>NC_089498.1:60840171-61151324 GCF_036850765.1 Saccopteryx bilineata | reverse complement strand
TGGATTTTTTTTATGTTAAAAAATATAGGAAGCAGTTTTTACTGGAAATGAAAAAGATAATTCCACCTATTACAGCACAGTTGAACCCTATGAGTAAATTTTGATTTCCCCCCACAAAGGCCTTTTTTTTTTTTTTTTTTGTATTTTTTTGAAGTTGGAAACAGGGAGGCAGTCAGACAGACTACTCCCACATGCGCCTGACCAGGATCCACCCAGAACGCCCACCAGGGGGCAATGCTCTGCCTATCTAGGGCATTGCTCTGTTGCAACCAGAGCCATTCTAGTGCCTGAGGCAGAGGCCACAGAGCCATCCTCAGCGCCCAGGCCAACTTTGCTCCAGTGGAGCCTTGGCTGCGGGAGGGGAAGAGAGAGACAGAGAGGAAGGAGAGGGGGAGGGGTGGAGAAGCAGATGGGCACTTATCCTGTGTGCCCTGGCCGGGAATCGAACCTGGGACTCCTGCATGCCAGGCCGACGCTCTACCACTGAGCCAACCGGCCAGGGCACACAAAGGCCTTTTGAAGCACTGACCGTATGCATGTTAAGGTCCAGCAGAAGGTTTCTCAAAGTCTGTTTCTTGTCTTTTTGCTGTCTGTAGAGGTATCTTTCTTGATGTTAAAATAAATGAGTTCAGAGAACTAGAAAGCTATTTTCAATGCACAGGCTTCTGAATGTGGTCCAAATAACTTGAGGCTCTTTGGTTGGAAGCTCTAGAAGGAAAGCAAAGGAAATATCTATTGAAAACCATTGATTAATCTTAACTTCCATTTCTCACGTGTCAGGAGACCCAGCAGAGAACAGAGATGTTGGCCGAGGTTTCCCAAACTTCTTAATCCTTCTGCTTGCACTGTTTATATTGATCAGATTGAAGAAGAGAAGAAAATCTGCTTTAGTACAATTTTTCAAAGACTCTAGAAATATTAGAGAACAAAAGAAGTCTCTGTCTAAATCTTAGATTATTCCCCAATCAACCTTGAGCTCAATAGGAAACTATAAAAAAAAAAAAGCATAAATCACTCCTTTAAAAATTTCTTGTAGAGAAGCCAAATTACTTACTAGTATCTAGCATATCTGCAAGTATTCAACCTGCTACCCATAAAATCCCACATGTTTCTGGAATTAAAGGAAAGAAATAATTTTATTTTTCTGAAGGAGTTAAAGCCATATTATTTGCTTAGGCTTTGCTATTCCTATAATCAATATCTACAAGAAATAGTATTTTAAAGTGAAACATCTAGAAAAAGCCCACCAGACTTATTGTAACTTGCTTCATATGCTTAACATGACATACTCATGTTGCATCCACGTCTACCTTATGCCTTTGTAATCACTGCCCTATATAGAAGCTGATTCTCCTTTATACAGGGTGGGCAAAAGTAGGTTTACAGTTGTAATATTATACAAATATATAATACAATTATTAATAAGTAGTGCTATAAGAATAAACTCTGTTTTGTATACTCACAACTGTAAATCTACTTTTTCCCACCCACCCCTGCATAGGACAGAAGAAAATAAATACTATAATCCTGCAAAAAAAGTAGGAGGACAGAGGTTAAAAAAATATTATTCTGAATAATACAAAAACAAAACAATAAGAACATCCAACCCTCCCCCCAAATCTGTGAGAGCTATTTCTTTTATTTTCCTAGCATGCTAGACATGCATTATCAAGTTAGCTTTTGTTAGTTATTATGTATTTGAGCCTAATATATAATTAATTATATATATTAACATTTTTCTTAAGAACTTAAATTTAAAAGACCAAAATATACTATGATGTTGTAGGCTTCATACCACAAAGGAGCTGGTGTTCTCCCCAAATCCTCACTTCTTGAAGTCAGTGTCATTTTAGGGAGGTTGGAGAGAATCATCAGAGAATGGGTTTAATAACAGGGGAAAGCATCATATGAACAGTAGAATCACTCAAATATGTTCTGAGAAATCAAAAGCTAAAGAATAGCTATACTTATAATTAAAAGCTATAGGTATAACAAAAAATCTTTTTAAGATACATATTTAAAAACCATTCAGGTTAATATTTTCTGTTGAGATATTTGGGACAGTTCAAAAGGGTCACACATCTATTGCTTTATTATTTTTTTTTACTTCATTAGTATCTTTCTAACATAAAAGAGCTTGAGACTACAGCAGTATTTGATAAATGTGACATGGGAACCATCTCTGTCAAAAATGTGAGAATGTTAAGCAATAAACAATCATCAAAGCTAAAATCACTCTTTTTGCTAGATGACAAAATGGAGTATTGGAGATGAGTCAGTTATACAGGATCACAGCAGGGCAGTCACAGTTTGGGGACCCTAACCTAACCCCTAGCCCTCTAGTGAAGTGCTTTCTTCCTGCTTTTTCCACAACGCTATATTCTTTCTCTTCCAGAACAAATTCATAAAGAAATAACTTTTCCTAGAGTAAATTAGGCACTTGGCCATTTAGATCTTTCCAGCAGCGTAGAAGAGCTATCTTTCCTGAAAACTATTTGTTGGGGCTGAACTGCTGGGAATCTTACCTACTTCATAGAGACAATTCAGTCTTGGACTAAACCAGCGTATTTATACTGTTTACCACTTAGAATGCCACTAACACTTAGAATCACAAAGCTGAGAACTGTTCCGGCGTTGCTGCATCCCTCCAGGAGCTAGCTTGGCTGGGAAGTGTTAGTGGTGTGCTCAGGATTCCATTACAGATTGGCAGTCTGGGCCAATCTGTCTTCTTATTTATTCAGTTTGTACAACAAGTGGGTTGGAAGTACAATTTATCATTTTTCTCTTTAGTATGTGGATTTATTTTACATTTAATATTTTTAAATTGCTAAGAATGAGTCAAATTAACAGATTCATATTTATTTGAGGATCTTTTAAGTTGTATAGACATTTATCGATATTTCTATATAATTTGATAATATCACAGTGGTTTCAAGTGCTTGAAAGTACTTTAAGTAATTTGAACAGTACTATGAGCTTGTTTTACATTATTGGCTTAGCAAATTAAGTGACTAATCACTAAAAGGTAAAGAGTTGGTGCCCTAGCCCAGTGGTCAGCAAACCGCGGCTCGTGAGCCACATGTGGTTCTTTGGCCCCTTGAGTGTGGCTCTTCCACAAAATACCACATGCAGGCGCTACCTTGATAAGGAATGAACCTACCTATATAGTTTAAGTTTAAAAAATTTGGCTCTCAGAAGAAATTTCAATCATTGTACTGTTGATATTTGGCTCTATTGACTGATGACTTTGCCAACCACTGCCCTAGCCAGTTGGCTCAGGGGATAGAGTGTTGGCCCAGCATATGGATATCTGGGTTTAATTCCTAGTCAGGGCACACAAGAGAAGTGACTATCTGCTTCTCTCCCCCATCCCTGCCTGCAGCCAGTGGCTCAATTGTTTTGAGCGTCAACCCAGGCAATGAAGATAGCTTGGTTAATTTGAGCACAGATCCTGGTCAGGGCACATGCAGGAGTCTGTCTCACTATCACTTAAATAAAAGAGAAATAAATAAAGAAAGAAGGAAGGAAGGAACGAAGGAAGGAATGAAGGAAGGAAGGGGAAAGAAGAAAGAGAGAAAGAGAGAGAGAAAGAGAGGAAGAGGAGAAGGGAGGAAGGGAGGGAGGGAGGGAGGGAGGGAGGGAGGGAGGGAGGGAGGAAGGAAGGAAGGAAGGAAGGAAGGAAGGAAGGAAGGAAGGAAGGAAGGAAGGGAAGGAAGGAAAGTTTAAACCAACTCATAGCCAAACTATTGTGAAGTTTGGTAAAATTTAATAACTGAATTTTCACAATATAGTTCAACTATATTTTTATGTCTGTTTTCAAAATTGTTTTACTGATTTTCAGGATAAGAATTTATATGTTTTCCCCAAACCAAGCAAGTTCGATCTACCCATTCCATTGCCTGCCAGTACCATTGGTCATGAGCTTCAAATTGTTTTTATTTACATAAATCAATACGTACATGTACAACATACTTCTTAGCAAATGAGTTTCTCAGAATATAGAAATGGGTTATACTATGTATATTGCTTTGCTAAGTTATGTGTGCCCTATATATGATATCCACCCCATTATTTGGAAAGTTGGTACATTTTATATAGTTAATTATTCAAAACTTCAAGGAGAGAGGACTAAAACTTATGAAATGCAGGGCCTCAGCAGGGGATAAAGGGAAGTACAGTTAGTCTGCATGAAGGTGGCCACCAGGGATGATACTGTAACATCTGCTGTAATTTTCCTTTGAAATGGGAAAGAAAGAAGAGTGTACGGTGGGAGGCAGGGGTGGAAGGAGTGCGTATTGCCAAAAATAATGCCATCAGCAAGACCAGGGGGTGGAATTTTGTTTACTTAGAAGTACAAACTGTTTTAGAATCTAATTAATTACTGTCTAATCTACTTTAGTGAGTTTTTCCATAATCAGACAATTTATTTTGGCCTCATTAAAGCACTAATTGAACTACATTAAATAATGGCCATTTAAAATTAAGAGATATACCTATACCTTTAATTATACATAAACAGTATGAATTTTCAGTAGGAAACATGTAAATGCCTACATACCAGAGTAGATCTCAATAACCTATATGGCTTGCTACTTATATATAAGTAGGTGTAAAGCCAGTGGCCAAGGCCACCATCACAGCAGCCTGGCTCATGCAGCTTCGCATTGGATTCGGACAGTCGGTAAAGAAACAACGGAGCCAAAAACTGATGAGCCATCTTCTTTAATTCTAGCTTGCACCCAGTGGGCAAATAAAAATACACACTGGGCTCCAAAACCCACTCACATTCAGTGCTCACAAAGCTACTGACTTATCCGAGTTTCCTAGAATCAAAGGTTTCTAGCTCACCAGACTTATTCACCTCTGTTCCCCATCTCCTTCCTTCTCCCTGCACAAACTGGCTTCTCACTCAACACTCCACCATCTTGGCTGCTTCTCCCAGCCACATGGCCTCTTTCTGCTCTCCTCTCTGCTCTCTCTTCTAATGATAATCTCAGGAACCAAGAGAGCAAACTCTCATTTTGCCCCCATTTTATAGTGTAGAAATCAAAACTTTTAATCCAATATACAAAATAGGGAAGTCTCTAATACAAAGTCACGTATCAGAGACATGATGGGATTGTACCACTCCACATCAAAAAGGGTGGGAAAGGCTTAATCCCAAAACCAAGCCCCAGGCTACAAGGATTCTGCCTGCCCACAGCCCACAGAGACACACATTAATATCACCTGGGCAACGGCCTCCGTGTGGGCAGCGCCATCTTTAACAAAGTGAGCATAATATATTTTATCTGCCCAACAGTAGGAATTTAATTTTTTCTTAGGCTATTAATATAAATCAATATACTTATATGTATTCACTAAATGCTTATAAATATACCTACTTCACATTTCTTTTAGAGACTGTCCAAACAGTTTAAAAATTAATTAACCTCTTTTACCACAAAAGGTTTTTGTTCTTGGTATATACAATAGTATATGGTAAAATACAAATCTATTTTACCAGATTTTCCTGGGATGCTCTAACACTCTAAAAGCTGGACATTTCTAAGACTTAGCTCAAAAATATTTAATTTTTCATATTTAAACTATACTGAAATCTTTCATGATCTTCTATTGGCTTTACTTTTAAAATAAAATAAAATGTTTTTTCCCAAGTACATAAAACCAACCATATTAAGTATAAATAATACTTCCATAAAAACTTATTGCAGATTTTAATGCATTTAGTCATGAGACCTCTACATTTTTCCAATTTCCTTTCCTCTGTTAACTGTGCTAATTGAAGCTAATCACAGCAAGATTCAAGATCAACTAAACATGAACAGCAAGAACTATCTTTAATTTCCTTCACCCCTCTATACCACCGTGTGGTAAAATGAGTCTGCGTCCCACTGTCATGACCTGTGAGCCCACAATTTATAAGAATACAAAGTCACTTTGTATAAAGAAAGAATAATGAAAACAGAATTTTGTAGCAAAACAGGACAGTCTTTTAGTCTCTGTTATTTTAAACCAGACTGCCTTTCTACCTGTTGTGACACAAAGCAATTGTAGAGTTGGCTGGCACTAACAAAATGATCAGAGCTCCCTTTTTCATGACAGTGACTGAGAGAACTAGAATCTTGGCTCTCCCAGAAATGCAGCAGTTTTCTTTGCGATCTGCCTTTCTATCCTAAAGTGGTGCACAATAACTACAGTACACTCCAGGGTAGCATGAACTCAGGTAATCTTTGCAGCAAGTTGGACTAATAGGTAAATACATCTCTAGAATAGGTCTGCACTTAAGATGTTTGCTCTTGTTCCCCAAAACTGAAAGTGGCACGAACCTCAAGTTGAATACCAGTGCCAACGGTAATGTATTGCAAATATAGTGTGAGGCAAAATTAGGTTTACAGTTGTGAGTATGTGAAACAGAGTTTATTTTCTGTTATTTATTAATTATTGTATTGTTTTCCATATGAACAACTGTAAACCTACTTTTGCTACACCCTTTACAGTCTACTGTTGCTCTCTGAGTGATTCTATTTATTTTACAAAGATATTAGGGAGCCATCTAAATCTACCAAGCTTCCTATGAGCACGAAAATATGAGCTCATCTTGGAGATGGAAGATTTTATTACATTTTTTATTTCAACAGAGGAAGGTCTTTTGACAGTTTTTTCCCTTCTAACCAGGTAACAGTCACTAACTGAAAGACACTATCTTAAATTCCTTTCATACTGACTTTTTTTGTCTGCGGCAACAGCGATTAGATAATCAATTATCACATAAAATCCCTTCACTTGAAAATAGTATTCTGAAACTAAGTACTTCATCAGGCAGCAATTCTCATTTATTTTAAGACCAATGAAAGGCTATCTTTTTTCTTTTTCTTTTTTTTTTTAGCGAGATAGAGACAGAGACAGGAAGGGAGAGAGATGAAAAGCATCAACTCGTAGTTGCAGCACTTTAGTTGTTGATTGATTGCCTCTCATACGTACCTTGACCTGGGGGCTCCAACCGGACCAGTGACCCCTTGCTTAAGCCAATGACCTTGGGTTCAAACCAGTGACCTTGGGCTTCAAGCCAGCATCCTTTGGGTTCAAGTCAGCAACCATGGTGTCATATCTATGATCCCATACTCAAGTGGCAACCCTGTGCTCAAGCCGGCAACCTCAGGGTTTTGAACCTGGGTCCTCAGGCAAAGGGCTCAGTTGTTTTTTTAAAAAAAGTGTAAAATTGTCCTGAACTTTCTCACAGTGCTTCAAAAAATGCATGTATAACCCTAAGTAAATAAAATTTTAAGTTAAACTAACATAGGATGGTAAATGTAATTCCTTAACTTAGGTACTATCTTAATTCAAATTAGACATAATACAATCCATAATAATGGATTGTACTGAAAGTGAGATGATATAATTAGAGTCGTCATTGTTGGCTAAATAGTTTTCAACCAATGAAGCCTTTTTTTTGTTAAAGCAGCATGTAACTGTAAACTCTATAGTTATGTATTTTTGAATTCTTTCTTCTTGTAATTTGTTGCTAATCATCACCCTTGTACCTATTTGAGGTTTAGTGCATCGAATGTTGTTGACTGCTAAAAAAACCTTCCCTGGAGCCAGGTTTTTTCTGCTTCTCCCCTTGCCCTGGAGTAGCAAGTAGAATGCATACCTTCTTTCACTAACATTCCACAGAGCATGTGCATGGTGTAAGGCGTGGTGTGGAGATATCTCCACCTGGTGGTATGTTGCTAATCTCTACGCCACATCCTTTAGGGAGAGGAAGCAAAACACATTCCTGGTGAATCTGTCACAGAAGAGCAATTTACTGATGAAGAAGGCAACCTCATCACCAGAAAAGTAATCATCACGGGGATTTCCTGCTTCTCTTAGAATTTAGATGATCTGTTTCTTTGCTGTCATGTCCCCTCTTGAAATATAGAATACAGGAAAATGTCTTCCTTTTCACTATTGCCCCCTACAGATCACGCGGAAAGTGCTAAGACGAATCGTTATCCCACAGGAGAGAAAACATGATGGCGTGGTAATGGAGAGGGGCCGCACAGAGAGAGTAGAGGGTGGACGCTTTGGGAGCTCTCTAGACTAGGCTGCGAACAGGCTGGCATCTGCAGTGTGGCAGCTTGAAGCATTTGCTGCTTTTGATTTGTTATGCATCTGATCAGGATCAAAGAAAAAAGACTTTTTTTCCCCTAACATTCTTTAACATTATATACTTTTGCTATCTTCAGTGATTTCACAGAGATACATTCATTGATGGAGGTTAGAACATGTAAATTCAAGCTTCCTTGAGAAAATAAAATCCGTCTACCAGCAGCACACCCTTCAGCAGTGCCCTACCCCTGCCCAGAGCTCTGTGTGTACCCACTGCCTACCTGGGCACAGATGGGGACACTTGATGGAAAGGTTTCCAGCAAACGCACAGGATTAAAATGTTAGAATGGCAAAAGGCTCAGTTCAAGATCCATATTTCAAATCTATATATTTTCCCTGTACAATATATTCTACAGGGAAATATGAATTCCTCTCTCTTAACCCAAGGAGGATTCTCCTGAGTTTCCAGCACCCTGTTTCCACTGTGCCGGTTAGAGACCTAAACTCATTAAGGAGCATTGTAACTCAGCAAGTGGCTCTCCACCTCACCCCTGCTCTCCCCTTCCGAACACATTTCTGTTTTTTTTTTCTTTTCTCAAATCTTTACTCTTTTCGTTTTAAAAATAGAAACTTGAATAGCCTGTATTTACATAAGAAAAAGTGAACTGAAAATTTCTCAGAAGGACTAAATCAGAAAACTGAAAAAGCTACGCTGTTTTTCATCATAAATAGGGTAAAAGCCGGGGGTTGGTACAAAACCTTTACTCTCAGAGAAGTGTTCCTGGTGTTTGGTAAGGAGAGGTCTTGTTTTATGGAACATGGATGCCTGCTTGGTCTGGAGTAAGGATGGTTTGGTGACGCCACAAATTAAAGAGAAAAAAAAAAGTCCCTTAGATCCACAGCATTTCCATGGAGTTAGTTGTGATTAGTGCTTTACTGAGAACTTTCAGTCTCGTTACAACAGGTCGCTTAAAATTCTGCTGGCTTAAAAAGGCATAGATTATAATTAACTAATATTTTTTTATATTTGGGGTGTGAGTGTTTGAGAGCTTTAGCAATGATTTCTTCTAGGTTACTACAGGAAATGGACATGCTGCTCCTTTTTTGATTCATTACTAATCTACTGAATTATTGTGAAGTACAGTTATGTTGTATTCATTCTGGTGGTGCTCTTGAGCTTGCTTTGGTGACGCTAAGTTGTGTGGTTAAAGCAAATAGATTGTATTTTTGGATGTGAAGTGACAAAGTGCTTTAAACTGTGTTTCACTTACCCTAATTCAGCCTCAAGGAACCAGACGGGAACTATCTTATAACTAAAACTCCTTTGCCATGAAATCTTAATGTGTACATGCCTTTTAAAACAGGGAGAAGGTTATAAGGTGAAGACAAAGAAAGAAATTCGACATGTGGAAAAGAAGAGCCACTCATAACAGTCACTGGTCAGTCAAGATGGTAAGTGTGCTCATATCAATAGCAGTAGGACTTAACGCCCTGTGAAACTGAATAAATGGATCTGATCATCCTCTTCCTCTCTTTTTCACTGTGTTCCAACTTTGAATATCCCGTGTGAAGTTGCTGGAGTTGTATTTTATGTTTATATGTGCATACACACACTAAAACACGACTGTAGTTTAACAGCCCATAAACTTTTTCACAAAATAAACTTTTTCCGAAATTTAAATGTAAATGATGTTTGCAGAAGCAAATGTAAATAGTGGTTTTGAGACTCCTCTAAGAGCGGAGGTTCAGTATGAAATTCAGTGACAGTATGCAATCTAACAGGAAGATGATTTGGCAACGAATAATCCTTACAGATATGTTCTGAGAATTATATTGAGCCAGCCTTTTACCATTGTAGTAGAACAGCATCTGAGAATATAATTTTGGTTGAAGTATAGAGGTTGCCAAGTTTAAATTAAATTAATGAAATCCACATATACTATTTTATATATTTTATACAAACAGAAGCAAATTAAATAGGCAGTTAATGGCACTACTATGTTTTAACTTAAAACATTTGTTTAAAGTTGTCTGAAATCTTCTTCATAGAGAAGAATATTTTCCCTTAACATTGTTTTTCTAAATTTGACTGTTGTATTTATTTCTACATAGCTGCCATTAGAAAGGCAATTTGGGTAAAAAAGCAAATAAACCTTTGAAAAATTTCCCATAAGTCTGTAAGGTACGACAGGATGGTTTGTTTGTTTCTTTTTTTTTTTTTTTTTTTTGTATTTTTCTGAAGTGATGAAGCAGGGAGTCAGACTGCTGCATGCACCCGACCAGGATCCACCCAGAATGTCCACTAGGGGGCAATGCTCTGCCCATCTGGGGCCCTTGTTCAGGTTGCAGCCAAAGCCATTTTTTAGCACGTGAGGTGGGGGCCATGGAGCCACCCTCAGCATCCTGGGCTAACTTTTCTCCAATGGAGCCTTGGCTGCAGGAGGGGAAGAGAGAGACAGAGAGAAAGGAGAGGGGGAGGAGTGGAAAAGCAGATGGGCGCTTCTCCTGTGTACCCTGACTGAGAATTGAACCTGGGATATTCACACATCAGACCAACAGTCTACCACTGAGCCAACCAACCAGGGCCAACAGGATGGTTTCTTTTGGGCTGTTCACCAACAGTTCTCTCTGCCCCACTGGTCAGAGTAACAAAGAGAGCAAACAGAACCCAGTTTTCACTCGCATACATCCACGGCTCCCCAGTTCCAGCATTCTGGTATTTGAAATGCTGAGGCAAGGAACTGAAAAGTTATCTAGTCTCATTACCTCTAATGTTTTATGAGAGGCCCAAATAAATTAATTTCTTCCACCCCCATCCCCCAAAGAAACCCTATTGTTTTTTCAGTCACTTAAAGATTTATTTTCACTTCCCCTCTGTGAGATTTTCTACAGGGGCTAGACAATACTAGCAAGGCACTTGCTCTCACTAGCTTCTGCTGCAGAGATGTAATGGCAGCCAGTCATAACTAATAATCAGATCAGTATTTAATGGCATAGAGAAAACTAAGAACTGTAAAGTGCTCTGGAAATTATATTTACTCTGGATTCTCTTCCAAGTGTTTCACTGGGCTCTTCATCTTTTCTCACAACCAACTATCTTGGATATCAATCCCTATTTAACAGGTGAGGAAACAGGCCCAGAATTGCCCAATGTCACATACGTGTATTAAAAATGGCAAAAATAAGATACACAAACCCTACAAGGCTTCCTCCAGAGTTCACACTCTCAAACATGTGACCGGGAGACTTGACCTGGGTCTGAGGTGACAGGAGAGCTGTACTTAAAAAAGTGATGTTTGAGTTTTAAGGAATGAATAAGACTCAACTGGGTGAGGGCTGGGAAAGTTGATAATATTTTGGGTAGCCTTCCAGGCATAAGCAATAACATTCTGCAAAGGCGTGACTGAGGAAGAAACAAGAATGGAGAAACTATAAGAACAGGTCAGTGTAGCTGGCAGAGGAGTTCTGCCATTGTGTCTGGAGAGGTAGAAAAGATCCAAATATTTAGGTTTTGTGTGCCTCCGTGTAAAGATGCCAGTCATTACTCCAAAAGCAGTGGGAAGCCCTCGGAGGTTCCCAGGCAAGGACAGGGTATGATTCAGGTTATGCTCTACATCACTCACTCCAGCTGCAGGGCAGCCAATGAATTGGAAGTGGCAATAATGGATGAGAAGAAAAGCTGCTAAGAGACTACTGTAGATTCTGGCTTGGGCAGTGAGGACGGTAAAGTTGGGCCGAATCAAGAGACAGCAACATGACTTGCCTTTTATTGGATGGCAAGGGTAAGATTTGAGAAAATTAAGGATGACATCAGAGTAGCAATATCTAGAATGAACCCACCTAGTATTCATGTCACATAGCTAAACTTGATGAAAGACATCATCTAGCAGTTTAATAAAACACTGAGCATGAGTTTGCTGTCTTGAATGAGACTATTTAAGAAATTCTAAGTGATAAATAAAATGAAAATAGAAAAGAGTTCAGTCACCTTTAGTGTGTCCTTTAAAAGTGTTTTTCAACTGCTGTGCCACAAACCAGTTTGCTAGAAATTTCATGCCAGTCCACGAAAGAGTTAACCACTGTGATATTGTATGAAGATTATACCCAATGATCTTAGTTGAATTTGCTTATTCTCAAGAAGATTTCTGCCTTAGCAGTCCCCAAAATAATTCTCCTCTTTTCACTGGTCCCCAAGTGTAAAAAGGTTGAAAATCACTGCCTTAAAGTTTGACGTCTCATCCAATCAGAGACTCAGACATCAAATGGGAAAGAACCAGAAAAGTCACCTACACTAGCTGAGCCATTTTTCTAGAGTAACATAAATCTTAATATTCATGAATAAATTATACCAAAAAAACTATATGACAGTGCTATGCTTCCAGGATCTGAGAGTTTTAATATAGAAATGTCACTAAATATACAAGAGGTTTTAAAATCATAAATAATCCACATTGTACAGATGTTGTCAAGACCTTGGCTAACTTGCTATATACCACTCAAAAGGAGAGAAAGTCAGGTAGGAGAATGCATATGAATGTGAAAACCGCTTCGGTGTAAAGCAAACTCAGTGTGTCACAGGGAAAGAATGGTGATTTGACTGCAAGCCTCATTCTCCTCCCCTGGGTAGTATTTACTTTCCATGGTGACCCTAGGAAATGAGTCCAAGAATACTACCTAGAATTCCAGTGTATTGCATATGTGCTCCGGAAAAATCAATTTGCAAATATATTGAGGAATTTGGTAGCCCTGCTGGCTGCCGTTTTTAAAATAATAATAATAACAACAACTAAGCAAGTGGAATGCTGCCAGATTTCACCGAGTCTCAGATGGTGACATCAAATCTTATTTCCTTTTGTAGACCGAGTTGAATTTTGAGTTAGCTGAACCCTGCACCTGCTTTTCTTTACTATTGAGTGGCAGCCATCCTAATTGTAATATAAGAGAAAAGCCAATGGCTTCAAATCACTATGAAGATTTACACATAATGTATAGCAATCTATAGTTTACAAAGTGCTTTTCCATTTTTCTCTTGTGTAGACCTTCATACAAGACTTGAGGCAGGTCAGGCCAATATTGTTTACTACCTTTTATAGATGAGCTATTAAGACTCAGAGAGGTCAGGTAATATTTCTGCTGTCACATAGCTCATGATTAATAGAGCCAGGACTTGAACTCAAGATTACTGAAATTTTACCTAGTGCTCTTTTCTGTTACACTGAGCTGTCTTTCTAAAATTACTTATGAAGAATAGTCATATTTTCCAGTGATTATTGTATGACAAGTACTAGGTAAGATCATTCTATATAATAATCCCCAAAATGATACTATAAGGTAAGTGCTATTACCCATTTTTATAAATGAGAAAACTGAAGTTTTGAGAAGTTAAATGACTTACCCAAGGTCCCATTGCTGATGAGCAAAAGCTAGGAAATTTGAACTTATCCAGAACCAAGCCCTTAACTATTATGTATATTATTGTTAAATAGTATTTGATAACTATTAAAGACCTAAAAGCAGGCTTTAAATCAAGGTTTGTACCAAGGTAACCTGTAATAAAATTCTTTATACTCTACATAGTAAAGACAATTTTTTTGTTTTTTTTTTAAAAAGCAAGATTTTATTTATAAGGTAGCCATAGTCTGTAAAACGTTTACTTCAGTTACACCATTAGAGGGCTGATTAGCGAGGCTGTGGCAAGGGAAGATCCCTAGATATAAACTGTAAAATACCTCTGTATAGCTGTATTCCAGACCTCTGGAGAAAAGGCTCAGGATCTCACAGCCATGGAAGCCAATAGTGGCAAAAGTGCCCATGTTTACCAGGGCAACACTTTATCAGAGATAAAGAGTTGACTCATTTTATTCACTCCTTCAAAAACTATTTGACCTTTCACTTGGCTTAGAATAAAAAGTCTAGATACGCCATCACAAATAAAACCTCCTTCTTCCCTGCCCTTCTGATACTCTCACCCTGCAAGGAAGGAAGAGATGGGACAAGTGTTGTTCAAGAGCTAAAAATACACAATCCAGGGCCCAATGAAAAGCAAAAGAGAAGAGACTGAGAAACGTGGGTAGGAAGAGAAGGAAGGACTAGGCAGTGGTAGTCAACCTGGTCTGCTACTGCCCCCTAGTGGTCGTTCCAGCTTTCATGGTGGGCGGTAGCGGAGCGAACAAAGTATAAATAAAAAAATAGATTTAACTATAGTAAGTTGTTTTATAAAGATTTATTCTGCCAAACAGCAAAAATTTGACATAAAGTACTTGGTAAGTAATTATTATTATATGCTTTAACTTGCTGTAACTCTGCTTTATAAATTTTATAAAGTAAAGTTACTTCCCTACTTTATAAATCACCATTACTGTGGAACCGGTGGGCGGTTAGAAAATTTTATTACTAACAGAGATACAAAAGTGGGCGGTAGGTATGAAAAGGTTGACTACCCCTTGGCTAGACTAACAGATACTCTGTGTTCTCAGTGGGCTCTAGGGAAGGCACATCAGAAAAGGCTTTCCTTAAGCCATGGGAGCGTGAAGTCTTCAAGGATGAGAAAGCATTAATCTGCTAAAGTGGATCTCATTGGGAGAGCATTCTGCAAGGAGATGACATTTGAAACAAACTTGAAGCATAGAGGGCGTTTGATATAGGTGAAGATTCAGGAAGGGAAGGACAGTATATGGGGATACAAAGTCATGAGCAAAGCCAAAGAAGTTGGAAACCAGTGTGTTTGGTAACAGACACGTGGTCCTTGAGGTCCGTGTGATGCGTGTGGTCTGTGGACCAGCAGTGTCGGCCTCACCTGGCAGTCCTGTTAGACATGCAGAATCTCTGGGTCTGCTCCAACCGGCTGGATCACAACCCACATTTGCAGATCCCTAGGTAATATACATGCACATTAAACTGAGAAATGTGGCTTCAGAACACATCACTGGCTGTCAAATTTGATTGAACACAGGAATCATCTAGAGAGTTTTTTTTTTAATTTTTCTTTAATGCAGGGTTCCACCCCAAAGAAATTCTAAATAAACTGATATGCGATATAACCTGGACATTGGGATTTTTTTAAGTCTCCCCAGATAATGCTGATGATCACTCAAGTGTGAGCGCCACTGGAGATCGGGACACAAAGCTCTCTGCTGAAGAGCAGTGGGCGTTGAGCCTGAAAAGGCTCACTGGGCTAAACTACACAGGGCTTCAGATCTCAGGCTAAAGACATGGGATTTTTTTTTCTTTTTTTAAGCCAGGTATTAGGGGCTAAAAACTACTGGTATGTGGACCTGTAAGGAAAGGTTGATTCTGACTCGAGCACACTCCTGACTTGAAAATGTGAAATGGAAAGGACTTCATTCATTTGTGAAATATAAACGACCATGAAAATCCATTGAATAGCTATTTTTTTATACTTTAAAGCAGGGGTAGTCAACCTTTTCATACCTACCGCCCACTTTTGTATCTCTGTTAGTAGTAAAATTTTCTAACCGCCCACCGGTTCCACAGTAATGGTGATTTATAAAGTAGGGAAGTAACTTTACTTTATAAAATTTATAAAGCAGAGTTACAGCAAGTTAAAGCATATATTAATAATTACTTACCAAGTACTTTATGTCAGATTTTCACTGTTTGGCAGAATAAATTTTTATAAAACAACTTACTATAGTTAAATCTATCTTTTTATTTATACTTTGGTTGCTCCACTACCACCTACCATGAAAGCTGGAACGCCCACTAGTGGGCGGTAGGGACAAGGTTGACTACCACTGCTTTAAAGTGTTTCTTAAAATTATATATGTAGTGAAATGACTAAAAGGAATGATTAACTTTTTGAGTTGGTTTTGACTAACTTGGTGTTTTAAAGGCCTGCAAAACTCAAAGACAGATTCCTAAATGCAAATACTTCTCTCTGGAACCTATTATCTAAACCCAGAAAGGGAAAATGACTCATTCTTTTTCTGAAATGTCATCTTGATGGCTTCTGCCCTCTCTCACCTTTCCATCACATGTCACTCTTATCATGGTTTATACAGAATGCCAATATTTTATAACAGGCATATAGGCACTCAAAGTTCTAATGCTTTTTGTGCAACTTGGTATAAAGTTTTTATCCAGTAAATGACCTTCCTGCATCCTGTATGGTTGGAGCCAACACTCTGATTGTGTGACTGAGAAGGAGAGAGATTAGATGTGTAAAAGGAACTTAATTCCTAACTACTTTTCTTTTTAAGATTTTATTTAATGGTTTTAGAGAGGAGAGGGAGAGAGAGAAAAGATGGGGCAGGGGGGACAGAAAGCATCACTTTGCTTTGTCATTTGTGCCTTGACCGGGCAAGCCCAGGATCTTGAACCAGAGACCTCAGCATTCCGGGTCAATGCTTTATCCGCTGTGCCACCACAGTTTAGGCCTTTTTAAAAAAAATTATCACTCAAGTCTTACCTGACTATAAACGGGCATAATTAATAGCATTTAATTTTTTTTTTTTTGTATTTATCGATTTTAGGGAAAGAGGAAAAGAGGGAGAAAGGGAGGGAGGGAGGGAGAGCGAGAGAGAGATTTGTTGTTTCACTTATTTGTGCATTCATTGGTTGATTCTTGTATGTGCCCTGACTGGGGATTGAACCTGCATCCTTGGCTATCGGGATGGCCAGGATGATGCTCGAATCAACTGAGCTACCTGGCCAGGGCACTTTTTTTAAGATTATAAAAACATATCCACTCATTCTAGAAAGATTATGATTATTTGCATTGAGTGATTAAACTTAGAAGTTGGGTTGGTTTTTGGATGAGATGAAGCAAAACAAAATAAGTTCAGCTGGGTTGGTCATCTACACGCACTTATTAAAATCATCAGACTTTATATCTACAGCAGATGAATTGTATGGTATGTAAACTATGTATCAATTAAGCTGTAAAAAACAGGGGTCTGCTGAGGATTCCCCCTAAGGAAACAGCATGAAAGCACTAGGGTAATATTATAGGGCCATCTAAGAAGCCTGGTGCCTGGAAGATTAGGAATGATGTAAAAACATAAGTGAGAAAATCCTGATCTTCTTACACAGATTTGCACACCTTCTGGGACATGGCCTGCCCAGATGAGTCACTTTCCCTCTCTGGAGCCTCTGCAGAGTCATGGGAGGGGGCAGGTGTTGAAATCACCCCAGAAGGAATTGATACTGTGGTGTTCTTGGCTCCAAGCATCAGTGACCTGGGGCATGGACGTCAGTGGCACTTTTAATACAAAAACGGAAGCCAAAACTGCAGCAGAGCAGACAGGAAGTGCTGCTGTACCTAACATGTTTACATAAGAAAAGATCCATCTAAAGCAAAGAAACTGGTCCAGGAAAGGAAACACCATCAAGGTCACTGGGGACACTTTGGGGCCTTAACAGAAACAGTTCTAAAGGTCCCTCCTAGACCTGAAAAAGCAGCCTACTGCTTACATGTCAGTGAACTGGGCTATTGCTAACGTTATGCTCAGGGAGCCATTCAAGTTTGTCACTGTTCACACTGAATGAGGAGGAGGGACTGACTATATGTAGAAATACTATTTTATGGAAACATTCATACCAAAAACAATATACTGCACAAAAGTACATGTAACCTCTGCCATAGAGTGTTGATTTATTTTGCCATGTTAAGACTGGCTATAAAACAGATATTTTATGCAGGTATTACCGTCCAGTAGGACAAGACCTTCTCAGTGGGGCCTCAATAAAAAAAATCTCCAAATTAATTTATCCTGTCATGACTGATACCAAGCGGGAAAGGGGAAAGTTTTCTTTCCAGTGAGTGAAGATAGTCTTTAATTTTATTGCATATGGAAAAGCAATTTCATAGTAATTAAGTAATGACACGGTTCCTTTTTGAAAGATTAGTTGCATTTTGGGGAGTGAGAGACTTAGAAAACATACAGACATGACTGAAATGCTATCCTGACTCCTTTTCCCTGCCCCTCTGTGCCCATGAAAACCTCATACACCTCACAGTTTGCTGTTGGTGGAAATCTCAGAGATCACCTGGCAGCCTCTTCATCCTACGGACAAGACAGAGGCCCCGAGGCTTTCCCAGGCACCTGACTGCTGGCCCGGGCACCAAAGACAGATCTAGAAGAGTCTTTCAGACTCCGTTTCTAAAACCACAAATAGAGTAAACAGTGTTACAGAGAGGTCATTGCCTTGCAAGAGCTTTGCAGCACACCTCAGGGCCTTGTCCTCTGAGGCATGGAGCAAGTAGCCTGAGTCAGCAAAGGTATATGCTAAACCACCCGGTCAAGAAGTAGAGGGCCCCTGGCCGGTTGGCTCAGCAGTAGAGCGTTGGCCCAGCTTGTGGAAGTCCCGGGTTCAATTCTCAGCAGGGCACACAGGAGAAGCACCCATCTGCTTCTCCACCCTTCCCCCTCCCCTTCTCTATCTCTCTCTTCCCCTCATGCAGCCAAGGCTCCACTGGAACAAAGTTGCCCGGGGCACTGAGGATGGCTCCATGGCCTCCGCCTCAGGCGCTAGAATGGCTTCAGTTGCCCTGGTGGGCATGCCGGGTGGATCCCGGTTGGGCACATGTGGGAGTCTGTCTGTCTGCCTCCTCTCTTCTCCCTATGGAAAAGAATAAAAATTTTTAAAAATTTTTAAAAAGAAGTAAAGGGTCTCCATTCTCTGAGGCTTTTCTGTTGAATAGCAAGGGAAGCCTTAGGCAAGTTCTCTTTTAAAAAATAAAGAAGGAAGGAGGGAAGAGAGGGAAGGGAAGGGAAGGGAAAGGAAGGGAAGGGAAGGGAAGGGAAGGGAAGGGAAGGGAAGGGAAGGGAAGGGAAGGGAAGGGAAGGGAAGGGAAGGGAAGGGAAGGGAAGGGAAGGGAAGGGAAGGGAAGGGAGGGAGGAAGGAAGGAAGGAAGGAAGGAAGGAAGGAAGGAAGGAAGGAAGGAAGGAAAACTCACCACCTACTATCTGTTTTTCCACAGGATCATGTGTTTTTACTGCCAGTATTGAGAAATTCATGGAAGACATGTCAGTAGGGAGTAAAAATTCATGGAGAAGGGTGTGTGTGTTTGCTGTTTCCACACATTAACAGCATGATTTTTTTTTCTACACAAAAAGAAAAAAAGAGAAGAAAAAGAAAACCACCCACATTTTAATTTAGCATGAACCAATTTTCAGAGCATGGAAATTCACTTTCATTCCCAGAATCGGCACGTGTGCAATTAGCAATGCAGTGTATATACAAGAAGCCATGCTGTTAACAGTTTCTATCAAGTAATTTGGTGTTATTTACAAAAGGAAGAGATTCTTGCCTCCAGAGGGAACAGAAGGAGACGGACTGATGAAATCACAGGGAAACACTAAAATTACTAAATCCACAACAGCTCGCCTTATTTTTCTTGGACCCAAACTGTCAGGGTATAAACACTATTTGTTTCTTTTTAAAAAACATCTATAGTTTTGCTGTAAATAATAACAGTGTATAAATTCTAACAGAAAACTAGAATAAATGTTGATAAGGCACTGCCTCTTACACCACAAACAGATACTGCAAATGCATTTAACATAATAGCGGTCTCAAGGGACTTCACCCTACCAGAGGAGGGCGGGGCTCTTGAAGCGGGGGAAACTTCACTGATTCTTGTATATTAGCAATTATAATGTTTGTATATGCAAAACTGCTAGCTTGATTTAAAAAAAAAAACAACTTTAAAATCTGCCGCAAATTTAAATAATTCCCAAAATGAGGAATTCTGTAGTTCTGTGAAAAAAAACTTTTTCTCCAGAATACTAATATTTTGATGCATGTGTATCACCTTATTTTGATTAAATCTTTTCCAATTTTGCAAACACTACAGTATACTGCAACACAGAAGATTTTATCTGTAAACACAAAGCCCTTCATCTAATATTTGTTGCTATTGCCAATTTTTCAATGAAATGACCTAAAAATGAAAAAAAAAAATGAAATAACCTATTCAGTAGTTGCTTTAGGGGGAGGGGGTACTCTCTGTTAGTGCTTAAAAGGGGGTGATGCTTGCTGCTTTAGAGGTGGATGGTGCTCAGAAGAGGTCCCAGTCAGGGGTGTTTGAAATGAACTGAACAGAAATCCTTAGCTGGTAGAATGGCAGCACGCTGTAAAATTATTACTGTATCTTGTACTGGCTATAAGATGTAGACATCTTTCAGTAAGCCAATCATTTGTAACCATTCTAGCAGTGTCATATTAGGTTAATAAGGCTGCTGTGTTTTAAAGGGCATTTTTATTTGGGTTTTGGTGAAATTCTTTAATTTGTTGATTATATTCATATAAAATCAGCATTCATTGACACATAGTTCTAATGACATTATGTATGAAAAACCATACACTGGATGACCTAGTCGATTATTTAAGCATAAAATAAATTGTGTTAAACTCTTCATCTACTTGTGCTTCAAGGTGTCCTTGTGTTCTCTAGCAAAAGGTAATTAATTGTCCTTTTGGGCACACTGATTCTCTTCACTGGTCCTTCCTGCCTCTGCCTCTGTGGCCGCTAAAGAGATAGTCCCCTAATGTTCAGATCTGCCCTGCAGACTCCCAGCCTACACAAGTTCTGAGCATTGCACGAAGGAGCCACAAATTAAAGATGATCTGACAGTTGATCTTTGCCCACATCTGGGTTGAGCTGCTCCCTAAAAAGTGGGGGTTGGGGCTGTGAGAGCCGGCATGTCTAGAAGCTTGTGACCTGGCGCCTCCAGGAACCATTCCACTTGCCGCTGCTTTTAGCCCATAAAGCAATTGTTTAATTGGCATTCATCATCAGTGCTTATAAGTTAGGAGATTTCCCATAGTAACCCAAACTTCTAACTTCTCTTGAAAAGCAAGATTTAGCAACAACTGTCCTTACTGCAGAAGACGACAGCCTGCTGGGGCCAGCTGCCCCCGCCAGCAGGTGCACGGTGTCCAGGCACCACAGGCAGTCTCACATCTGTGTGCCCTGACTAACCAGCCTGGTAGGCGTGGGAGTTTGCAGTGGGACACGACATGGTAAGTCCAACAGGGGCAGAGGCTGTGGCTGTTTTAATATTTATCTGAGCCCAGAGCCTGGCACATAGTAATGGCAGCAGTGGCACTTGTTGTCATCATCACTAAAATTGGAATGCTCACTATATGCCAGACTCTATATTAAGTATATTGCATTTACTAAATCACTTAGTCTCGTAACCACTTCATGGTGGTAGGTACTACTGTCTTTGGTAGTAATAGTCTCCACATAAATATTAAATGGGTGCTTAGAACCACTTGGCAATGTCATATATCGCCTACCCATTAAAGATTATTGCCAAATGGAATGAGTTGTGCCCAGTAAGGATTCAATATCAATGCAGAACACGCGGATAGACCCATCTCCTTTGCATAAGGAATGGGGCTAGACTGCACTTGTATGGTATCCCAGATGGAATGTGCCCATCCCCCTGCACCAAAATCCTCCTCCAACAACCCCCCATGCCACCCCACCCACTGAAAGGTTTTTTTAAAACTTGCCCTAAAAGCCTCTGTAAAGCCAGGTCAGAATAATCCAGGTGTCCTAACTTCCTGTCTAAGAGTTAGGAATTTCTGACTCACCGTCCTTGACAGAAAGGTATTCATCTTGAACTAAACAATCAATGAAGTGTACTTGTCTGGGTATTAAATGGTGGTTATGTTTATATATCTGAAAATTTGACTTTAGTGATATATGATAGGCTAAACTTATAGTCAAGCAAAAGTTCATAAATTTAGTCAAAAGAAGTAGCCAAAATAGGATGATCAAGATTTTATTTGCATATGTGTGTATATGTATATATGTGTAAGCATGGATTTAACTGGGGGCATACATTATATAGTCTTAATATAGTCGTCAACCTGCCAGCTTATAAAATGTATGTAAGCTTTTCCTTGATTGACATCGCTATGAAAAAAATGTACTGTGATAATAGATTCCCGATAATTGCTGTTTTTCAGTTTTACAATCCTACCAAATTTCTGAGTTTGTTAAATTAAAATGTATTATCACTGTTACGTTGCCAAGTTACACCAATATATTGCGCAGGGTCATTCCACCATTTCTAAGAGGGACCTGCTTCCCTGAGCATATGAACAGCCTGCCTCCCTCCTCTATAAATAAACTCTGCCATGGCATCTTGCTGTTCCAACATGTTCATTTGGTACCTTCCTGGGTTCCATCAGGACCGAGGTTTTTCTCCAGGAAAAATAAACAAAAAAAGTTGTTGCTTGCCTTCAGGAGCGTCAGGTCACAACAGGGATATGTGAGAAGGCCAGCAATATAAATCACAGGAGTGATCATTCATCCCTTGACTCAGCAACCGTGCACCAATACAAAATAGATAACAGAACGGACTCCAGCTAGAATCCTTAGTAGTTAAAGAGCTTTCAGTTCTTTAACAATTACGTACAGACTATTCCAAATAAACCAAAATGAAATTTACCATTATATCTGCTACCCTCAGAGACTGGTAGTCAGGAGTAATATGTACGACTAGGTGATCCTGCAGTGGAAAACTTTATTCTTCCTTCCTTGGTGCTTTCTGAGTTAAGGAATAAATACCCAACAGGTTACATTTCCACAGGAAATCCTGAAACTCCTCACCAATTCAAAAGAGCTCCAAAGCAAAGTAGAAATGAACATGCCAAGAGGATCAGAAGGCAGTGGGGAGAAACACGAGGCAGGCCACGGGAGGCACCCGGAAGCAAGAACTATCAGGACTTTTTCTCCAGAGCCGCCTTAAAACATCCCCTCGATACCCCAGAGAAATAGGTGATCTCCCTGCCTCGTTTCCCATACATCCTCAGCCGCCACTTCTCTTCTGAAATCTAACTCAAGCAATGGCATCGTTCTGAGGGCTGGGAAGAAATGATGATTTTCTGGCTCTTCAAAAACAGTTCCAGCATGTGAGGCACACCACATGTCCTCATACTAGACTCTACTCCCTGAGGGCAGGGACGTTGTTCTGTTACCTGCTGCATCCACAGTACCTAGAGTACTGCCTGACATTTAGTATGTAGGTGCTCAGTGAGTATTTGCTGAGTCCATGAATAAATGACTCAAACGTCAGAGGGCAATGAATGGGAACTGTTACTCTGCACCATTTTCTTTACAGGCTCAAGCAAGTTGGAAATAGAAGGAAAGCATGGCTTTGGATTCTTGTTACTTCATTCACTGAGGACTGATTCTGCCATCTTCCACTAGCCCCTTCCACAGGCACAAACCCCTTGCTGGCCACGTCTCAAATAATTGAGCTTGGATATCCAATGTCACCCGAGCAAGCAGCATACTAGTCATGCTGCTGAAGTAGGCATCTTTTCCATAGCCGTGGGCTGCAGTCCCCATCATCGTCACTGACGTGTCACTGAGAAAACACACAAGAGTGTGGAGAACTCAACATGAACTCTAATCTCTATGAAAAAGTCAGATTGGTCTCTCCTCTCCTTCAGGCATGATATCCAAATTTTTTAAAACCCTGGCTACCTCAAAATTTTTACCTCAGTGTTGCAAAGTGTTTGTTGGATTGGTAAGGGACCAGAAGTACAGAAATTACCTCCTAGAAACCCCTGGGTCACATCCAGCCTGCAGAAATGTTTTGTTTAGACCACACAAAGTAAAAAAAAAAAAAGACAGTCAACATTTTTTAAAAATCAGGAGATTTTAAGTGAAAAGTGAATTTTGATTTCTCTTTAAAATCTAAAGAAGTGACAATGTGGTTTCTGAAATTTCTTATAATAAGAACATCTTGGAACAAACTGTGCCTGCCACGCTTGGACAAGTATGTGTTTTATTGTTCACTATGGTTCCTCCTCTTCCTGTTACCTCTAAAACCCAATCTACTTTATTCATTTTAATTCCAGGTTTCTGTTAGATCTGATTGGAAAGAAAGCAAAGGCAAAGGCAAAATGATGAGATTGTGCTTAAATTCTTCCTTTCTACAGCAAAGCAAAACAACTACCTCATTTTCAAATCCTGTCTCAGTGCCAAACAGAAGATGGAATAAAGTGAGAGAGAAGAGAAAGATGACCATGTGGTTTTTCAAACCCATCCACCCATCCATCCACCCATCCACCCATCCATCCATCCATCCATCCATCCATCCATCCATCCATCCATCCATCCACCCATCCACCCATCCACCCATTCATCCATCCATCCACCCATCCACCCACCCATCCACCCATCCATCCACCCACCCATCCACCCATCCATCCACCCACCCATCCACCCATCCATCCACCCATCCACCCATTCATCCATCCACCCACCCACCCACCCACCCATCCATCCACCCATCCATCCACCCACCCATCCATCCACCCACCCACCCATCCATCTCATTCAACATGCATTCAGTGCCTGCCACTTGTCAGGTACTCTCCTAAGCACTGAATACGTCTGAGTCCTGCCCACCACCTTCAGAATGAGAACACAACCAGCCTCTGTGTGAAGTCTACGTCTAAAGCTCCTTGGAAAGGGTACTACAGCAGCACCTCTTCAGCTGTCAGCCATACAGGAACAGCCAACTCTATGGATGCTGAATAGAACCATTACACTCATGATTGAGACTCAAGGCCTGACAAAAATATCAATTTTGGAAAAAAACTTTTAAAACATTTCAAAGCTATTTAAACAATTCTGTAAGAGAATTCAAGCCTGTCTTACTTCCAGACATTCCAGATTTAGGTGAAACCAGTTGAAACTTGCACTCATGCTCAGTGTTCTTTACATCAAGTCCCTTGTAATTCTGCCCTCTTCACAAAGCCTGCCCTCCTGACGCCAACCCACACTGGCCACTAATATAAATAAATGGAATGACCCAGGATGCAGCCCTCCAGTCTTTATCCTTGATGGTTTCTCTGGATCTCGTTCTTCAAGAACAAGAACTGTGTCTTCGCGGTCCCAAGAGCAGAGCTGGGTGCACAGCAGGTAAAATAAATATTCAGCCTGACCAGGTGGTGGCACAGTGGATAGAGTGTCAGACTGGGAAGCAGAGGACCCAGGTTCAAAACGTGAGGTTGCTGGCTTGAGCCCAGTGGTCACTGGCTTGAAGCCTAAGGTCTCTGGATTGAGCCCAAGGTTGTTGGCTTGTACAAAGGGTCACTGGCTTTGCTGTAGTCTCCCGGTCAAGGCACATATGAGAAAGCAGTCAATGAACAACTAAGGAGACTAAGGAGCTGCAACAAAGAATTGATGCTTCTCATCTTCCTCTCTTCCTGTCTGTCTGTCCCTAGCTCTGTCTCTCTGTCACAAAAAAATAAATAAATAAATAAATAAATAAATAAATAAATAAATAAAAATTCAGCTTCAGCCATGGCCAGTTGGCTCAGTGGTAGAGCGTGAGCTCAGCATATGGATGTCCCAGGGTCAATTCCAGTCAGGGCACACAGAAGTGCCCATCTGCTTCTCCACCCCTCTCCCCCTCTCTCTTTCTCTCTCTTCCCCTCCTGCAGTCATGGCCCAATTGACGCTAGCATATCAAACCCAGCCCTTAGAATGGCTCCAAGGAGCCTGCCTCAAGCGCTAAAAATAGCTCAGTTGCGAGCATGGCCACAGAAGGGGTTGCCCGGTGGATCCCAGTCAGGGCACATGGGGGAGTCTGTCTCTATCTCCCCTCCTCTCACTTGGAAAGAAACAAAAAGAAAAAGAAAATATTCAGCTTCACATGCCTAATCATTTACTTGTTCAATGGTTGTTTTACCGGACTCCAGCTACGCTGCAAGATATACCAGTGAGTGAGTCTGGGTACACACCGTCCCCTGGATGTTGGTGCTTGGGTGGAGAAAAGGGCAGCGTTAGAACTGCCTCATGGCCTGTCTTGCTAACACTGCTATCAAGGTCAATGTGCCTTGCCTGGGTAAGGCCTAAAGCAAGGAAATAAAGGGTGTCTAAGGAAAAGCCTGTGAACCTTAACCCAATCGAGGCAGGCAGGCAGGCAGATAGATGCTTCGATAGAGAAATGGAGGCTTACATGGATAGATGGATATAGTGGGGCAACAGTAGCATGGTAAGCTTTACAGTAACTCGTGCTTCTGGCTATGATAAAACTTAATTCTCCAGTTCCGTAGGCCAAAGTAGCTATACTCTCAAATTTCTGTGGAGACTAGGTCAGTCGTCTAAATTAGGCAAAAGGGTTGTAGTAGACTACATTGTACATAAAATATTGGCTGCCTCTCCCTGGTGACAGAGTTCACTTTCCCGCCCCAGTGCCATCACCTTAGCTATGCTGCGTGGCTTTGGCCAATGAAAGGAGAGCAGGTGCCCTAAGAGGCAGTGCACTTGTCCTCAGGCCCCTGTCCCCTATCTCAACACCCGTGATGTTCCACACAGACCGCTCCCAGGCCTGGTGCTGGAGTGAAGGTGACGTGGAGCGGGGCCACAGTCTACCCACAATGGACATGCAATGTGAGCAAGAAATTAACCCTCACATCAACTACCGAGATTCTTCAGATATTTGTTACTGCAGCATACATAATCCACGAGTAATACTCAGGTTGGGCGGAAGACATTAAGGGGCAGTGTGTACAAGGTAAGAACATTCCCCTTCTAAAGAGTCTGGCTTGTGGGAATACAAACCTAGTTCTGTCAGATTTTCCCAATTTTTAAATGCCAGCAATTAATTTGATTTTTTCCCCCCAGTAATAGTGTGTGGGTCAAACAGAACATGACTGTGGGCTACCAGTCTTCAACCACTGGCTCTTGGCATCTGCAGAATAAACACATACCTGGATCATGCTATCCAAATCTACTGCTGTCTGATTTTTAATTACAGATCACGAAGCTGGTGTGCATAAGCAAATCATTTCACTCCGGGTCAGTCTGATGGTTTCCGACACCTCCACTTCAGTGCAGCTGAGTGGTTCTCTTTGCCCCGTTTGAACACTCGTGCACCCAGACCTGGTGTGGCCACTGCCACCTCGGTAACACACCACCACATTTTCTCTCATATTCCAGACCAGTGATGCAGTGTAGGCCATGGACTCATCTTAGTTTGAGAAATCTTTGGTGCCTATCTAAAAATATTTAAAAAATTTTTAAAAATCTGATCTAGAGTGTAAACCAACTATGTTACTAAGCATATTCTTTAGTTCTGTTGATTTTTAAAAATATATAATAAGGCTTTCTGGAGAAAGAAACAGGGCACAGATTTACAGTCTAGTGCCACTTCCTTATCTGGTCACAGCTCCGTGCTCTCCATAGCACATTGTAGCTTCCTTTCTGTTCCTCAAAAATGCCAACTTCCTCCTCATCTCATTCCCATCCCATTTGTACTTACCCGCTGCGGGGGAAACTCTCATCCCAGCAACCTCCCAGAGTCACTGCCTCAGGCTCTCCCGCACACCCTCTTTAAAGTGTCCTGACCCTCCTTCACCCAGGGTCCCATCACACCACCATGATATTCCCTTCATAGCACTTAGCACTATACTATACCTACATGTTTATAGGTACCCTAGATTCTGTCCTCCTTACTCATTGTTATACCCAAGGAGTCTAGCACATGCCTGGTACCAGTAGGTACAAAACATACTTGATGAAGAAGTATATTCATTTCACATTGGTTAAACAAATAATTCAGCGGTGAGAGGAAAGTACAGAATACATAACTGAATGCTGCAAATGTCAAGGAAAACAGCAACATCTTCAGTGACTCATTGCAAAGTATCAGAAAGACGACAGCTTGCCTTTGAAGGATGCAATGCTTCCACCCCCAGGGAAGACTTGCTGAGAATAGCTTTATAATGCATCTCCTCCTCCACAGCACTTCATAAAAGCTTTGCTACTGTCAGGTATCATTGTGGTGTTTTCCATCTTGTGCCAAGGACACGGGATGGGAAGGTGGTTAAAGTTACCTGGTATGTGTCACAACGTCTTCAACTGGCTCTTTGAATCACCCAAACACAGCACCGCCCTCCCAAATCGGCATTCCAAAAATGAGCCCTCTTTCCTGATGAAACAAAAATCTTTCCCATGCGACAGTAACAGAAAGAGCTGCTCAGAGAGCCTGAGTAACTACATTGTGTAGCTGAGCAGCTGGCTGGGCCGACTGTAGCTGGAATCTAAATTCTCCTTTGTCTTCACAAGGGTCAAAGGCAGAGGCCACAGGGCCTGGTGCAAGGCCTTAAAGAGCAGGAGGGGCTGGAGAACTTTAGGGCACTTGCCCCAGCTAAAACCACAATGGTTAGTTAGTCCTAACAGAATATTAGGAATGCAAACCCCGAATTGTCAACTCTTGATTTTTCTAGAATACTGGAAATCTGTATAAGGGGTGGAAGTGGGGTATGATTGCATATGAGTATGGGTCTACATCAAAGTCAACTGAAATGTTATTTATTTAGTTTATACTATGTCCAAGTCACTGTCCTAATAGATGATAGATCAGATAGATAGATAGATAGATAGATAGATAGATAGATAGATATCCTAGACATAGCTATTTATCAAAAAACAAAACAAGAGCTGGGACCCATAGACCCCCCCCCCCCTCAAAAAAGAGCTGCTCAGAGAATGCTGCGGTTGCCGGTTCAAAACCCTGGGCTTGCCTGGTCAAGGCACATATGGAAGTTGATGCTTCCTGCTCCCCCCCTTCTCTCTCTAAAATGAATAAAGTCATATTAAAAAAAAAAAGAAAGCCAATGAAGTTTTAAAAAAACGTTTGTTTTGGTAAGAAGTTGAGAAGAAAGAACAGGTGGCAAGGGTGGAAAGAGAAACTCACAACGGAGAGCCACGCGTGCCACGCGACCCCGTGTGGATCCCAGTAAGCACTTGAGCTCGCTGTACACCTCACTCTAGATCGCAGAAGCAACGACTCAGCCAAAAGTGAGACTCGTTTTCAAAAGCAGTCTCAATTTTAGCTATTTAGGACAAGAAGAGACGTTTCTTGTGCACACGTTTGATATCATTTATGTGATGCTGTGCTGGCTACAGGACCTAGGGACGTTGACTTAGCCTTTATATTTCTTCATGTGGAAAATGGGGGTGGGGGGAGTTTTTATCAACCACAAATGGTGGAAATACTTCATCTATATAAAGCACCTCAAAAAAGTCTCTGGCACCGAGTCGAGTGCTCCACAGTGTTACCTATTCCTCATGAGCTGCGGTGGTGTAAGAGGGTGAAAGGTAAAACAGGAGAGTGCTTTGCTTGGGCCTCCGTGGGTTGTGGGTAGTGGTGTAGGTAGGAGGCCTGTGACAGTCTCTCATGCTCTAGCATGCTACCTGCTGCTCTCCGGAGGTCAGGGACGTACCCTGTGGGGCTCTGTAGCCCAGCCCCACCCCCAAGGCCTCCAAGGCCTCAGGACTCAAGGCTCCAGTACCCCCCCTTCACCCACGCCCCTAGACTACTGGTCCTTCATTCCCAGCCAAGACACAATAAGTGAGCGTGCTGCTTAGAAACACCCCCTTCGTCTCCACTGTATTGCCTCAGCCCTCCCCCAAGTTCGTCACTAACTTGTTTTCTAAAGCACGCAAGAGTCTCTAATCTCAGTCTTGTTTCTCCAAATCCGCTTCCTCTGTTCCAGAAGAAAAGCATTTTTTTGTTGTAGTTCATAGAGGCATAAAATGTGTATGTATTTGGGGTGAGGAATGGAGGTATTGTTCTGGGAAACTTGTACCCAGAACCTATTTTTTATGGGTTGGGCCCATAATTACACCAACAGATTAAAATAAAAAGATTTTTGATTCTTAGAGGATTTATCCAGCTCATAATCATCAAGTATAATGCTATATTAAAATTCAGAGCTTGTCAGTCATAAATGAGAGTGAATTTTTTGCAAAAATCCAACAGGATTTTAGAATGGAGCACTGCCTCTTCCATGTACAGTCTGGGCAGGTGTCTAAACCAGGAGCATACTAGTTTCAGGGATGCACGAGAGACCATGCCACACTCAGGTCCTTGATCACAGGCATCAAAGTCAGGGCCATGGTCAGGACTGGTGCTAGGTGTTATCACGAGGACACGGGGAGGCTTTTGAAAGCCATAACCTAGATGCAAAGCTGAGTTTGGAAAATAGGCAGTTAGGATAAGAGCTAAGTCAGGAAACTGAATTCAGGATTGGAGTCAAATGCTCTCTCTGTTGCTTAAGCCTATTTCTCTGTCACCTTCGAATGTGGTAGTTTTCATTCCAGGAGCATTTTAAAGGCACCACTTACATCAGACACAAGTCCTGTCTCTCTGTGATCTTGAGTAAATGATCTCAACCATGTGTAAATGGAATACTAACCCTACCTTGCAAGGGTATTTGAGGATTCAAGATCATATATATGTCTTTGTCTAGTAATGGCAACTATTACTATTTTTTTTATTAATTTTAATGGGGTGACATTAATAAATCAGGGCACATATGTTCAAAGAAAACATCTTCAGGTTATCTTGTCATTCAATTATGTTGCATACCCATCACCCAAAGTCAGATTGTCCTTTGTCATCCTCTATCTAGTTTTCTTTGTGCCCCTGCCCTCCCCCCTCTCCCTACCTCTCCTCCCCTCCCCCCAGTAACCACCACACTCTTGTCCATGTCTCTTAGTCTCATTTTTATGTCCCACCTAAGTATGGAATCATGCAGTTCTTAGTATTTTCTGATTTACTTATTTCACTCCATATAATGTAATCAATATACCCACATAACTCAAAAACACTGGTACGTAAAGATACATGCAGCCCCGTGTTCATTGCAACTATTACTATTTTAATCACAGAGTTTTAACCAATAATTAAATTACCATGGCTCTAAAAGAGATTGAAAACTGTATGGAGATAGAAAATGAATCATTTTAAAGGTTCCTTGTGCTGTAGCAGCAATGCATCAGGGCTGTATGGTAATAATGCAGCAGGGCTGTATGGTAACAGTGCAGCAAGGCTGTATGGTAACAATGCAGCACGGCTGTATGGTAACAATGCAGCAAGGCTGTATGGTAACAGTGCAGCACAGCTGTATGGTAACAATGCAGCACGGCTGTATGGTAACAATGCAGCAAGGCTGTATGGTAACAATACAGCACGGTTGTTTGGTAACAATGCAGCAAGGCTGTATGGTAACAGTGCAGCAGAGCTGTATGGTAACAATGCAGCAGGGCTGTATGGTAACAATGCAGCAGGGCTGTATGGTAACAGTGCAGCAGGGCTGTATGGTAACAGTGCAGCAAGGCTGTATGGTAACAATGCAGCACGGCTGTATGGTAACAATGCAGCAAGGCTGTATGGTAACAATGCAGCAAGGCTGTATGGTAACAGTGCAGCACAGCTGTATGGTAACAGTGCAGCACGGCTGTATGGTAACAATGCAGCACGGCTGTATGGTAACAATGAAGCAAGGCTGTATGGTAACAATACAGCACGGTTGTTTGGTAACAATGCAGCAAGGCTGTATGGTAACAGTGCAGCACAGCTGTATGGTAACAATGCAGCAGGGCTGTATGGTAACAGTGCAGCACGGCTGTATGGTAACAATGCAGCACGGCTGTATGGTAACAATACAGCACGGTTGTTTGGTAACATAAGGAAGGTGTATGTGAGGAGCGGGAGTAAAAACATTGCCTGCCTTAAATATGCTCCCATTATCATTGTTCTGAAAACACTTTGTACTAGACATATGTTTCATATTGTTTATAAAGAAATTAAACTGGTTTTTGTTCTTTTTTCCGTGAGAGGAGGGGAGATAGAGAAACAGACTACTGCATGTGCCCCAGCCAGGATATACCTGGCAACCCCCATCTGGGACCCATGCTTAAATCAACTGAGCTATCCTCGGCACCCATGGCCACCGCTCAAACCAGTCAAGCCACCAGCTGTGAGAGAGAAAGAGACAGAAAGTGGGAAGAGGGAGGGGAAGAGAAGCAGATGGTCACTTCTCATGGGTGCCCTGACCAGGAATCAAACCCGGGATGTCGGCACACCGGGCCAACGCTTTATCCACTGAACCAACCAGCCAGGGCCAAATTGTCTTTTTCTAAAAAAAAAAAGGTGATCTTTTCATTCTTAACAAGTTAAAACTAAAAAAGTCTACCTTTACCTCCTCCCCAAAAGAGGGGAAAAAAAGAAATCTGCTTTTGTATTAGAAAATGCATAATGCTTAAGGAACCTCATTACTAAGTTCATTTTCTTGACTTCTAAAAATGAGCTCTGTGGGCCGATATTAAATCAGAGGTATGCTTATTGCCTGTGCTTTAGGGGAAAAAAACCCCAAAATGATGTTAAGTACATTTGTATCCCTTTATTTGTCTAAAATCCTAAATGTCCTGTTGTCATGGAAACACATTCCCTGAGCAGCATGTATTAGTTCTGTTTGCATTCTGTGCAAAGAGATTTCTAGTATTTGTCACACTTGCCCAACCCCTATAGAAGAGAGTTGATTATTCAGGATTCAGATCTAATACAAGCATCTGGCATCATCAATTCACTAGCTTGAACTGAAATGGAGTCGAAAAGAGGTATTGGTAGCTACAGAATAATAAAGTGGAGGAGGAGGACAAAAAAAGAGGAATAAAATCAAAGAGGAAGGCTTACGTAAGAAGTGCCACAAGATGAGACCATGTATTTCTTCTCTGTATTTTTCTAATGCTTAAAAGGGAGGGTGATCAGTCAGGTTTCTTGGTTGAAAACAAAGGAAATTCACCTGCCTAACATGAGCCAAAGGAGTTTATTGAAAGGATGTCAATCAGCTCACAGGATCATGAGAAATGTTAGAGCTTTGGAAAACAGGCACAAACCAAGAGAAGCTGGGAGGCTAGACTCGCCACAGGGAAGCCTGGTTAGGAAGGCCTGGCAAATGCCAGGAACACTCAGTGCCACCACGGCTGGCAACGTTGTGAAACCCTAACAGTCCTTGCTCTGGGACACTCAATCTAGATACAACGCTCTGGGTGGGATGGTCTTACAAGTTGTGTGCCGCTGGCCAGAAGTCAGAAGGATCTGACCTTTTCAACTTCCACAGTCAGTGGTGCAACCCCCACCTCCTACAAGACTCAGCAAACAGGAGGAGGCTTAGATTTTGGGCAGCTGGCCAAATACCAAGACTACCCCATAGAAGATTTCTTTTATGTCTGTGGTTTATATATTCTTTCTATCTTCAGGAAACACATTAATAGACTAATGAGAAAAGGCACAGAGTCAATAGATGTGTGAAAATAAAGGAATTGAGGCCACAGAATATGACTAAAAATGCCTTAGGAGATTGTGCCAAAGAGGTGCTAAGGAAAGAAAAAAAATGTTTTCTATTATTTGTTATTCTTTTCTCTACATTCTTTGTTTTTATTTCTCCCTTCCCTTATGCATTTCTTTTATTATCAGTAGCGTGAAAAGATATAAAAGGATCCCCCCCAGGCCACAGGACTTCTAGAATTTGTCCTTGGGTCTTCCTCAATCAGTTTTATGAGGTTTATACTTAAAGGATGACTAGTATACATTGTTGAAAATCCTGACACATTGCTGGCCAGGGTACTAAAGTGAAATCCTCAAATCTCTCCAAGAAATAAGGAGTATGTTAGGTCAGCCAAAGGAGGGAGGCACCAGCCTAATGAGTTTTATGAGAGGTTTATTGACACATCTGCGAACAGATGGGCTGAGATCTAGTGACATCAGCGGAGGGCTGCAGGAAGGGGTGTCAGATATGGGGGTTCCTGCAGGCATTTGCTGCCATGAGGGCTGGTGCCCCTGGACATGCTCAGATGAGCATATTCTGGTTTGTGGCCTTGGTCACAGACTGTCTCCCTTTCCCCAACCCTCAGGCCACTCCCAAAGGCTTCCTAAGGACACTTCTCAGAATCTTCCCAGGCTGGGGGTAGCTGCTTAAAGGAAGGGGGAGGTTGGGTGAGGGAGATGCTCAATGAAGAAGCTGCCCCAGTGGGAGGTTGGGTGAGAGGAACTTGAGTTGAAAGGGGCCCTGGACCCAAATGTAACAGAATGCTTGAGTTCAAGTGCTACGGTGAGATAAGCCTTAGCCTGGGTCATCAAAGTACCCATATTCGAGTGCAGGGTTTTGCCTCTCAGAAGTGAAACGACTGCAGGAAACCCACCTCACCTTCATCTTGGTGCATAGGGTAGCTAGAGTCACAAAAGATTCTATATGATTATACATGCAAGCAGAAACATGTTTGTTTGGGTTTGCTATTTATAAGGCTTTTAGACATTTTGGTAAAAGCAATATAAACATTTTTAATGAACAATAGGAATTACCCCAAAACAGAAAAATATATCTCAGAAAAAGCATAGGTAAGTAGAAGCCATGGCGAAGAGCCCAGCCCACTGGCCCTGTGTGGTAGAGATCTGATCTGACTCTTGTTTTTCTACCCAGACATGCATTCCTCCTTCCAGTGATAGCATCTTGATTTCTCTTTAGAGAAGTAATTCTCCATCACTCAGAGTCTACTTGGCTTGGGATGGACATACCCTATCCACCATATGGGCACAGGAACCAGGCCTGATCAATCAGGAGTCCATTCCTTGGATACAGCAATTGATTTAGTGATGAGGTCATAATCCAAACCAGGCCATAAAGACACTATCTGGATTCTTTATGTTTTGTTTTGGTTTGGTGTGAATTGAGTTGGGTCTGTTTGTCTTGTTTTGTTTTGTTTAGAACTTTTGGATTCCTTACCCCTAGAATTACTCAGCTTTTAGGATATACACCTGGGATGCTAGAGACCACCAGATGCAGAAGACCTGTCTGGGAATGAGGCCAACACAGAAGAAAGCAGAACTGAGATGGAGAGGAGGGCGGATGACATATTCATACACTTTCCAGTAAAATGAGCCAGTATATCCTCTTTATTTTTACTTAGACCATTTAGAGTGGCATCCTGTGTCTTCTAATGTAAAGATCCCTGTTTGAAACAGCCGGTGGAGACGTGTTGAAGGCAACCCTGTTCCAGGGCAGCCTTGCCTGGGGCCAGCTCTGAGCAAGGATCAGATCTACCTCGTTCCCCACTCCCACTCAGCCTGCTAGCAGATCGGGAGCCGCATCATCACCCACATCCCCCAGGGGGCTGATTCACTGAGGAGAAACTATGAGGAAACTTGCAAAACTTTAGCAGTTAGGCCCTTAACCGGAGTCCTGCTATTGCTGATAGATGAGAGTTTCTGGCAACCAGCGTGGAGAATTGAGATATAACACAATGTCTAGAAATCTTGGTGCAAGGATTCTGACTGTTGCTGTTCTTCAAGAATTCAAGGACCAGACCACCCTTTTCTGCCAGAATAAGCTAATATCTAAGTGCAATTACCATAAGAGAATCCCAAACCCCTGCCACTCTGCATTTAAAGCAGCTATTAGGGTTTCGATGAACAGCTGTGCAAGCCATTTGGTGCTCAACTCCAAGGCACCAAACACATTGTAGTTATGTGAACAGCACCCCCTGAAGTTGTGCCCTATTCAACCCACACAGCCATATGCAATGAACCCGGCACACACTAATTAGTGGGAACATTAGCATCCTTGGATCATAAGCACAGAAAGAGTTTGCATCCTACAGAGCAGAGTGAGAGGAAAGAAAAAAAGCCATTTGCAACCGCTCAGACAAAAACTTTAGCATTTCAGTTCTTGAGAAATGCGCCAGCTGAATGGCCCACATGAAACCACTTCACCCCAGTCCTCTGAGCTGAGCTTGGGGCAGGATTTATGGCCAAGAAAACTCAACAGTCCATCCTGGTCCAAGCTCCTTTTCCCAAGAGGATTAAGTTGAACAAACACTGAATAAAATAGCTGTTTCTCAAGAAGGCACCTGGACTTTTAACAAGTGTTACTGAGCCTATTTATAGTAAATAAAAAACAGCAGACCAAATTTAAATGTGGGCCCCAGAGTTTTAGGTCCTTTTTAACCCTTCAGAAACCCGTGGCGCTCCTTTCTCTTCCAGATGTGGGACATCCTGAAAACGGGTTGGGACAGCCTGCTCATATGCAAGTTCAGATCAAAACAGCCCCAAATCTTTCCAAGGCTTAGCTGATAGAAAGTGTACCTTTCATGATATGACAAGTGTATCCAATGAGGTAGAGATACAGGTCTTTGCTCTCCATTAGTTCCACATGGGAAGTTAGAAAAATTGTCTCTAGCTCTACAAATGGGACTAAGGTCTCAAAGACCAAGCAATCAACCTAAAACTTCAATTAGAGCAGAATTCTGGTAAATATTGTATGCTTTTCTTCAGTCAGAAAAACTGAAGCAACAACAACAAAAAACGTTTTTCTGGAGAGACCTGAAGATGGCAGCGGAGTAGGCGGATGCACAGACACCCAGCTCTCACCACCAAACTGGAATACAAATCAATTTAGGAAAAATCAGTGTGAAAAACTAACTCTGGACTACAAGAACAGCTCTCAAAAACCAAGGAGCAAAGAAGAAGCCACAACAAACCTGGTAGAGAGCGCCTGAATCTCCCCTGCTTACAGGAATGGGGGGGGGGTGAGGCTGAGAGCCCAGAGGGTATCTCACCCCAGGGAAAAGAGCAGAAAACACTGCTCACAGCCACTTGCCTGGTGACCAGGGAGCGAGATGTGTTGAAAAGACCAGCTTATCTTCCAAGTGGAAAGGAAAGAGAGAGGGACAGACTGTGAGGGGCTAAGGAATGCAGGAGATGATCTCAAAAAAGCTGACTTATTCATGCTGGAGGCGGCCATAGCTGGGGGAGGGACTGATCCTTCCCCACAAAACAGTACTGAATTGCTTCCGGATCAGAGATCTCCAGACATCTCTCCAGCTCCAATCAGCACAACAAGACACAGCTGAAAACAAGAAGTGGGGAGGAGGGGCAGTAACTTAGGTCTCCATGGAGCTCTGAGATACACCTCCCCCTACTGAAGCTGAGAAAACACCCTGCCCCCAGAGAGATTAGTTGGTGAAAGAGGCCTTCAGAGTCTCAGGTTACACCCACCACATTCCTGGATACAGTTTCAAGGAAGCCCCCTGTTGAGATCAGTAAACAAGACTATCACCTGTTAAGAAAACAAACAAATCAAGACTTCAAAGCTGCCCAAATCCAAAAGTGGACTACAAATAATAGCTGATACCAACCCAAGAAGACCTAGAAATAACACAACTGAAAACTGGAGGCAGACAACAAACAAGCCTAGACTCAACCAACTCTACAAATAAAACACAGACAATGAGAAGACAAAAAAGTGCAATCCAAATAAAACCTTCAGGAGATGAACTGAGTGATATGGAAATAATCAAACTTTCAGATGCTGAGTTCAAAATAATGATTGTAAGGATGCTTAGGGATCTTAGAACAACAATGGATGGTCATTATGAACACCTAAATAAAGAAATAGCAAGTATAAAAAAGAATTAGTCGAAGATGACAAATACAATATCAGAAATAAAGACCACAATGGAAGGAATTAAAAACAGGATAGATAGAGCTGAAGATTGAATCAGCAAGTTGAAGAACAACTGGAATGAAGGCATGAAAGCAGAGAAGAAAAAAGAAAAGAGACTCAAAAAGTCTGAGGAAACTCTTAGAGAGCTCTGTAACAACATGAAGAGAAATAACATCCGCATCATAGGGGTTCCTGAAGAAGAAGAAAAAGAACAAGGGATAGAGACTTTGTTCAATCATATCATAGCTGAAAACTTCCCTAAATTATTGTAGGAGAAACTCTCACAAGTTCAAGAAGCACAGAGGACTCCATTAAAGAGAAACCCAAAGAAACCTACACCAAGACACATCATAATTAAAATACCAAAGCTAAGCAATAAAGTGAAAATATTAAAAGCTGCAAAAGAAAAAAAGCTATCACCTACAAAGGAGCTCCCATAAGGATGACATCCGACTTCTCAACAGAAACACTTGAGGCCAGAAGGGAATGGCAAGAAATATTCAAAGTAATGCAGAACAAGAACCTACAACCAACACTACTTTATCCAGCAAGGCTATTGTTTAAAATCAAAGGAGAAATAAAAAGCTTCCCAGACAAAAAACAACTCAAGGAATTCATTATAACCAAACCAATGGTGCAGGAAATGTTAAGGGGCCTCTTGTAATCAGATCAAAGTGGAAAAAAATATAGCAAAAAATGAATACAGTTTTAAAGAATAAAATGGCAATAAACAACTACATATCAATAATAACCTTAAATGTAAATGGATTAAATGACCCAATTAAAAGACATAGGGTAGCTGCGTGGATAAAAAAACAGGACCCATACATATGCTGTCTACAAGAGACACAGCTTAAAACAAAAGATACACATAGATTGAAGGTAAAAGGATGGAAAAAAACATTTCATGCAAATGGAAATTAAAAAAAAGCTGGGGTAGCAATACTTATATCAGACAAATTGGACTTTAAAACAAAGGATATAGTAAGAGATAAAGAAGGCCACTACATAATAATAAAGGGAGTAATCCAACAGGAAGATATAACTATTATAAATATCTACGCACCATATATAGGAGCACCTAAATATATAAAGCAGACTTTGATGGATTTAAAGGGCGAGATCAACAGCAATACTATACTAGTAGGGGATTTCAATACCCCACTAACATCACTAGATAGATCCTCAAGAAATAAAATTAACAAAGAAACAGCAGACTTATTGGACACACTAAATCAACTTGATTTTATAGATATCTTCAGAACCTTTCACCCTAAAGCAGCAGAATATACATTCTTTTCAAGTGCTCATGGTACATTCTCTAGGGTAGACCACATGTTAGGGCACAAAAGTGGTCTCAAAAAATTTAAGAAGATTGAAATCATATCAAGCACTTTCTCTGAGCACAACGGCATGAAACTAGAAATGAACCACAACAGAAAAGCTAAAAAATTCTCAAACACATGGAAACTAAATAACAGGTTGTTAGATAATGAATGGATTAAGAATGATATCAAAGAAGAAATAAAAAAATTCCTAGAAACGAATGACAATGAGCATACAATAACTCAAAATTTATGGGACACAGCAAAAGCAGTACTGAGAGGGAAGTTCATAGCACTACAGGCACACATTAAGAAGCTAGAAAAAGCTCAAAAAAATAACCTAACCCTGCATCTAAAAGAACTAGAAAAAGAACAGCAAGTAAAGCCCAAATGTAGTAGAAGGAAGGAAATAATGAAGATCAGAGAAGAAATAAATGAAATAGAGGCTAAAGAAAGAATACAGAGGATCAATGAAACTAGGAACTGGTTCGTTGAAAAGTAAACAAGATTGATGAACCTTTAACTAGAATCACCAAAAAAAAAAGAGAGAGGACTCAAATAAATAAAATTAGAAACGAGAGTGGAGAAATAACAACTGACACAACAGAAATACAAAATATTGTAAGAAAATACTATGAAGAACTGTATGTCAAAAAACTAGACAACCTAGCCCTGGCCGGTTGGCTCAGCGGTAGAGCGTCGGCCTAGCGTGCGGAGGACCCGGGTTCGATTCCTGGCCAGGGCACATAGGAGAAGCGCCCATTTGCTTCTCCACCCCTCCGCCGCGCCTTCCTCTCTGTCTCTCTCTTCCCCTCCCGCAGCCAAGGCTCCATTGGAGCAAAGATGGCCCGGGCGCTGGGGATGGCTCTGTGGCCTCTGCCCCAGGCACTAGAGTGGCTCTGGTCGCAACATGGCGACACCCAGGAGGGTCGCAACATGGCGACGCCCAGGATGGGCAGAGCATCGCCCCCTGGTGGGCAGAGCATCGCCCCCTGGTGGGCATGCCGGGTGGATCCGGTCGGGCGCATGCGGGAGTCTGTCTGACTGTCTCTCCCTGTTTCCAGCTTCAGAAAAATGCAAAAAAAAAAACAAAAAAAAAAAACCAAAAAAAAACCCTAGACAACCTAGATGAAATGGACAAATTCCTTGAAACATACAATCTTCCAAAAATCAATCTGGAAGAATCAGAAAACCTAAACAGACCGATTACACCAAATGAGATCGAGACTGTTATCAAAAAACTCCCAACAAAGAAAAGTCCGGGGCCTGATGGCTTTACAACTGAATTCTACCAAATATTCAAAGAAGAACTAACTCCTATCCTTCTCAAACTATTTCAAAAAATTCAAGAGGAAGGAAGACTTCCAAGCTCCTTTTATGAGGTGAGCATAATTCTGATTCCAAAACCAAGCAAAGACAACACAAAGAAAGAAAATTATAGGCCAATATCTCTGATGAATATAGATGCTAAAATCCTCAACAAAATATTAGCAAACCGGATCCAACAATATATAGAAAAAAATCATACACCATGATCAAGTGGGATTTATTCTGGGGAGGCAAGACTGGTACAATATTTGTAAATCAATCAATGTGATTCATCATATAAACAAAAAGGAGGAGAAAAACCATATGATAATTTCAATAGATGCAGAAAAAGCATTTGATACAATCCAGCACCCTTTCATGATCAAAACTCTCAGCAAAGTGGGAATACAGGGAACATACCTCAACATGATAAAGGCCATCTATGACAAACCCACAGCCAACATCATACTCAATGGGCAAAAATTGAAAGCAATCCCCTTAAGATCAAGAACAAGGCAGGGGTGCCCCCTTTCACCACTCTTATTTAACATAGTCCTGGAAGTCCTAGCCACAGCAATCAGACAAGAAGAAGAAATAAAAGGTATTCAAGTTGGAAAAGAAGAAGTAAAACTATCATTATTTGCAGATGATATGATATTGTACATAGAAAACCCTAAAGTCTCAGTCAAAAAACTACTGGACCTGATAAATGAATTCAGCAAAGTGGCAGGATATAAAATCAATACTCAAAAATCAGAGGCATTTTTATATGCCAACAATGAACAGTCAGAAAGAGAAATTAAGGAAACAATCCCCTTCACAATTACAACCAAAAAAAAAAAAGTACCTAGGAGTAAACTTAACCAAGGAGACTAAAGACTTGTACTCGGAAAATTACAAAGCATTGATAAAAGAAATCAAGGAAGATACAAACAAGTGGAAGCAGATTCCGTGCTCATGGTTAGGAAGAATAAACATCATTAAAATGTCTATATTACCCAAAGCAATCTATAAATTCAACACAATACCAATTAAAATACCAATGACATACTTCAAAGATATAGATCACATATTCCAAAAATTTATATGGAACCAAAAGAGAACACGAATAGCCTCAGCAATCTTAAAAAAGAAGAATAAAGTGGGAGGTATTACACTTCCTGATATCAAGTTATACTACAAGGCCATTGTACTCAAAACAGCCTGGTACTGGCATAAGAACAGGCATATAGCTCAATGGAACAGAACAGAGAACCCAGAAATAAACCCACAGCTCTATGGACAACTGATATTTGACAAAGGAGGCAAGGAAATACAATGGAGTAAAGACAGCCTCTTCAACAAATGGTGTTGGGAAAATTGGACAGCTACCTGCAAAAAAATGAAACCAGATCACCAGCTTACACCACTCACAAAAATAAACTCAAAATGGATAAAAGACTTGAATGTAGGCCATGAAACCATAAGCATCTTAGAAGAAAACATAGGCAGTAAGTTCTCCAACATCTCTCGGAGCAATATATTTGCTGGTTTATCTCCACGGAGAAGTGAAATAAAAGACAGCATAAACAAATGGGACTATATCAAACTAAAAAGCATTTGCACAGCTAAAGACAATAAGAACAGAATAAAAAGACAAACTACACAATGGGAGAACATATTTGACAATACATCTGATAAGGGGTAATAACCAAAATTTATAAAGAACTTGTAAATCTCAACACCAGGAAGACAAACAATCCAATCCAAAAATGGGAAAAAGAAATGAATAGACACTTTTCCAAAGAGGACATACAGATGGCCAATAGACATATGAAAAAATGCTCAACATCACTAATCATTAGAGAAATGCAAACTAAAACCACAATGAGATATCACCTCACACCAGCCAGAATGGCGCTTATCAACAAAACAACACAGAATAAGTGCTGGTGAGGATGTGGAGAAAAGGGAACCCTCCTGCACTGCTGGTGGGAATGCAGACTGGTGCAGCCACTGTGGAAAACAGTATGGAGATTCCTCAAAAACTGAAAATTGAACTGCCTTTTGACCCAGCTATCCCACTTTTAGGAATATACCCCAAGAACACCACAGAATGGCTCCAAAAGAAGAAATGCATCCCCATGTTTGTGGCAGCATTGTTCACAATAGTGAAGATCTGGAAACAGCCCAAGTGTCCATCAGAGGACAAGTGGATTAAAAACTTTGGTACATATATACTATGGAATACTACTCAGCCATAAGAAATGATGACATCGGATCATTTACAATAACATGGATGGACCTTGATAACATTATACGGAGTGAAATAAGTAAATCAGAAGAAACTAAGAACTATATGAATCCATATATAGATGGGACATAAAAATGAGACTCAGAGACATGAACAAGAATGTGATGGCATCGGGGTGGGGGGATTTGGGGGACGGGGGATGGGGCAAGGAAGGAGATAGGGGGTGGGGGAGGGGAGGGGCACAAAGAAAACCAGATAGAAGGTGACAGAAGACAATTTGACTTTGGGTGAGGGGTATACAGCACAATCAAATGTCAAAATAATCTGGAGATGTTTTCTCTCAACATATGTACCCTGATTTATCAATGTCACTACATTAAATTTAATAATAAAAAAAACAAAAACATTTTTCTTATGTCTTCTGTGAGGCTGCAAAAGATTAAGAAGTCATTTCTAACTGTAACTACCGTAGGCAGTCTACTTGCACTCATGGGTACATTTGATTAGAGTTGTTTTGTTTGTTTGTTGAGAGAGAGAGAGAGGGAGACGGAGAGAGGAAGAGAGATGAGAAGCATCTACTCATAGTTGCAGCACCTTTAACTAACCTCATTGATGGTTTCTCATACGTGCTTCCATTGGGGGAGGTGTGTGTGGGGGACTCCAGCCAAGCTAGTGACCCCTTGCTTAAGTCAGCGACCTTGGGCTTAAGCCGGTACCATGGGATCATGTCTATGACCCTGTGCTCAAGCTGGTGAGCCTGCGCTCAAGTCGGATGAGCCCGTGCTCAAGCTGGAGACCTCAGAATTTTGATCCTGGGTCCTCAGCGTCCCAGGTCGATGCTCCATCCACTGCACCACCGCTGGTCAGGCAGTTGGAGTTTTATTTTTTAGAACCACTGAGAACTTCCTCCTAAACCAGTGAGAACTTCTTCTTGTAGTTAATGATCTCCTCACCTTATATCTTTCCTACATAACATAAAGTTTCCCCTTGGATGGTCTAGCCCTTAGAAGTCTGTACTATGTGTTTCTAAGAAGCCACTGTTCAAAAATGAGAATTGATTTCCAACTGACACTTGGTTTCACTTACCGTGATGGGCTCTCCCAGCCCAATGTCAAATATCCTGCTAGTTTACATTTGTATAAATCAAACAGAAAATACTTTGAGTTCCCTTTAGCATTTCCGAGGTAGAGGTTATGGCTAGAAGATGATAGTAAGAACAGCTACAGTTATTAAGCACCTAAGATTTGCTTTATAGAAACTATCTCTAATCTTCAACTAATAAGACAGATAGGATAATCCCTATACAGAATTATTGTTTAGATGAGATTTAAACTCACATCTACCTAAGACCAAAACCTGGGATCTTAGGCCATAGACTTAGTAGGTCAACTAATCCACAGAAAAGAAAAACATCCTTACTGGAATTTTAACTACTTGATATCACATAAAGCATAGTTCCTATGGTGACTTGTTCGGAGATTCTGATCGTGTCAAAGGAATGGTGACCATTAGATTTGTCATGATTATGCACTAAGGAAGGAGGCTTCACTGGTGGGTCAGTAAGCCCTGGGGATACTACGCACAGCAAAGATAGAGAGGAAGGTGAAGCGTGTAACTGATCAACACAGCAATAGCAAAGTAGATGCCAAATTTTCATGATGGAATCGAGAGTTTGAAGGCAGTCAAGTATACAATACTCAGACATAAAACATTAAGTCAAAGAATGAAGCACCTAAGTAGATGCTTATGAAGCTAAATATTTCCTGCTTGGTAATAAGAAGCAATATTTACATAGCGATAACTGCCTGCCAATGACAAAGCACCTTCTAGAAACCACACTTAGGAGTCTTTCAATGTCACCATATGTAAGTAGAAGATAATGGGTATAAGGAATCCTTTATACCTCCAGTTCAAACAAGTCAGCATCAATTCACCAAAACAATCTGACCAGTTATGGTTCTCATAAAAATTTAAATATAGTGCTAGAAAGTAAATAGGTGGACAGAATAATTGGCATTATATTAAACTGCAGGAAGATCAGTTGAAGTACATTCACATTTAAGTTGGAGAAAAACTAGACTAATGTTGGAATTTCCTGGATTTTAGTTTTTAAACAGTCTTATACATTTTAGAATACAAACACCCATGTCTGATTCCAAATCTGAGCTATAGAATATTAAGTCGTGAGAAAGACAAGTGTCCTAAAATAAAATTAAAATGAAATCTTGCTTTTTAAAAACCTCAGCTAATTTTACCATCACATAAAAGACAAGTTCTCAGTGAAATAATCTTCTATTTTGGAAAGAAAGAGAAATAAATTACAAGATTATCAAACATATGCTTTGAAAAACCACAGGGAAAATAAATCTGGTAAGAGTTGTCGACCTGTTAATGGTTGAGGAATTGGTGATCGGGGATTTGTGAACACTCTGAGTCTGCTGTGTGTTTAAGTATCAGTACAGTTGGTGAGAAGGGAAAAGAGTTCATGCCATCAGACTCCCAGAGGAGTACGTAACCCAAACAGGGGTTAACACTGACTATAGTAAATACGAAAAAAAAAAAGAAAACTCTGTCAATTATTGGAAGCTATCTCTGATTGGAGTCTATAACAAGAACCAACTAAAATATAGGTACAAAATCTCCAAACTCCAATACTCATAGAAACAGAAGATCCTAGAGCAATAAAAGAGGTCTGTCTGAGACTCTTAGTAGCATCCAGAGAGCCAATAGTCCATCAGGTCATTGTTTCTCTCTATCCCCCTGCAAAGAACCAAGTGCAAAGAGGGATTTGCTTTGTTTTACCAACTGCAGGGCCGTAGCCATTCACAGCAGCTGGAGCCAGTCCAAGCAGCATGCTGGAAGGCAGTGGGTTGTGTATTTCATTTTTATAGACTAAATGGATTTGCAATAATTTATCACTTATGTGATTGAGAAAAGTACCAATAAAACATGATTGTAAATCTACATCTTCATCCAGGATGAAGAAGAGAGCTAAAGATAGCTTAAAAAAAAATACGAAAAAGAAAGGACAACACAGCTTTGTGGCTAAAAACATGTTTTCCAAAATCAAATGCTGTCCATTTCTTGAATTGAATGTCCCTGAAGATCCTGAATTTGAAACACAGGGGAAATTGCAGGAGGGAGTGTAGAAGAAGTGAGCATATCTGGGCAACCTACTGAGTAAAATCTTCCTGAGATAGTCTTTGATAAGAGTCCCCTGGGAAACATTTGATCTATTTCCTGTTAACATGCAGAGCTGCATGATTTTTGAGCCCCTAATCCCAGGAAGGATTTTCAGAGATGAAGGAAAATAAATCATGAACATAAGGGGATCACATTACTAAGGGGTATCAGAAATAAAACTCAAAAACTAATTAATAACTTTAAAATGAGAAAAAAAACGTATCACTGAATGGCTCTCACCAGAACCTATTTCTAAGATCGCTATTGTTTACACATTTGTGGAATATTGCTTCCTAAGAATATTTTCTCATTATAAGATTTTGTTTTCCTTTTTCAGCAAAAATTTCTGGCACTACTTTCTCTCCGATGCATCCCCAACAGTTACATTAAAAGTTTAGTGCAGCTCTGGCCTCTAAAGAGCCTCCAGACTGCTTCTGCACATGCAGGAACCCGTAAGAATTCCAGCTTGCACTAAACAACCAGGCTGGAGACTGACTCTTTGCTACCTTGTTATAGTCCCAAAACAGCTCATGCACAATGCAAGCAGGTGGCTAATACATATTCAAAGAACAGCAACAAAGCTAACATTTACATAGTGCATACTACATAGAACTTGTGTACTAAACCCTGTCTAAGCACTTTATCTCTCAAAAATCCTCTGTATAGTGGGCACTGTTATTACCCCATTGCACAGGTAAGGAAACTGAGCCATGAGAAGCTTTAGAAATTTGACTAAGGCCAAGCACTTAGGAAGCAGTGTAACTGTGATTTAATTCTCTTAACACAATGATGTACAGATAATTTTTCTACATTTTGAATAAGGAATATGAGCCTCAAAGAGATAAAATGACTAACCCAAATTCATACAACTAATAAGCAACAGAATTCCAAAACTAGACAAAGACATTTAAAAAAGAAGAAGAAAATTACAGGCCAATATCCCCAATGAACATACATTCAAAAACCTTTAACAAAATATTAGCAAACCAAATTCAGCAATACATTAAAAAGATCATGCACCATAATCAAGTGGGATTAATTCCTGGAATGCAAAGTGGACTCCATATACACAAATCAGTAATAGGGTAGACCACAAAATAAAAATGAATAATAAAAATAATATGATCATATCAATGGATGCAGAAAGAGCATTAAATAAAATCCAGCATCCATTTATGATATGGACTCTCAGCCATATAAAAATAGACATAGCATACCTCAAGATAACAAAGGCCATATATGCTAAACCCACAGCTAACCTCATACTCAATGGTAAAATGCTAAAAGTGCTTTCCTCAGGATCAGGAACCAGACAAAGATGTCCATTTTCAACACTTTTGTTCAACATAGTAGTAGAACTTCTAGTCACAGCAAATTAGATGAGAAAAAGAAATAGAAAGCATACAAATTGTAAAGGAAGAAGTAAAATTGTCATTATTTTCAAGTGTCATGATACTATATAGAGAGAACCCTAAAAATTATATCAAATCTATTAGAATTGATAAATTAACTAAGTAAGGTGGTACAAAATTAATATTCAGAAAATAGTTGCATTATACATCAAAAGTAAAATACTAAAATAGAGAAATTAAAATACCCAAGAATAAATTTAACCAAAGAGGTAAAAGATCTGTAACTGAGAAAACTATAAGACATTGAAGAAAGTAATTGAAAAAAACACCACAAATTAATGGAGGCAGATACCATGCTCATAGACAGAAAGAATTAGTATTGTTAAAACGTCCATATTACCCGAAGTAATCTGTAGATTCAATGCAATCTCTAACAAAACACCAATGGTATTTTTCACAGAACTAGAACAAATAATCTGAAAATTTATGTGGAACAGCCTGACCAAGAGGTGGCACAGTGGACAGAGCATCAGACTGGGATGTGGAGGGCCCAGGTTCGAGACCTCAAGGTCACCAACTTGAGCGTGGGCTCATCTGGTTTGAGCAAAAGCTCACCAGCTTGGACCCAAGGTCACTGGCTTGAGCAAGGGGTTACTTGGTCTGCTGTAGCCCCACGGTCAAGGCACATAGAGAAAGCAATCAATGAACAACTAAAGTGCCACAACAAAAAACTGATGATTGATGCTTCTCATCTCTCTCAGTTTCTGTCTGTCTGTCCCTATCTATCCCTCTCTCTGACTCTCTGTCCCTATTAAAAAAGAAAAAAAATTATGTGGAACCACAGAAGACTGAATAATTACAGAAATTTTGAGAAAGAACTAAGTTCGAAATATCACCCTACTTAATATCAAATACATTACAAGGCTATAGGAATCAAAAGAGCATGATACTGGCATAAAAACAGATACATAGATCAAGATAAAGAGCCCAGAAATAAACCCATGCTTAAATGGTCAATTAGTCTATGACAATGAAGGCAAGAATATGTAATGTGGTAAAAACAGTCTCTTCAATGAATGGTGGTGGGAAAACAGAACAGATATTTACAAAATAATGAAACTAGATTATTTTCTTACACCATATACAAAAATTAAAATGAATGAAAAACTGAAATCTAAGACCTGAAACTATAAAACTCCTAAAAGAAAACACAGGCAGTGAACTCTTAGTAATATTTTTTGGATTTGTCTCATTGAACAAAGAAAACAAAAGAAAAAATAAAGAATTGGGATTCTGTCAAACTAAAATTTTTTTCACGGCACAGGAAAACATCAACAAAACAAAGACAACCTACAGAATAGAAGATGATGTTTGTCAATGATACATCTGATAAAGGTTAATATTCAAAATTTATAAAGAACTCATACACCTGGCCAAGTAGCTCAGTTGATTGGAATATTGCCATGATACACCAATATTGCAGGTTCAATTCCCTGATCAAGGAACATGCAGGAATTGTCAATGAATGCATAAACAAGTGGAACAACAAATCAATGTCTCTCTCTCCTTCTTCCTTATTTAAAATTTTTAAAAAAGAAAAGAAAAAAAAGAACTCATACAACTTCACACCAAAAACAAACTAATCCAATTCAATTGGTGGAGGACTTGAATGCATTTCTTCAAAGAGGACATACACATGGCCAATAGACATATGAAAAGATGCTCAATATTGCTAATCACTAGAGAAATGCAAATTAATTCATAATGAGATATCACCTAATTAATATTAGCCAGAAAAATTAATAAATCAACAAAGAACAAGTTTTTGCAAGGACATGGAGAAAATGGAACCTTTATAAATTATTGCATAGTGGTGCAGCCACTATGCAAAAATGTATGGAGATTTCTCAAAAAATTTTTTAAATAGCTCTCCCCGAAAGCAGCCTGTGGTTACCTCTGAAAATGGTTTGCTATTCATTTGACCCAGAATAGCCCACAAAATCATGCAAATCAAGAGGTTCAAATCTTCATGTTTACTTTAAGAAGACACATGAGCCTGACCAGGTCGTGGTGCAGTGGATAGAGCATCAGACTGAGACATGGAGGACCCAGGTTCAAAACCCCAAGGTTGCCCAGCTTGAGCAGAGGCTCATCCAGCTTAAATGTGGGCTCACCAGCTTGAGTGCAGAGCCACTGGCTTGACCATAGGATCATAGATACGATCCCATGGTCACTAGCTTAAGCCCAAAGGTCACTGGCTTGAAACCCAAGGTCACTGGCTTGAGCCCAAAGTCACTTGAACATGGGTTTACTCACTCTGCTGTAGCCTCCTGATCAAGGCACATATGAGAAAACAATCATTGAACAACTAAGGTGCCACAATGATGCTTCTCATCTCTCTCCCGTCCTGTCTGTCTGTTCCTGTCTTTTTCTCTGACTCTGTCAAAAAAACAACAAAAAAATCCCCAAAACACTCATGAAACTTCCCAGGTGTAAAGAGTATGCATATCTTAAAAGCCTTCAAGCATCTGAGGGCTATCACTTTACAGAAGCAATGCATGCCATTTTGTCAACACAATGGTGCAATTAGTAGGTATGCACCAGACAAATAGTGGGGTTGGACACAGGGTCAATGACCCAAAAAGGGTGCTGAATTTTTGCTATACATGTTAAGAAATGCAAAGTACAGTATGTTGAACTTTAAGGTTTAGATGTAGATTCTCTGATTATTGAGCACTTCCAGGTAAATAAAACTCCCCAAAACTAGCACAGAATTTACATAGTTCATGTCAGATTAGCTCTTACATGAGCTCTCACTGCCACATTGGGATGATCCTTACTGAAAAGAGCAGATTGCTTCTAAACAAGAAGAGAAGGTTGCACAGAAAAAAACAATATCCCAGAAGAAATGAAGAAACAAAAACATATGGTCCAGGAGTAAATTCAGTGTAAAATAAATGCTGATAAAAAAAACCCAACTATTTTATGACTCATCAATAAATCCAAAACACTAATTTGAATATATGTACCTTTATGTTTATTGAATCATTATTTACAATAGCCAAAACATGAAAGCAATCAAGTGTCCAACAAACAATTGGATGAATAAGATATGGTGCATATATACAATGGAATATTACTCAGCCATAAAAAAGAATGAAATAACACCATTTGTGGCAACATGGATGGACCTGGAGGGTATTGTGCTAAAAGAAATAAGTCAGACAGAGCGAGACAAATGTCATATGATTTCACTTATATGTGAAATCAAAACCAAATTAAACAAACAGAGACAAACTCATAGATCCAGAAAACAGATGGTTGCCAGATGGAAGGGAGGTTGGAGGGGTTGAGTGTAAAAGGTAAAGGGATTAAGAAATACAAATTAGCATTTACTGAATAGTCATGGGGATGTAAAGTGCAGCACAGAAATGTAGTCAATACTACTGTAATAACTATATATGGTGCCAGGTGGATACTAGATTGATTGGGGGATCACTTCAAAGTTGTATAAATTTCTAACCACTATGCACACCTGAATGTAATATAATATTGAATATCATCTGCAATTAAAATTTTAAATTTTTAAATAGAATAAGTAAAGATAAAAAATTTAGCCGTAGTATCAGAGTCAAACCTATGCCAGTCAGTGTTTTCTCCCATGCCTTTGTGCAGGCCAACAGCTTTAGAACATTTCAATCACTTACTAAACTTCTTTCATTGGGTCTTACTGACTTAGAGGAAATCAAAGACCATTCATTCTACAGAAAATAAAAGATCTAAAAATAAAGCTCTCAGGAAATAGAAATGTTCTCTCTATTTCTTGTTCTCTCCATATGTGAAGGATTGATGTTGAAGACTAATGTGCTGGATCACTACAAGCTTCACTGCCAACAGCAAAGAAACTTGAAGAGTGAGATACACTCAAAATACCAACAGCACAGAAAAGCAGTTGAAAATATACATCAATGTCCTGGAAAGAAGAAAGGAATTTCAGATTACTGTACTTTACTTAAATTCATTTAAGGGTGAGATCTATTGGCTTTTCATTTCTAACAAATGAATGATTTACCTTGACAAACACTAAAATAAAACTTGCTTTCTGAAGCACAATGTCATTTGTAAAAAAATGAACTCATCCCTGCATAAAAAGCACATTTGCACTGACTTTAAGTGTTTATATAATCTTAGAGAGAAAAAATGTTTTTTGAATAGTTTTTAGGCTTAAAGTTAGAATTAAACTAAGGCTCAAAGAACTTGCTCTTGGCAGTTCTTTGTGAAGCAGCTAAATTTTGCTGTCAGCAGATATCCAATTTACCTAACTCCTCTGCCTCCAGGTGTGTTTCTCAGACTTATGTACTATTCCAAAGACATTCAAGATCTACTCCACAGCATTCTTGGGAACGTTTTTGATAGGAAGAAGTGTGAGCCAAAAGACTGGAAGATATTGCTAAATATTTCCCCATATCCATTTATACTTTCTATATTTTTGTACTATAACTCCCCTACCCAGCTAGAGATTATATAGCACAGCGCTCCCTGTATCTATCCATGGCTGTGTAACTGACTTAAGTGTTAGCCTAGAGGACGTAGGCAGGTGGGATGCATGTAACTTCTTAAAACTTCTTCCCTTTTTAAAAATGATGCTGGCCTTTATTCCCTTTATCCCGTTCCATGGTTTCTGGTATGCCACCTTCAAATATGTAAATGAGGATAAAATTTGAGGGAATAGTAGAACAATAACATAGAAGGAACGTAGGTCCCTATGTAACCTCAAGGAACAAAACTGCCTACAAAGTCAGGTCCATCTGCTTACTATTGTATCATTGTAAGAGAGAAATAAACTTTAATTTTGATTGAACCTCCGTTATATTGATTCTGTAAAATGCTCAAACCAATAGTCTCAATAGTATGGCCAAGAAGGTAGAACAATGGAAATCATAAAGTCTGAAGAACAAAATGAAATAATATTAAAGAAAAAAAAACAGAGCCTAAAAAAATTTTTGGAAACCATCAACAGACCAACATATGAATTGTGGGAGTGCCAAAAGAGAGACAGAGAAAGACGCAGAGAGTATTTGAAAAAATAACAATAAAAGTGAAAGGTTGGGAGACAGTTTTCCAAGCAAATAATATTAAAAGAAAAGCAGGTGTAGCTGTACTCATATCTGACAATGGGGACTGCAAGACAATAAATGTGACCAGAGACAAAGATAGACATTTTGTAATGATAAAGGTGACATTGTATAAAGAAAACATAACACTTTTCACCTGGACAGGCAGTGGTGCAGTGAGTAGAGTGTCAGACTGGGACACAGAGGACCCAGGTTCAAAACCTGAGGTTGCCGCTTAAGTGCAGGCTCACAAGCTTGAGAATGGGGTCACCTGCTTGAGCGTGGGATCATAGACATGACTCCATGGTCACTGGCTTGAGCAAGGGGTCACCCTGCTCTGCTGTAGTCCCCCAGTCAAGGCACATATGATAAAGCAATCAATGAACAATGAAGGTGCTGCAACCAAAAATTGATGCTTCTCATCTCTCTCCCTTCCTGTCAGTTTGTTCCTATCTGTCTCTCTTTCTGTCAAAACAAAACACAAAACAAAACAAAACAAAAAAACATATAACACTTTTTAATATATATGTACCTAAACAGAGAGCACTAAAATATATAAGACATTTACTAACATATAAAAATAGAAGCAAACAAAAACACAATCATACTTAAAGATTTCAACACACCATGGACAACATTAGATAGATCATTTAAACAGAAAATCAACAAAAAAATATAGGCCTTAAACAACATACTAGACCAAATGGATATAATATACATTTACTGGACATTTCATCTCAGATCATCAGATTATACATTCTTCTCCAGTATGCATGGAACATTCTCAAGGATAGACCATATGTTGGGTCACAAAACTAACATCAACAAATTCAGGAAGATTAAAACTATACTAAGCATATTTTCTAACCATAAGACTTTGAAATTAGAATTCAACTGCAAAAAGGAAGTAAAGAAACCCACAAAAATGTGGAAGTTAGACAACATACTTCTAAAAAATTACGAGTCAAAGAAAAAATAAAAGCTGAGATCAGTGGTAGAGCATCAGCCTGGTGTGCAGGAGTCCCGGGTTCAATTCCCAGCCAGGGTACACAGGAGAGGCGCCCATCTGCTTCTCCACCCCACCCCCTCTCCTTCCTCTCTGTCTCTCTCTTCCCCTCCCGCAGCCAAGGCTCCATTGGAGCAAAGTTGGCCCGGGCACTGAAGATGGCTCTGTGGCCTCTGCCTCAGGCGCTAGAATGGCTCTGGTTGCAACAGAGCGACGCCTCAGATGGGCAGAGCATCATCCCCTGGTGGGCGTGCCGGGTGGATCCCGGTCGGGCGCATGTGGGAGTCTGTCTGACTGCCTCCCCGTTTCCAACTTAGAAAAATACAAAAAAATACAAAAAAAAAAAGCCGAGATCAAAAGATTTATACAAACAAGTGAAAATGACAACACAACATATCAAAATTTCTGGGATGCAACAAAAGCAGTAGTAAGAGGAAAGTTTATATCATTACAGGCTTATATTGAGAAACAAGAAAGATCCCAAGTAAACAACCTAACATCACATCTTAAAGAACTATTTAAAAAAAGAACAAAGGCAACCCAAAATCAGCAGAAAAATAGAAATAGTAAAAATTAGAATAGATCAAACTGAAATAGAGAACAAAAGAATATATAGAAAAATTAATACAACAAAAAGCTGTTTCACTGAAAAGAAAAATAAAATTTACAAACCCTGGCTAAACTCACTAAGGTAAATAAAAGGTTTTATTAAAAACAAAATCCAAAATGAAACAGGAGAAATTACTGCAGAAATCAGATACACAAAGGATCATACTAGAATACTTGAAAGATTATATGACACAAAATTCAACAACCTAGAAGAAATGAATAAATTTCTAGAACCATACAATTTTCCTAGACTGAGTTACAAAGACATTGAAAAACTAAATATATCTATAATAAAATAAAATAACTATCAAAACTCCTGCAAAATAAATTCATAACCAGATGGTTACATTGATGAATTCTACCAAATATTCAAAGAAGATTTGGTACTTATCCTTTCAAAGTCTTGCAAAAAATAGAAGAAGAAATAACGCTAACACATTTTGTGAGGCCAACAAACCCTGATACCAAAAACTGGCAAGGACAACCCAAAATAAGAAAACTACAGAACAATATTACTAAAGATACAGATGCAAATATCCTAAATAAAACACTAGTAAATCAAATACAATACACTGAAAAAATAATATATCATCATCAAGTGGAATTCATTCCAGGAACATAAAGATGGTTAAACATATGTAAATCAATCTATGTAATACACCACATCAACAAAACAAAGAACAAATCACAAACCTATCAATATATGCAGAAATGGCAACTGATAAGATACAGCATCCCTTTATGTTTAAAACACTCAATAAAATGGTAATAGAAAAAAACTACCTCAACATAATAAAAACCATATATGACTAACTATCAGCTAATATTATATTAAATGGTGGAAAATGAAAGCTTTTCCTCTAAAATCAGTACCAAGAACAGGTTGCCCACTCACTCCACTCTTATTCAACATAGTTTTAGAAGTTTTAGCCAGAGTAATCAAGCAAAAGAAAAAAATAAAATGCATCTATACTGAGAAAGAAAAGTAAAGGTATCACATTTTGCAGATGACATGATCCTGTATATAGAAAACCCCAATGTTTTCTATAAACTTTAGTGGAGTTTAGTTTGTACTCCACTAAAAAAACTACTAGAAACAATAAACCAAGAAAGCAAAGTTGTAGGCAACAAAATCATTATACAAAAACCTATTGCTTTCTTATACACCAACAATGAAACTTCAGGAAATGAACTCAAAAAAACATTTCCTTTTATAATTGCAACAACAACAAAAATTAAATACCAAGGAATAAACTTAACAAAGAAAGTGAAGGATCCATATACTGAAAACTACAAAGCATTATTGAAAGATAATTGGAAACGGCACAATGAAATGAAAAAATATTTCATGTTCATGGATTAGAACAATCAAAGCACTATACAAACTTAATGCAATCTCCATCAAAATCCCAATGTCATTTTTAAAATAAAATCACAGGTTTGTACAGAACCATAAAAAAACCCAAATAGCCAAAGCAATCCTGAGAAAAGAGAATGAAGCCAGAGGTATTACATTATCTGACTTCAAATTATGTTATAAAGCCACAATAATCAAGACAGTATGGTATTGGCAGAAAAACAGACATATAGACCAATGGAACAGAACCCAGAGCCCAGAAATAAAACTAGGTATATATGAACAAATAACCTTTGACGAAGGAGCCAAAAACACAAAATAGAGAAAAGAAAACCTCTTCAATAAATGATGTTGAGAAAATTGGAAAGCCTCATGCAAAAGAATAAAACTTGACTACAGTCTGTTTCCCTGCATAAAAATTAATTCAAAATGGATCAAAAACCTAAATATAAGATTTGAAACAATAAATTAAATTGTTAATTTAGTAAATCAGTCATTGTAATTTAGTGATTTGTTTAGTAAATTAATAAATTTATTTTTCAAATAAATTTGAAAAATAATTATTGTAGAAGAAAACATAGGTACTAAGCTTATGGACCTTGGCCATAGAAAACAATTTATGAATTTGACCCCAAAGGCAAGGGAAGTAAAAACACAAATAAATGAATGAGACTACATTAAACTACAAGCTTCTGCACAGCAAAAGAAACTGACAACAAAACAAATGGGTCACCAACCAAATGGGAGATGATATTTGCAGACAACAGCTCCAAAAAGGGGTTAATATGCAAAATATATAAAGAACTCACAAAGCTAAGTAACAAACAAGCAAATAATTCAATTAAAAAATTTGGGGAAAACCTGAACAGACACTTCTCCCAAGAGGACATACAAATAGCCAACAGATATATAAAAAGATGCTCATCTTCACTAGCTATTCACAAAATGCAAATTAAAACTATTCAATACAATGAGATACCACCTCACATCTGTTAGATTAGCTATTATCAACAAGACAGGTAATAACAAGTGTTGGAGAGGCTGTGGAGAAAAAGGAACCTTCATTTGCTGCTGGTGAGAATGTAAAATAGTACAACCATTATGGAAGAAAGTATGGTGGTTCCTCAAAAAAAGAGTAATAGAACTATCATATGACCCAGCAATCCCTCTACTGGGTATCTACTCCCAAAACTCAAAAACATTGGTACATAAAGATACATGTACCCCCATGTTCATCACAGCATTATTCATCACAGGGGCCAAGACATGAAAACAACCAGTATCCCTTGACAGAGGATTAGATAAAGAAGATGTGGTACATATATAATGGAATACTACTCAGTCATAAGAAATGATAACATACTGCCATTTACAACAACAAGAATGGACCCTGAGAACATTATACTAAGTGAAATACTATATTTTTCACTCCATATGATGCACTCTTTTCCCCCAAAAATGGAGGGGAAAATACCCGTGTGTCTTATGGAGCAAAAATATGGTATTTTATTAAATATTTTAACACACCATTTGGTTCCATTTTTTTTTTCTTATTTTCCTCCTTAAAACCCTAGGTGTGTCTTATGGTCAGGTGTGTCTTATGAAGCGAAAAATATGGTAAGTAAATCAGAAAAAGCTAAGAACTGTACGATTTCACCCATAGGTGAGATATAAAACTGAGACTCATGGACATAGATAAAAGTGAAGTGGCTATGCGGGAGGGATGGGATTTGGGGCAGGGAGTAAAGAGGGGCAAATATACGGTGACGGAAAATAGTTTGACTTTAGGTGAGAGGTACCTACATAATCAACAGCTCAAATGCTATAGAAGTGTTCACCTAAAACTGATGTCCTCTTATTGATCAAAGTTACCCTATTAAATTTAATTTTCTAAATAAAATTTTAAAAATTAAAATATGTTAAGATAAAAATTTTTTATTTATTCATTTTAGAGAGGGGGGAGAGAGAGAGAGAGAGAGAGAGAGAGAGAGAGAGAGAGAGAGGGAGAGGGAGGAGGAGGAGGAGGAGGAGGAGGAGCGAGGAGCAGGAAGCATCAACTCCCATATGTGCCTTGACCAGGCAAGCCCAGGGTCTTGAACCGGCGACCTCTGTGTTCCAGGTCGACACTTTATCCACTCACTGCACCACCACAGGTCAGGCAAAATGAATTTATAAAAAACAAAGAATAATGTCTGAAAATGTTCCATATTTGGGCCGGACTAAATAAGAAAGTTTTTAATGTAAGTATTTATAGCTATAAAAATCCCATTACCATTACTTTATTGCTGAGTTTCAAAGTTTCAGCATGTTGTGATTTTGTTTTCATTTATCTCTATTGAAATGTAGAAAAGAAATGCTCTTAGCATAAATAACGTTCAGCAGAACTTACTTTCTCTAAAACAAAGAGACTTTCAGCAGAACTTACATTTTTTTCTAAAAGACTCCCTACCCCTGGCCTTGAGGCTGATTTCCCAGGCTGTCGCCTTAGAATAGTTCTGCAAAATTGCAGATGTTCCCAGAATGTTTCTCCCTGAATTAATCTTATAGATAAATATTGTAAAAAGAGCTTGTTTCAGTGCTTTGTTTTACTGCAATGCTTCCTCTCATCCCTATTCCTCAATCAATGTGTAATTTTGTCTTTAAAAGCTGACTTCAAACTGTGTTCGGGCCACATCATTTTGAATGATTTAGGTCGGTCTCTGGCTTTGAATAAAGACTCCATAATTCAGCTACCTAATTTTGTGGCAAAACGTCTGTGTCTTGCTGCTCCAATACAACACTATATTCTAATTTTCCTGGTTGTTTATTCTTTGAACCATTAGTTATTTAAGAGTATGTTGTTTAATTTTCACTAATTGTGAATTTTTGAGTTTTATTTCTGTTTCTGATTTCCAACTTCATCTCATTGTAGTCAGAGAAGATACTTTGTATAATATTTATCTTTTTAATGAGATTTAATCTGTAGCCTAACATATACTGGAAAATGTCCCATGTACACTTGAGAAGAATGTATATACTGTTCTGTGTATGTCTGCTAGATCAAGTAGATTATGGTGTTATTTAACTTTTTATTTCCTTATTTACCTTCTATCTGGTTGTTTAATTTATTATTAAAATTATGTATTGATGTCTCTAAATATTATTATATAACTGTCTATTTCTTTCTTTAATACTGTCAGTTTCACTTCATATGTTTTTATGGTTTCTTATTAGGCATATAAATTGTTTATAATTGTTTTATCTTTTTGCTGTATTAAACCTTTTAGTAATATATAATATTTTTCTTTATCTCCTATATCCTTTTTTATTTAAAATCTATTTTTTTGTATTGGCATAGCCACTCCTGCTCTCTTCACTATTTGCATTGAATATATTTTTCCTTCCTTTCACTTTCAAAATATCTGCATTTTTGCATTTAAAGTGAGTCTCTTATAGATAGTATATAGTTGGATCATATCTTTTTTTTTTAAGGTTTTATTTTTATTCATTTTAGAGAGGGGGTAGAGAGAAAGAGAGAGAAAGGGTAAGAAGCAGGAAGTGTCAACTCCCATATGTGCCTTGACTGGGCAAACCAAGGGTTTTGAACGTGACCACAGTATTCCAGGTCCTTTTGCTTTATCCACTACACCACCACCGGTCAGACATATTTGTTTTATCCATACTGCCGATCTTCAGTTTCTTGATTGGAGAGTTTAATTCATTTATATTTAAATTAATTACCTATAAGGAGGGATTGCTGTCATTTTTATTTTTGTTTACTTTATTACCTTATAGCTTTTTTGTACCTCATATCCTCCATTACTGTCTTCTTTTGTGCTTTGGTAATTTTTTGTAGTGAAACATTTAAATTCTTTCTCCTCCCCTATAGCCATTTTCTTTGTGGTTACCACTGGGATTTCATTTAATAGTTTTGAGTTATAACACTCTAATTGGAATTTCTACCAGCATAACTTCAATAATATACAAAATCTCTGCTCCTTACAACTCCCACCCCACCCCTTTCAGTTGTTGAAGTCACAGAATTATATCATTATTCATGTGCACTTTTGAATATGAACTAATAATTCTTTTAAATGCATTAGTCTCTTAAATTATGTGGAAATATTCACCCTTGAGCATTTCTTGTAGGGCAGGTCTAGTGGTAACAAACACCTTAGCTTTTGTTCACTTGGTAATGTCTTAATTTCTTCATTTTCAAACAAAGGTTTTTCCGGATATAGGATTCTTGGTTGCAATTATTCTTTTAACTTTGAATGTCCTCTTCCACTGCCTTCTGGCCTCTAAAGTTTGTGATGAGAAATCTGCTGATAATTCTGTGGAAGACTCCTTGCACACGATGAGTTGCTTCTCTCTAGCTACTTGCAAGATTCTTCCTTTGTCTTTCTCTTTCAAAAGTTTGATTATAATGTGCCTCCTTGTGAAGCTCTGAGTTTATCTTACTTGGAGTTTGTTAAGATTCTTGGATGTTTACATACATGTCTTTCATCAAGGCCTGTGGTGGAATAGTGAATAGGACATTGACCTGAAATGCTGAGATTGCAGATTCGAAACCCTGGGTTTATCTGGTCAAGGCACATATGACAAGCAATGAATAACTAAAGTGAAGCAACTATGAGTTGATACTTCTCACTCCCCACCCCTATTTCTTCTCACCTATAAAATCAATAAATAAAATATTTTAAAATAAATGTATAAAATTTAAAAACAAAATTTAATAAACTTTCTTATTTAACGTAACAATCTAAAATTAACAACCTAAATTAAGTAGGAAAATAAACAACTAAGCACAAAGGTAGCAGAGGGAAGGAAAGAAAGATCAGAGCCATGATAAATAAAATGGAGAATACAGCAACAAATAAAATCACAGAAATAAAAATCATAATATGCACAAGTGATGACAACAAATTGGATAACCTAGATAAAATAAACAAATTTCTGGAAACACAAAACCTACCAAGATTAAATCACAAAGAAATAGAATATCTACAAGCCCTGGCCGGTTGGCTCAGCGGTAGAGCGTCGGCCTAGCGTGCGGAGGACCCGGGTTCGATTTCCGGCCAGGGCATACAGGAGAAGCGCCCATTTGCTTCTCCACCCCTCCGCCGTGCTTTCCTCTCTGTCTCTCTCTTCCCCTCCCGCAGCCAAGGCTCCATTGGAGCAAAGATGGCCCGGGCGCTGGGGATGGCTCTGTGGCCTCTGCCCCAGGCGCTAGAGTGGCTCTGGTCGCAACATGGCGACGCCCCGGAGGGGCAGAGCATCGCCCCCTGGTGGGCAGAGCATCGCCCCTGGTGGGCGTACCGGGTGGATCCCGGTCGGGCGCATGTGGGAGTCTGTCTGACTGTCTCTCCCTGTTTCCAGCTTCAGAAAAATGAAAAAAAAAAAAAAAAAAAAAAAAAAAAAAAAAACATAGAATATCTACATTCACCTATTACTAGTAAGTAAATTGAATTAATAAGTAAAAATCTCACAACAACTAAAGCCCTGAACATGATGGCTTTAGTGGTGAATTCTACCAAACACTTAAAAGAGAACTAATACCAAACCTCAAACTTTTCCAAAAATTGAAAAGGAATGAACATTTCCTAACTCATTCTATAAGGTCAGCATTACCCTGATACCAAAGCAAGAAAATGACACTAGAAACATAAAACCCTACAGACTAATATACCTATGAACACCAATGTACAAACCCTCAACAAGATACTGGAAAATCTAATTTAGCAGCATACAAAGGGATTATACAACATGACTGAGTAAGACTTACTTCTGGATTGCAATGATAGTTCAATATACAAAAATGAAGCAATGTAATAACACCATATTCACAGAATTAAAAGAATGGAAACCACATGATCATCTCTATTGCTGCAAAAAAAAATTGACAAAATTCAACACCATTTTATAATTAAAAAAAACTTAAGAAACTAAGTATTGAAGAAAACTACCTCAACATAATAAAACCATGCTTGAAAAACTCACAGCAAGCAATATATTTAATAGTGAAAGACAAAGCTTTCCCCCAAATGTCAGGAATAAGATAAGGATTCACACGTTTGGCTATGTCCATTCAATACAGCATTAAAAATTCTTGGCAGAACAATTAAGCAAGAAAAAGAAAGAAACATCCAAATTTGAAAGTAAAATTATCTCTCTTCGCTGATGATATATCATATACAAACAACCCTAAACATTCCACAAAACACTCTTAGAACTAAAAAATATATTCAGCAAAGTGGTAGAATGCAAAGCACAACAATTTGATATAGTTCTATACACAGACAATGAACAATCTGAAAAAAAATTACAAAAATAATTCCTCTAAAAATAGCATCAAGAAGAATAAAATACTTATTAATTAACCAAGAATATGAAAAACTACAATAAAAAGTGCAAAACACTGCTTAAAGAAATTAATTAGGACAAATAAATGGAAACACATTCCATGTTTATGGATTGGCAGAGTTAATATTTTTAAGATTTAATACTACCCAAAACAATATACAGGGTCAAAGCAGTCTCCATGAAGTCTTAATCACATTTCCTTACACAAATAGAAGAAACCATCTATAAAATCATAAGATATCTCAAAGGACACCTAACAGTAAAAACAATCTTGAAATAGAAAAACAAAGCTGGAGGACTCACACTTCCAGATTTCAAAATTTACTGCAAAGCTACAGTAATCAAAAAGTGTTTCCAATGGCATTTTTCACAGAAATAGAACAAAAGCCAAAGTTAGTAACTTTCAAAGAAGTTACTATTCAAAAGCCAAAGCAAGCTTGAGAAAGAAGAACAAAGCTGGAGACATCACATTCCCTCATTTCAAATGATATTTTAAAACTATAGTAATTAGAATTGTGATATTGTCTTAAAAGGAGATACGTGGATCAATGGAACAAAACAGATATCCCAGAAGTGAATCCCACATATATAATCAATTTATGACAAAGAAACCAAGAGTATATAAGGGAAAAAGTCTCTTTAAAAAGAAGTGTTCAAAAAACTAGACAGCCACATGCAAAAGAATGAAACTGCACCACTCTATCTTATACTATACACAAAAAGGAACTCAAATTGTATTAAAAACATTAATATAAGACCTGAAACCATAAAACTTCTAGAAGAAGACATAGGCTCAATAAGTGCCTTGACATCAGTCTTGGGATGATTTTTGGATTTGACATCAACAGAAAAGGCAACAAAAACAAAAATAAATAAGTGAGGCCTCCTCAAACTAAAAAGTTTCTGCCCAGCAAAGGAAATCATCAACAAAATGAAGACAGCTTACTTAATGAAAGAAAATATTTGCAAATCATATATATCTGTCAAGAAGTTACTATTCAATATATATAATTAATTAATACAATTTAATAGCAAAAAAAAAGTTTGATTAAAAATGGGCAGAGGGCGCTGACCTGGAACACTGAGGTTGCCTGTTTGAAACCCTGGGCTTGCCTGGTCAAGGCACATGTGGGAGTTGATACTTCCTGCTCCTCCTCGCCTTCTCTCTTTCTCTCTGCTCTCTAAAAAATTAATAAATAAAAATTTAAAAAGGGCAGATGATCTGACCTGTGATGGCACAGTGGATAAAGTGTCAACCTGGAATGCTGAGGTCACTGGTTCAAAACCCTGGGCTTGCCCGGTCAAGACACATACAAGAATCAACTACAAGTTGCTGCTTCCCACTCCTCCCCCACTTTCTCTCTCTCTCTCTCTCTCTCTCTCTCTCTCTCTCTCTCTCTCTTTTCTCTAAAATTAATAAAATCTAAATAAATAAATATTTTTAAATGGGCAGATGATTTGAATAATTTTTCTAAAGAAGACATATAGATAGCTAATTACTACATGAAAAGATGCTCAATATCACAAATTATTAGGGAAATGCAAATTGAAATGTGCTATGACCTCCTATCTTTTAGAATACTATCATCAAAAGGACAAGAAATAACAAGGGTTGATGAGACTGTGGAGAAAAGGGAACCCTTGTTCATTGTTGGTGGAAATATAAATCGGTTCAGCTACTATGGATACCTGTATGAAAGGTCCCCTCAAAATTAAAAATAGCACTGCCATATAATCCAGCAATTCCACTTTTGGATATTTCTCTGAAGAAAATAAAAACACTAACTCGAAAAAAATACATGAGCCCCTATGTTTACTGCAGCTTTAATTACAATAGATGCAAAAGAAAACCCCAAACAAAAAAAAACAACAACAAAAAACAATAGCTAAGATGCAACCTAAGAAAATAACATAACATGTGGGCCAGTGGCGCAATGGATAACGCGTCTGACTATGGATCAGAAGACTTAAGAAAATAGCATAAATGTACATCAAAAGTTGAATGGATGAAGAAAATGTGGTACAGAGACTTCTGGTCAAGATGGCAGAGTAGGTGAATGCTGTGTTCACCTCCTCAATGACCACATCAAGATCACAACTACATTATAGAACAGCCATCATTGAGAGCCACCTCAGGACTAGCTGAATAGAATCCTTGTAGCTAGGGATATAAAGAAGCCATGATGAGACTGGTAGGAGGGGTGGAAAGGTGGGATGGACCAGCCCCACACCCATGATGTGGTGACTAAGAACTGGGAGGAATATCTAAGCTGCGGAGTCCCAGCAGAGGAGCAATGGGTTCCAGTCCCACACCCAGCTTTCTAGCATGGGGTACCAGTGTTGGGAAGAGGAAGGTTCCTATTACATCTGGCTGTTAAAATCAGTGGGGATCATGTCCAGGTGAGATTGAAGGCTCCTGGAATGCCAAGTGTTCCTCTTGAAGGGTCCAGGCCTGGAATTGCTCACTCACAGACAGCACAGTGGCAGCAGCTTAAAAAGTGCCAGGGACATATGAAGAGTAACTAAATTGACTAAATTCAGGATGATTGCTGGAGGAACAGGGGTCAGGGCAGCTCTCTCCTGGGATGGAAGCATTGGCAGACACCATTGTTTCTTTGTTGAGCTCTCTTCCAACCCAGACAGCAAGCTCAGGGAGGTAGCAAAAAATCTGCTCTGCATTAACCTGGATAACAATATTTGCCTACCCTGGTGATTCCCTGAGACACTGCCTTACCCAAATTATGTGTTCAGTACAAGCTGTTCCACGCAAATGGCCTTGCCTTGGTTCATGCTGTGGACTTTCTAAAATCTCTCAAAGGTCCACAAAACCCAAACAAGCAGTGTATGGTCTTGAAGTGTCCTGTGTCTCTTGCTAAGCCCGTACCCGTAGCAATGGGTCTCAGTTTGCATCTTATCTCCCAGTCAGGTTCATAGTATAGTCTCCCCCAAACACCTTCAAGCCCAGCACAATTAGCAACCAACAGCACATCACTTTGTAGCCTGTACCAGGCAGCACAAAGCCAGGCACAAATGGTAGCTAAACTATAGCTTCCTCTCAGAGGTTCCAAAAAATACAACCAGTGGCCACCCTCAGATCACACCCCAGCACCACCCAGACCGTTCCATAAAGAATACACACAAAGGGCAGACTCAGCTGCCACCAGAGCCCCACTAAACAAACTCCCACTCTGTGGAGTCAGCTCCTGCACAACATCTTGTCCACTGAAATCATGACCAGTCCTCACAGTTAATCAGCCTGAAGGTCAGTTCTACCCAGTGATGTGCCAACAGCAATCAAGGATCAATTATAACAGAAGAACACACACAAGGGACAGCCCTGGAGCACTCAACTCATGTGAACAGGAGACTGTGCTATGGGTACTCATAGGACACCTAATAAATAAGACCACTGTATCAAGACTAGGAGACAGGGCAGATCTACCTAATACATAAAAACAAACACAAGGAGTCAGACAAATTGAGGGGACAAAGAAGAATGTCCTAAATAAAAGAACAAGACAAAACTTCAGGTAAAGACCTAAATTAAATAGAGATAAGCAATCTACCTGATACTGTGTTCAAAAAAATTGATTATAAGGATGCTCAATGAACTTAAGGGAAGACTAGGTTATCTCAGTGAGAATCTCAACAAAGATATAGAAACCATAAAAAAGAACTAGTCAGAAATGAAGAATATATTAGAGGAAATCAACAATAGAATAGATGAAGCAGAGGATCCAGTCAGTGATTTTCAGTGTAAGGTAGCAGAAAACACAAAATCAGAACAGCAAAAAGAAAAAAGAATCCAAAAAAAAAATAAGGATAGATTAAGGGACCTCTGGTACAACATCAAACATAAGCTTTATAGGGATACCAGAAGGAGGAGAGAAAGAAAAGGCAAGGGAATAAAAATTATTTGAAGAAATAATGTCTGAAAACTTCACTAATCTGGTAAAGAAAATAGACACACAAGTTCAGAGCATCCCAAAGAAGATGAACCCAAAGAGGCCTACACCAAGTTACCTCATAATTAAAATGCCAAAGGCTAAAGACAAAAAGAGATTCTTAAAAGCAATGAGAGAAAATCAGTTACTTACATACGAGAGAGCTTCCATGAGTCTGTAAACTGATTTCTCAACAGAAACTTTGCAGGCCGTAAGGATTGGCACACAATATTCAAAGCAATAAAACGCAAAGACCTATCACCAAGATTACTCTATCCAGCAAGGCTATCATCTAGAATCAAAGGAGAGATAAAGAATTTCTAAGACAAGAAAAAGCTAACAGAGTTCATTACCACTAAACCAGTATAACAAGAAATGTAAAAGAGACTTTTTTAAGGTTTTAAAAAAGATAAAAAATACAAATAAGAAAATATAGGAAAAAAGTGCTCTGACAAAGGCAAACACTTGATAAAAGCAGTGGATCAACCAACTATAAAGCTAGTGCAAACATAGGAAGGTCCTCTGTAACTACAACAGTAAAGAAAGAGATAAACACACACACATGAACTAAAAATAAAGACCAAAACATAAATGTCAAAAGGGAGAAGAAAAATCATAATGATTTTAGAATGTGTTTGAACTTCAGTTAACATCAACTTAAAAAAAAACTGCTATAAAAATAGTTTGGTATTATGATGCATATAGTAACCACTAATTAAAAATTGACAAGAAACATATAAGAAATAAAGAGAAAGAAATCCAAACAGGACACTATAGAAGTTATAAGCATACAAGTGAAGAAAGCAAGAGAATAAGAAAGGAACAGAGAAAAACTATAATAACAATTATAAAACATTCTGAAATGGCAGTAACTGCATATCTATTAATAATTACTTTATATGTAAATTGACTAAATATTCCAAACAAAAGACATACAGTGGCATTTCCAATTTAAATTTAAAATATAGACTTTAAGCATCAGGGATACTTACAGTCAAGTTCTGCATATGACATTTTATTAGTCATTTGCATGAAGAAATCAATTTAACCTCTTTAAACTTAGGTTTCCTCACCTGTAAAATAGTAATATTGATAGTACCTGTCTCATAGGGTTGCTGTAAGGATTGAAAGAACACACATGAAATATTTAGCTCACTGCCTAATTTATGCTATATTTACAAACAGTACAAATGTGAACTATTCTTAGCTGATAATATTGACCATGTCATTACTCTATATTTATTGGGCACTGGAGCTGGTGCAGGAAGGACAGGAATGACCTCCAACTTTTGTACTTTTGTCTTTTAAAAAGAAACCACCCCATGTCTTTCCCTCAAGGAATAAAACTAATGAAGGTGTCAGGCCCACCACCAGTCTTCTGAGAAGAACTTTTAATAAGGAGGGACCCAAATGTTTGCACTTTCATGTAGAACCTGATTGTTCTTTGTCATGATAGTTTACTCTGCATTTTTGAGGCATTTCAGAATTACTAACATTCTTACAAACACGGGCTTCTCTTACCTGGCTCTCTCTTATTCTAGTTACTCCCACCTATTCTTCTTTTCCATCCACAAGGTTTCCTTTTGCTCTATATACCTCCCTAGAAGATCAAAAGCCTAGAACACATTCATCTGTATGACCTGGATGAAGAAAAGAACAAACACACTTGCCAAAATATTAAGAGAAAAAATACTTCCTCAGTAGAGAAAACAATTGGCCTACATAAAAGCTGAGATACAAATGACTAATGCAGTACAGTTCCCACCTCATATACACTCAACTTACAAATGACTCAGACCTACATGACTACCCTACCCCACCCCCAACCCACCAAGCTGCTGTTGCCATGGGAACCACTAAAGAAAGGAAAGGGGGGAGGAACTAAAGGTTTTAGAGAATGAGAGGTTCAAGATAAAAGGAAAGAAATTGATCTTGTCTTCCTAAGCATATCTCAAGTTTGTTCACTGAACTGTTTTTCACCTGAAATTCCATATTTATAGAGCCATAATTAGCAAGAAGAACTTTAAAAAAAAAAAAAGACAACTGCATCTAATGGGAGTTTTTGCAAAAATATTGTATTACTTTTGTGCTTATTTTTCAGTAATAATGTGAGAGTTTACTATCAGTATTTTTATCAGTAACAAAGAGGTTATCCTGACTTTCAGCATCCTGGGCACAACGTCCTCAGTCAAGGGCATTCACAGCCACCACAAATATGTAAGACAACTTCAGTCACTGCTCACACATGTGAAACAACAGGAAATAGGCCCCCTGGAGCTCTTATTCCTTGGGGTCTCTATATGGATGGCAGAAACCTGGGACAGTGTAGCAAAGCCTGCCCCCTTGAGGAAGGCCAGCTGAAGTAGCAGAGAGGGAGGCCAACACACAAAGTACATCTGAAAGATGAATAATGAAATAGTGGAGGTGGGGAGGGGTGAGGAAGATCCAATTGAAGTCATTTGGGTTCCTACAAGTTATGAACTTCCTAGTTATACTTAATATACTTGGAATTGGTTTTTGTCTCTTACAAACAAGAGTCCCAACTAATACAGCTTCAATCTCAAACCCACTGACTTATTTCCTGGCTTGTTTCCTCCCTGATCACTCAGTATGCCTCTATCTGTGCTTCTAGGTACAGCAGCTCTATTGGTTGTGTGATTAGGGCCCTCGTTTTCCTCACTGGGTTGTTGGATACACCGTGAACAGTACTAAATCTAATTCTAAATATGTATTTCTGAAAAGCTTTCCAAAACAGTGGAGATACACTTGTGATGGTCACAAAAGGTAGGTCACAAATATTTGCATTGGTAGAATAAATGAAGCTGAGCAGTGAAATATTTTGTGTTACCAGTGGGCATTTGTTTATTTCAGGACTTTAGTTAGGGTTTTTGTCAACTTTATTTCCTAGAAATTCTATAAAATTCCAGGATCTTTTTAGATTTTTTCAATTTTATTACAAGAAAGACACACACACAGAGAAAACTATATTTAATATTTTCTGGCCCAGGCCAGCTGGCTCAGTGGATAGAGTGTTGGCCTGGTGTATGGATGTCTGGGGTTTGATTCCCAGTCAGGGCGCACAAGAGAAAGGATCATTTACTACTTCCCACCTTTATTCCTCCTTCTCTCCCTCTTCCCCTCCCACAGCCAGTGGCTCTATTGATTTGAGCAGTTTGCCCTCTGCCTCCTGTGCTGAGGATGGCTTGGTTGGTTGAGCAGCAGCCTTGGGTGCTAAAAATAGCTCAATTGATTTGAGCACTGGCTTAAGAGGAAGGTTGCTGGGTGGATCCCAGTTGGTGTGCGACAGGAGTCTATCTCATTTTCTCCCCTCCTCTCATTTGGAATAAAGATATTTCTAGGGATGACATCATAGCAACTAATGACAATGTGAAAAGTACTTCCTTATCTCTCCCCTTGAAATTTCAACAAATTGAACAATTATAACAAAGCTGGGCTCACAGAAGTGTCTGAAAGATTATGCACTGAGTGGACTAAAGATGAAATGGGTCAAAAAGAGAAGAGGAAAATAAAACACAATCACAGTTGGCTCCAGAGAGGAGACAAATGGAGTGACTGGAATTTCTTTTTTCTGCCGGATATAGGAAGGAGGAAACTCAGGCTGTCTGCTAGAACACAAAGAGAGAAGCCCAGAGAGCCTGGACCTTCTTCTGCCAGGAGGAGTGGAAAGATTGAGGGGCAGAGGAGGAGATACTAAACCAAAGTGGCAGCAGAAAGGGGATCATGGCCACTGTTCCTGCAGCTTGCACTCAGTGCAGAGATAGAGAAAACCAAAGTGCGGCCCCCAGCCTTCCAGATCCAAACCCCTCTCCTCAAGGGTACAGAGGGTGAAGGAGACAAACCCCACAGCTAACTCTCCAGAACCACTTTCACCATTTAAGAACAGGGCTGCTCTGTGTCTGGTCCCTTGGTCCGTTGAGACGTGGGAAAGAGTGCCTGGAGGCTAGAGATTACCATTGTTAAAGCTGTAAATCCCTCAAAACGCTCCCCACCCACCAACACAATTGCAACTTCACTTTCATCATTGCAACAGCAACATTTCAGTGAAGGATACCCCAGGAATTTCATGGAACCAAAACTTGTAATACAGTGACACCAACAAGAAGAAAACAGTAACCTCTCAAAACTGAAATTTCCTTTTTTTTCTTCTTCCCTTTTCTTACCTTTTTTTCTTTTTGTATTTTTCTGAAGCTGGAAACGGGGAGAGACAGTCAGACAGACTCCTGCATGCGCCCGACCGAGATCCACCCGGCACGCCCACCAGGGGCGAGGCTCTGCCCACCAGGGGGCGATGCTCTGCCCCTCCGGGGCTTCGCTCTGCTGCGACCAGAGCCACTCTAGCGCCTGGGGCAGAGGCCAAGGAGCCATCCCCAGCGCCCGGGCCATCTTTGCTCCAATGGAGCCTTGGCTGCGGGAGGGGAAGAGAGAGACAGAGAGGAAGGGGGGGTGGAGAAGCAAATGGGCGCCTCTCCTATGTGCCCTGGCCGGGAATCGAACCCAGGTCCCCCGCACGCCAGGCCGATGCTTTACCACTGAGCCAACCGGCCAGGGCCCTTTTTTTTCTTTATTCTCTTTTAAATTTTATTTTCTTTAAGTTTTATATTTTTTATTCTTATCTTTTGTGGGTACTCAGGCTTCTCAGCAGAACCTCTACAAGCCAGAATAGATTGGACCCAAACATTTAAAGTACTAAAAGAGAGGAATTACCAGCTAAGAATATTATGTTCATTAGAGCTATTCTTCAAATCTGAAAAAGAAATAAAAAATTTTGTAGGCATACAGAAGCTGAGGAAATTTATCACCAGAAAACTCTTACTGTAGGAAATATTCCAGGGGATTATTTGATCTGATACAAAGTACAAAACAAATAAAAACTACAAGTAAAGTTCAACGAAGTCACAATAAACACAAGAACAATAAATGACAACAATAATATAAAAGGGGAGAGAATAGCCTGACCAGGTGGTGGTGCAGTGGATAGAGCATCAGGCTGGGATGTGGAGGACCCAGGTTCGGGACCCCAAGGTCACCAGCTTGAGCGTGGGCTCAACTGGTTTGAACAAAGCTCATCAGCTAGGACACAAGGTCGCTGGGTTGAGCAAGGGGTTATTCAGTCTGCTGTAGCCCCACGGTCAAGGCACATATGAGAAAACAATCAATGAACAACTAAGTGCCACAATGAAAAACTAATGATTGATGCTTCTCATCTCTTTGCGTTCCTATCTGTCTGTCCCTATCTCTCTCTCTCTCTCTGACTCTCGCTCTGTCTATGTAAAAAAAAAAAATGGGAGGGAATAAATATCTGTAGTAGCAAAGAAGGATGGAGTACAGAAGGACTCAAAAGACAAAGGACTCTTGTACACATGCCAATTTTTCTCTTAATAACCTAATGGTAACCACCCATGGAAAAGCCACTACTGAAACACATGGCTTAAAAAAAGAAGAAATAGGGAAAGAAGTATGGAATACCACCAAACAAAAACAACTGACAGAACCACCAGAAAAAAACATAAAATGGCTGTAGGAAAGCCTCAAGTGTCAATAATTACCCTAAATTTAAATGGACTAAGCTTACCAATAAAGAGTAGCAGATTGGATCAAAAAGCAAAACTCAACCATATGCAGCCTTCAAGAGACTCATTTAAGCTGCAAAGACAAAAGTAGACTCAAAGTAAAAGGTTGGAAAATGATTCTCCAAGCAAATAAGACCAAAAGAAAAGCAAGTGTAGCCATACTTATATCTGACAACACTGACTTCAAGACAACAAAGATAACCAGAGACAAAAATGGACATTTCATAATGATAAAGGGAATACTGTATCAAAAAGACATAATACTTTTTAATATATAACACCAAACCAGGGAGCACCAAAATATATGACATCTACTAACTAATCTAAAAATAAAAACAGACAAAACACAATCATATATGGAGAACTGGACACATCACTGACAGCTTTAGATAGATCATTTAAACAGAAAATCAGTAAAGACATATCAGCCATAACCAACACAAGAGACCAAATGGATATAATACACATTTACTGGACATTTCATCTCAGATCATCAGATTATACATTCTTCTCCAGTGTGCATGGAACATTCCCAAGGACAGACTGAATACTGGGCCAAAACTAACATCAACAAATTCAGGAAGATTAAAATTATACCAAGCATATTTTCTGACTATAAGTCTTTAAAACTAGAATTCAACTGCAAAAAGGAAGTAAAGAAATCCATAAAAATGTGGAAATTAAACAATATATTTCTAAAAACTGATAAGTCAAATAAATAAAGGCAGAGATCAAAAGATATATACAGACAAATAAAAATACAACACGACATATCAAAATTTCTGGAATGCAGCAAAAGCAGTAATAAGATGGAAATTTATATCATTCAGGCTTATATCAGGAAACAAGAAAAGATCCCAAGTACATAACCTAACATTACATCTTAAAGAACTAGAAAAAAAAGAACAAAGGAAACCCAAAATCAGCAGAAGAAAGGAAATAGTAAAAATTAGAAAACTAAATGAAATAGAGAACAAAAAAAGTATAAAAAAATAAATACAACAAAAAGCTAGTTCATTGAAAAGAACATTAAAATATACAAACTCCTGGCTAGACTCAGTAAGGAAAAAAATAGAATTCATATAAACAAAATCTGAAATGAAAACAGGAGAAATAACCACAGACAACATAGATACAGAAAGGATCATACTAGAATACTATGAAAGATTATATACTACCAAATTCAACAACCTAGAAGAAATGAATGAATTCCTAGAACTATACAATCTTCCTAGACTGAGTCACAAAGAAGTGGAAAAACCTAAATAGACCTATAAGCAGGGAGGAAATAGAAACAACTATCAAGAGTCTCCCCAAAAATAAAAGTCCAGGACCAGATGGCTAAACTAGAGAATTCTACCAAACATTCAAAGAAGATTTGATACCTGTCCTTCTCAAAGCCTTTTAATAGAATTAGAAGAATAAGTAATACTCTTTAACACATTTTTATAAAGCCAAAATTACCCTGATACCAAAACCTGGCAAAAACAACACAAAAAAGTAAACTACAGACCAATATCTCTAATGAATATAGATGCAAAACTCCTAAACAAAACACTAGCAAATCAAATACAATAACACATTTAAAAATAATGCAATATGGTCAAGTGGGATTTATTCCAGGAGCACAAGGATGCCTCAAAATATGTAAATTGATTAATGTAAAAACCACATCAACAAAACAAAGAACAAAAATCATATAATCCTATCAATAGATGCAGAGAAGGCAATTGATAAGATACAACATCCTTTATATTTAAAACACTCAGTAATATCAGAATAGAAGGAAAGTACCAATATAATAGATAACATATATGACAAACCATCAGCTAATATACTAAATGTTTAAAAAATGAAGGGTTTTTTTTTCTAAAATCAGGAACAAGAAAAGATTCCCCACTCTCTCCACTCTTACTCAACATAGTTCTGAAAGTCCTAGCCAGAGTAATCAGGCAAGAGAAAGCAATAAAAGGCATCCATATTGGTGAAGAAAAGGTAAAGGTATCACTTTATCTTTATATAGAAAACCCCAAAAACTCCAACAAAAAACTATTAGAAACAATAAACCAATACAGTAAAATCTCGACACAAAATTAATATACAAAAGTCTATTGCTTTCCTACATGCCAATGATAAAATTTCAGAAAATGAACACAAAAAAGACAATTCCTTTTACAATTGCAACAAAAAAATAAAATAAAATACCCAGGAATAAACTTAACAAAGAATGGAAGGACCTATATACTGAAAACTACAAAGCATTATTGAAAGAAAATTGAAAAAGGCACAATGAAATGGAAAAATATTCCATGTTCATGAATTGGATGAATCAACATATACTGCTTACAAAAATTAGGGGCTCAGGGAACATTCAGACACTCCAATCCTTTCAGCCTTTTGTGTGGTGCATTTTCATCAATGAAATAAATGTTGGTTTTGCATCTATTTGCATAATTGAACAACTTTCTTTGACTTGTCGTTTGCATTTCTGATATTCTTGTTTAATTAAAAAAATCAAATGCTTCTTTTTTATCACTTCATATTTATTTTTAAATATCTTCTAATTCTTGTAAGCAGAATAGTTAAATGGCCATTTTACCCAAAGCAATATACAAATTTAATGCAACCTCTATCAAATTCCCAATGTCATTTTTTAAATAAATAGAACAAAAAATCATAGGTTTATATAGAACCATAAAAAAACCTGAATAGCCAAAGCAATCCTGAGGAAAAAGAATGAAGCCAGAAGTATCACACTACCTGACTTTAAATTATACTATAGAGCTGCAATTATGAAGACAACATGGTATTGGCAGAAAAACAGACATACCGACCAATGGAACAGAATTGAGAGCCCAGAAATAAAACCACGTATATCTGGACAAATAATCTTCGATAAAGGAGCCAAAAATACACAATGAAGAAAAGAAAGCCTCTTCAATAAATGATGCTGGATAATTGGAAAGTCACACACAAAAGAATGAAACTTGACTACAGTTTGTTCCCTCCACCTCCACAAAAACTAATTCAAAATGGATCAAAGACCTAAATATGAAATCTGAAATAATAAATTACATAGAAGAAAACCTAGGTACTAACTTATGAACCTTGGCTGTAGAGAACAATTTATGAATTTGACCCCAAAGGCAAGGGAAGTAAAGGCAAAAATAAATGAATGGGATTACATCAAACTAAAAAGCTTTTGCACAGCAAATGAAATTGACAACAAAACAAATAGGCAGCCAACTAAATGGGAGATGATATTTGCAAACAACAGCTCCAAAAAGGGGTTAATATCCAAAATAAAAAGAACTCACAAAGCTCAGCAACAAACAAGACAACAATCCAATTAAAAAATGGGGAGAAAGCCTGAACAGATACTTCTCCCAAGAAGAAATACAAATGGTCAAGAGACATATGAAAGATGCTCATCTTCACTAGATTTGCACTTCATTAGAGAAGTGCAAATCAAAACTACAATGAGATACCACCTCACATCTGTTAGATTGACTATTATTAATAAGACAGGTAATAACAAGTGTTGGGGAGGCTTTGGAGAAAAAAAACCCTCATTCACTGCTGGTGGGAATGCAAATTACTTCAACCATCATAGAAGAAAGTATGGTAGTTCCTTAAAAAATTAAGAATAGAATTACCATATGACCCAGCAATCTCTCTACAGAGTATTTACACCAAAACCTTAAAAACATTGGCACATAAAGATACATGTACCCCCACTTTCATCACAGCATTATTCACAGTGGCCAAGAAATGGAAACAACCAAAGTGTCCCTTGATAGAAGATTGGAAAAAGAAGATGTGGCACATATATATAATGGAATACTACTCAGCCATAAGAAATGATGATATATTGCCATTTATGACAACCTGGATGGACCTTGGGAACATTATACTAAGTGCAATAAGTAAATCAGAAAAAAGCTGAGAACTATATGATTTCACACATAGGTGGAATATAAAATTGAGACTCATGAACATAAATAAAAGTGAAGTGGTCACTGTATGAGGAAGATGTGGGAAAGGGAATTGGGAAGGGAACTAAGAGGAACAAATATACAGAGACAGAAAATGATTTGACTTTGGGTGATGGGTATACAACATAATCAACAGTTCAAATGTTATAGAAATGGTTATCTGAAACCCATATACTCTTATTGATCAATATCACCCTGTTAAATTTAATTTTCTAAATAAAGTTAAAAAATATTTTCTTCCAGTTTGCATCTAACATATTTATATTTTCCCACAGGTAGAATCACAGTAATATAACTTTGTCTTTCTGAATTTTCATTTATATTACAAAATAGAAGGCTTTTCTCCATACCTAATCTTCATAAATCTACTTTAACAGCCACATGTATAACTACATCTATATGCAATTATTCTATTTCTTCCAGTAGTTCTATAATTTACACAATATACATATGGTAATTTATATTCTCCAATTGTCGGACATTTTTATTTTTCATAAATATGAATAATGCTGCAATGAAAGGTGGGATTATTGGGTCAAAAATCTATAAAAAGTTCTTATTGTGTATTATGCAAAAGTTTTTCTTGAGCCTGACCTGTGGTGGCGCAGTGGATAAAGCGTTGATCTGGAAATGCTGAGGTTGCCGGTTCAAAACCCTGGGCTTGCCTGGTCAAGGCACATATGGGAGTTGATGCCTCCAGCTCCTCCCCACCTTCTCTTTCTGTCTCTCTCTCCTCTCTCTCTTCCTCTCTGTCTCTCTCTCTCTCCCTTTCTCTCTCCTCTCTAAAATGAATAAATTAAAAATTAAAACAAAACAAAACAAAAAAACCCATCTAGCTATCCCCATTTAAAAAAAGTTTTTCTTGAAAAATTTTTCCTGAATTACCCTGTCAGCAGCCATATGTGAGTGTATGCATATGAATGTTTACTTATAACAGATCCTGTGTTTGATATTATCTCTTTTTTCTAATATAATAGGTATAACATTATCTTTTACTGGATACCATCCAAACTAAAATCTGAACTTCAGAAGGAGAATGATTAATACCTAACAAAAGGAAGAAAACTAAAGGCTTGCAAATATATGTTTTCTATTTCTAAATCTACTTCTAATGCTATCTATCAATAAGAACTCTGGTTTCATTTTCATAGAATTTTAAAATAAGGGTGCAAATTTGTCAATTTATACTCTTCCAAAAAAGGAGCATAATTTATTTTTAAAATAACAGTACATAATAGAGGATAAAAGACATAAAGGGCAAAATCTAAAGATTACAGGTGGAGGGGAGTTGGAAACCGCAGTAACTGCTGCAGTGGGCTGGCACCGGCAATGCTCATACCCAAATGCCTGAGGCAGCGGCAGAGGGGGTGGTGGGCCTGTAGACAGACCACACCTCGGGAACACAGAGGCTACACCCATTGGACTCCTGTGGCCACACCCTTCTTATACACAAACAAAATGGGAAGGCAGAGAAATGCAAAGCAAATGAATCAAGAGAAATCCCCAGAAAAGGACTTGAATGAGTCAGATATAAACAAATTACCAGATGCAGAATTTAAAGTAATGATTGTTAGGATGCTCAAAGATCTTAGAACAGCAATAGATGGACATAATGAGTACATAGATAGCAAATATAAAAAAACTTTGAAATAATAAAAAAGAATCAGTCAGAAATGACAAATACAATATCAGAAATGAAGACAATAATGGAAGGAATTAAAAGCAGGATGGATGAAGCTGAGGATCGAATCAGCAAGTTAGAGGACAAGATAAATAAAGGCATGGAAGCAAAGCAGCAAAAAGAAAAGAGACTCAAAAAGTCTGAGGAAACACTTAGAGAGCTCTGTGACAACATGAAGAGGAATACCATCTGCATCATAGGGGTTCCTGAAGAAGAAGAGAAAGAAAAGGGATAAAAACCTTGTTCAATCAAATCATAGCTGAAAAACTTCCCTAAATTGATGCAGGAAAAAGTCACACAAGTTCAAGAAGCACAGAGAATTCCATTAAAGAGAAACTCAAAGAAATCCACACCAAGACACATCATAATTAAAATACCAAAGCTAAGAGATAAAGAGAAAATATTAAAAGTTGCTAGAGAAAAAAGACTATCACCTACAACGGAGCCCCCATAAGGATGACATCTGACTTATCAATAGAAACACTGGAGACCAGAAGGGAATGGCAAGAAATATTCAAAGTAATGCAGAACAAGAGCCTACAACCAAGACTACTTTATCCAGCAAGGTTATTGTTTAAAATTGAAGAAGAAATAAAAAGTTTCCCAGACAAAAAAAAACCTCAAGGAATTCATTACAACCAAACCAATGCTGCAAGAAATGTTAAGGGGCCTGTTGTAAACAGAACAAAGGAGAAAAAGAATATAATAGAAGAGGAAGATAGCTTTAAAGAATAAAATGGCAATAAACAACTACATATCAATAATAACCTTAAAAATAAATGGATTAAATGATCCAATCAAAAAACATAGGGTAGCTGCGTGGATAAGAAAACAGTACTCATACATATGTTGTCTACAAGAAACACATCTCAAAACAAAAGATATGCATAGACTAAAGGTAAAAGGATGAAAAAATATTTTATGCAAATAGAAATGAAAGAAAAAGCTGGGGTAGCAATACTTATATCAGACAAAATGGACTTTAAAACAAAGGCTATAGTAAGAGATAAAGAAGGTCACTACAAATTGATAAAGGAAGCAATCCAACAGAAAAATATAACCATTATAAATATCTACACACCTAATATAGGAGCACCAAAATATATAAAGCAGACTTTGATGGATATAAAGGGCAAGATCAATAGCAATACTATAATAGTAGGGGATTTCAATACTCCACTAACTTCACTAGATAGATTCTCAAGAAAGAAAATTAACAAAGAAAGAGCACTTAAAGGACACACTAGATCAACTCTATTTAATAGATATCTTCAGAACCTTTCACCCTAAAGCAGCAGATATACATTCTTTTCAAGTGCTCATGGTACGTTCTCTAGGATAGACCACATGTTAGGGCATAAAAGTGGTCTCAACAAATTTAGGAAAATTTAAATCATATCAAGCATTTTCTCTGATCACAATGGCATGAAACTAGAAATCAACTACAACAGAAAAACTGAAAAATACTGAAACACATGGAAACAAAATAACATGACATTAAATAACAAATGTGTTAACAATGAGATCAAAGAAGAAATTTAAAAATTTCTAGAAATGAATGATAACGAGCATACAACAACTCAAAATTTATCGGACACAGCAAAAGCAGTCCTGAGAGGAAAGTTCATAGCACTACAGGCATACCTTAAAAAGCTAGTAAAAGCTCAAATACACAACTTAACCCTGCAACTAAAAGAACTAGAAAAAGAATAGCAAGTAAAGCCCAGAGGTAGTAGAAGGAAGGAAATAATAAAGATCAGAGTGGGAATAAATGACAGAGATGCTAAAGAAACAATACAGAGGATCAACGAAACCAAGAGCTGGTTCTTTGAAAGGGTAAACAAGATTGATGATCGATGAACCTTTAACCAGACTCACAAAGAGAGAGAGAGAGAGAGAGAGAGAGAGAGAGAGAGGACTCAAATAAATAAAATTAGAAATGAGAGTAGAGAAATAACAACTGACACAACAGAAATACAAAATATTGTAAGAAAATACTATGAAGAACTGTATGCCAAAAATTAAACAATGTAGGTGAAATGGACAAATTCCTTAAAACATATAATCTTTCAAAAATCAATCTGGAAGAATCAGAAAACCTAAACAGACTGATTACAACAAATGAGACCGAAACAGTTATCACAAAACTCCCAAAAAACAAAAGCTTGGGCCAGATGGCTTGACTGGTGAATTCCACTAAATATTCAAAGAACTAACTCCAATCATTCTCAAACTATTTCAAAAAATTAAAGAGGAAGGAAGCATTCCAAACTCCTTTTATGAGGTGAGCATAATTCTGATTCCAAAACCAGGCAAAGACAACACAAAGAAAGAAAATTATAGGCCAATTTCCCTGATGAATTTAGATGCTAAAATCCTCAACAAAATATTAGCAAACTGAATCCAACAATACATGAAAAAAATCATACATCATGATCAAGTGAGATTTATTCTGGGGAGGCAAGGATGGTACAATATATGTCTATCAATCAATGTGATTCATCACATAAACAAAAGGATGGAGAAAAACCACATGATAATTTTAATAGATGCAGAAAAAAAATTGATAAAATCCAGCACCAATTTATGATCAAAACTCTCAGCAAAGTGGGAATACAGGGAACATAACTCAATATGATAAAGGCCATCTATGACAAACCCACAGCCAACATCATAATTAATGGACAAAAATTAAAAGCAGTCCCCCTAAAATCAGTAACAAGACAGGGGTGCCCCCTTTCACCACTCTTATTCAACATAGTACTAGAAGTCCTAGCCATAGCAATCAGATAAGAAGAAGAAATAAAAGGCATCTAAATTGGAAAAGAAGAAATAAAACTATCATTATTTACAGATGATATGATACTGTGTATAGGAAACCCTAAAGTCTCAGTCAAAAAACTACTGGACCTGATAAATGAATTCAGCAAGGTGGCAGGGTTTAAAATTAATACACAGAAATCAGAGGCATTTTCATACACCAACAATGAACTGTCAGAAAGAGAAATTAAGGAAACAATCACCTACACCATTGCAACAAAAAATAAATAAAGTACCTAGGAGTTAATTTAACCAAGGAGGTTAAAGACTTGTACTTGGAAAATTACAAAACATTGATAAAAGAAATCAAGGAAGATACAAACAAGTGGAAGCACATACCATGCTCATGGTTAGGAAGAATAAACATCATCAAAATGTTTATACTACCCAAAGCAATTTATAAATTCAATGCAATACCAATTAAAATACCAATGACATACTTCAATGATATAGAACACATATTCCAAAAATTTATATGGAACCAAAAGAGAACACGAATAGCCTCAGCAATCTTGAAAAAGAAGAAGAAAGTGGTAGGTATCACACTTCCTGATATCAAGTTATACTACAAGGCCATTGTACTCAAAACAGCCTGGTACTGGCATAAGAACAGGCATATAGATCAATGGAAAGGAACAGAGAATCCAGAAATAAACCCACACCTTTATAAACAATTGATATTTGACAAAGGAGATAAGAGCATACAATGGAATAAAGACAGTCTCTTTATTTATTATTTTTTTTTTTAGTATTGTTTTTTAATTTTTTTATTTTATTTATTCATTTTTAGAGAGGAGAGAGAGACAGAGAGGGAGAGAGAGGAGAGAGAGAGAGAGAGAGAAAGGGGGAGGAGCTGGAAGCATCAACTCCCATATGTTCCTTGACCAGGCAAGCCCAGGGTTTCGAACCGGCGACCTCAGCATTTCCAGGTCGACGCTTTATCCACTGTGCCACCTCAGGTCAGGCCAAGACAGTCTCTTTAACAAATGGTGTTGGAAAAATTGGACAGCTACCTGCAAAAAAATGAAACTAGACCACCAACTTACACCATTCACAAAAATAAACTCAAAATAGATAAAAGACTTAAATGTAATTTGTGAAACCATAAGCATCCTAGAAGTAAACATAGGCAGTAAGCTTACCGACATCTTTTGCAGCAATATATTTGCCGATTTATCTCCATGGGCAAGTGAAATAAAAGACAGGATAAACAAATGAGACTATATCAAAATAAAAAGCTTTTGTACAGCTAAAGACATTAGGAACAGAATAAAAAGACAAACCACACAATAGGAGAACATATTGGACAATACATCTGATAAGGGGTTAATAACCAAAATTTATAAAGAACTTGTAAAACTCAACACCAGGAAGACAAACAATTCAATCAAAAAATGGGAAAAAGAAATGAATAGACACTTCTTCAAAGAGGACATACAGATGGCCAATAGACAGATGAAAAAATGCTCAACATCACTAATCATTAGAGAAATGTAAATTAAAACCACAATGAGATATCACCTCACACCTGTCAGAATGGCACTCATTAACAAAACAACACAGAATAAGTGCTGGTGAGGATGTGGAGAAAAGGGAACCCTCCTGCTCTGCTGGTGGGAATGCAGACTGTTGCAGCCACTTTGGAAAACAGTATGTAGATTCCTCAAAATAGAACTGCCTTTTGACCCAGCCATCCCACTTTTAGGAATATATCCTAAGAATACCATATCACTGATTCAAAAAAAAATGCACCCTCATGTTTATGGCAGCATTGTTCACAAGAGCCAAGATTTGGAAACAGCCCAAGTGTCTGTCAGTGGACGAGTAGATTTAAAAGCAGTGGTACATATATACAATGGAATACTATGGGACCATGAAAAAGAAGGAAATATTACATTTTGCAACAATATGGATGGACCTGGAAACTATTATGTTGAGTGAAATAAGCCAGGCAGAGAAAGAAAAATATCACATGACCTCACTCATTTGAGGAATCCAAGGAACAATGTGAATTGAGGAATGGAATTAAACCTGAAGGGAATGGGGTAGGGAGCTGTTGGGAGGGGGGGAAGGGAGATGTTGAGGGGAATACGGGGGAGGGGTATGCAATCCGGGTGACACTAGAATCTATATAAACACAATAAATTAAATTTTAAAAATCTAAAGATTTCATTTGAAAAGTTTTACAGAGTCATAAAGAAGAAGAATTAAAATTTATGAACCATATGATCCAAAAATGTTAAGTCCCCAAAGGAACACAGAGGAAGAACGACAAAGTTGAGGAGGTGAAGAGATACTAAACCAGAGAGTTTTTTTGGACTTTATGGTATCCATCATTTTAAAGATCTGTGTCATGGATGGACATTGAGGGTATTATGCTAAGTGAAATAAGTCAAACACCATATTATTTCACTTATATGTAGACTCTAAAAATAAATAAACAAATAAACATGCAAAACATAAACAAACTCATAGAAAGAACAAACTGATGGTTGCCAGGTGTGAGCAAGTGGGGTACCAGACAAAAAGGTGAAGAGACTGAGAAGTACAACTTGTTAGTCCAAGAATAAGTCATAGGGATGTAAAGTACAGCATAGGAAATACAGTTGATACTATTGTAAAAAACTATGTATGGTGTCAGATGGGTACTAGACTTACAGGGGTGATCACTTCATAAGTTATACAAATGTTTAATTACTATGTTGTACATCTGAAACTAATATAACATTGTATATCAACTATAATTAAAAAAAACTTTTTAAAAAAATAATAAAAACAGGCCCTGGCCGGTTGGCTCAGTGATAGAGCGTCGGCCTGGCGTGCGGGAGTCCCGGGTTTGATTCCCGGCCAGGGCACACAGGAGAAGCGCCCATCTGCTTCTCCACCCCTCCCCCTCTCCTTCCTCTCTGTCTCTCTCTTCCCCTCCTGCAGCCAAGGCTCCATTGGAGCAAAGTTTGCCCGGGTGCTGAGGATGGCTCTGTGACCTCTGCCTCAGGCGCTAAAATGGCTTTGATTGCAGCAGAGCAACGCCCCAAGATGGGCAGAGCATCGCCCCCTGGTGGGCATGCCAGGTGGATCCCGGTTGGGCGCGTGTGGGAGCCTGTCTGACTGCCTCCCCGTTTCCAGCTTCAGAAAAATACAAAAAAAAAAAAATAATAATAATAATAAAAACAAAGATCTGTGCTGGTCTCTCCCTTTTTCCTCTGGTCTCTATCTAGAGCTGCTGCAATGTGCCCACCCTGAACTCACATACATAGTCATACATACCCCCTACCCTTTTCTGATGACCCTAAGTATTGGCTTAATATTATGAGATTAGAAATGCCTACTGTAATGCTGGTGGCTGAGGCCAGACAGGTCCACAGTGGATTCAGGCAGATGGTAGAGAAACTGCGGAGCCACAAAGTGTTGGGCCATTTCTGTTTATAATAGAGTCTTGCAAGGGCAGACAAGCAGCAAACTTGCAGGGGTAACCAATTCTCAGGCAAACGAAAGCAAGATGGCCCGTCTCAGTGGCAGGTAGACAGGCAATTCTCAATCCACCATCCACCGCCCTAAGGGCAAGCACCCATAGCCTTCCATAGACTATACACACGTGGTGCTACCATGTGCTCACGCACTTATCAGGCAAAGTACAGGTGAGCAAGCCTTACACAGCTGTTTTCCCAACACCTACTTTAAAGAAGCTGAAGGTCACAAGTATTCCTAGCAGCCCAAACTGAGACTTGACTAATGGAACTGCAGCTTGATGGTTTTCTTTTCCCCAATAACCATTTTAATCTTTCATATCATATCAACCAAAAAAGTGCTGAGCAAACAATGTTTGAGAAAGAATAACTGACTTTCAACCAGAAAGCAAAATACTTCTAGGTAAGAAAGGGGCATCAATTCTCACATATTTTTAAACTGAAGCACTTTTCTACAACACTACCATTTACATTCAATTTCCTCCACTGAAAGTCAGTATCAGGCTTTGCTGACAACTTTGGACAAGCGTGGAATAACTCTCCTGACATTAGAATAGTCTAACTTGAGCTCTTAGTCCAGTCCTCACCAATTCAGAAGGAATCCTTGCGCGGACAGGCTGCTTTCTGAAATTGCTGGAGAAAGGTTCAGAATCCCAGCAATGGGGGTCAAACCAGCAAACTAGGTCTGACCTAGGACAGCAAGGTGAGGAGGAGGGCCAGGACCAGGCTTTGACTCTCACACTCCCACCTGTGTGACCTAGGACAGCGAGGTGAGGAGGAGGGGCCAGGACCAGGCTTTGACTCTCACACACTCCCACCTGTGTGACCTAGGACAGCAAGGTGAGGAGGAGGGGCCGGGGCCAGGCTTTGACTCTCACACACTCCCACCTGTGTGACCTAGGACAGCGAGGTGAGGAGGCGGGGCCAGGACCAGGCTTTGACTCTCACACTCTCCCACCTGTGTGACCTAGGACAGCAAGGTGAGAGGGAGGGGCCGGGGCCAGGCTTTGACTCTCACACACTCCCACCTGTGTGACCTAGGACATCGAGGTGAGGAGGCGGGCCCAGGACCAGGCTTTGACTCTCACACTCTCCCACCTGTGTGACCTAGGACAGCAAGGTGAGGAGGAGGGCCAGGACCAGGCTTTGACTCTCACACACTCCCACCTGTGTGACCTAGGACAGCGAGGTGAGGAGGAGGGGCCAGGACCAGGCTTTGACTCTCACACACTCCTACCTGTGTGACCTAGGACAGCGAGGTGAGGAGGCAGGGCCAGGACCAGGCTTTGACTCTCACACTCTCCCACCTGTGTGACCTAGGACAGCGAGGTGAGGAGGAGGGGCCAGGACCAGGCTTTGACTCTCACACACTCCCACCTGTGTGACCTAGGACAGCAAGGTGAGGAGGCGGGGCCAGGACCAGGCTTTGACTCTCACACACTCCCACCTGTGTGACCTAGGACAGCAAGGTGAGGAGGAGGGCCAGGACCAGGCTTTGACTCTCACACTCCCACCTGTGTGACCTAGGACAGCAAGGCGAGGAGGAGGGCCAGGACCAGGCTTTGACTTTCACCCACTCCCACCTGTGTGACCTAGGCCAGCAAGGTGAGGAGGAGGGCCAGGACCAGGCTTTGACTCTCACACACTCCCACCTGTGTGACCTAGGACAGCAAGGTGAGGAGGAGGGGCCGGGACCAGGCTTTGACTCTCACACACTCCCACCTGTGTGATTACTTAAGGAGTGAGGGCAGGCAGGCACTGATTTCCAGAATGACCTCCTTGTCTTAAATGAAAAACACAAGTCTGCTATAGTTCTGCAGCTACGTCCCCAAGACAAAGATCTTCATTTTTTAGTTTGGCAAAACTTCAAACACAATGAAGTTCGTCTGCTACAAGGACATCAGGGAAAAGAGCTCAAAATTGTCACACACAGAGCCATGTTGGATCTTTCTGATCACAACTCGAAGAGATAACCCAGGAGACCTCCTTAACTGGACTCACTTGGGACCATTTAACCTTTAGAAGGAAGCAAATGAATATCGGGTTTTGTCTTATTTTTAAGTAATATACAGTCATTAAGAAGGAATTAATCACCTGGAGTGCTAGTTAAAAGTAAGATTCATCCAGACCCCTTGGGTTCTTCTACCATCTGGGCAATCTTTTGGTTTAAAGGCACAAAAACTATTGTAACTGAAAGAAATGCCAAAATGTGATATTGGGGGCTTGAACACATAGTTAGATGAGTCAGGCAAGGTATTGTTTTTGGTTTTTGTTTTTTTTTCATTAAGTGAAAGGCCGGGAGGCAGAGACAGACTCTTACATGCCTCCCAGAGATCCATCTGGCTCCCTGCTTGGAGCCAATCTCAGCCAACCTGCTCAAACTGAGCTATGGTTGAGGGAGAAGAGAGAGAGATAAGAGAGAGAGAGGGAGAAGGCAGAGGGGTGGAGAAGAACACGGGCGCTCTAATGCTGGTGACCGAGGCCAGGCAGGGTCCCATTGAATTCGGGCAGATGGTAGAGGAACTGTGGAGCCAGAAAGCATTGCATTGGGCCATACCCGTTTATTGGAGGCTCTCAAGGACAGGCGAGCAAATAAACAACAAAAGGGAAAGAGCTGATAAACAAAGGATAATCTGCTATTCACAGTAAGGGCAAAGGAGCAAGGAAAACCGCACCTCTCAGTGGCAGGAGAATGATCTGGGTCGCCTAGGGAAGCATCCGTAGCCTTATGCAGGCTATGCACACATGCCTCTGCCACGTGCTCATGCACTAATCAAGCAAAGTGCTTGCAGCCGGTAAGCGCATGAGCAAGCCTAACACAGCTGCCCCACAGGCACTTCTCCTGTGTGCCCCGACTGTGAGTTGATCCTGGGACTTACACATGCGGGGCCAACGCTCAACCGCAGGGTCAACACTCTACCACTGAGTCAACTGGGCAGGGTTAGGCGAGGTTTAAGTGAAAGCCTCTGTCCTCACACTCAGGCAAGTTTTTTATTCAACCTATGTAAGGTGAGCACTGCTGGTTCAGAGAGTTGATTATACAGCTGTCACTAATATGAACACTTGTTGGCTCTGTGTAGAATGGATGGAGAAGGAATGGGTCAGTTTATAAATAATAGAAATACTAAAAATTAATTTTGTATCAGTGAGACAAAAGTGTGTCTTTCCCAAGCAAAGCAGCCACCCCAGCGGTTACCAGAGGATCTGTTTCTTGTGTCTGGGTGGGTGTTAAAGAATCCATATTGTCTGATGCTCATTTCCTGCATTCTAGACGAACAGCAGGTAGACTGACTTACTACTCGTCTTTTAACAGGCAAAGCCACTACAAATTCCAGAATTTGGCAAGTCATGTAAATCCATAGCACAGGTGGAAGGGCAATGAGGGAAAAATAAATACTTCCTACGTGATAAAAATACTATAACGGGGCAATCTCCAGGTAGAAAGAATATATTTGTATTCACAGTTAACCTAGTTTCTGGCTTGAGTTAAATGACTTGTATCTCTTATATCAAGAGCCGTGTAGTTTCTTTACTGTATAGAAATTTTACCTCTCTGTTGTTAAAGTTGAGCAATGAGGCTCAGTCGTATAAGCCAGGTCTCTGTAGACACGGAGATGAAGGAGAAACCCTGTCCCAATCAATACCTGGAAATCATGAACAAGGCGGGTGGTTGGGAAAGCAAGCTGCATGCCATGTGAAATGCCTTTGTCCTGGAGGACAGCAAATCATAACATAGATTTAAATAAAAAGCCAAAATCAAAGGGTTTAAGGGGAGGGGGGGTGGCCCACTCCCCATTTGGAATCCTGGAGTGAGACCTCCATGCAAGGGACTCTGCCAGCCTCTGGCAAGGGGTTAGGGTGAATATGTTGAGCAAAAGTAGAGGGAGAGACAGGGCTCTTTGCTCCCTATGGTCTGTGCATGATGTACAAATGATCTAGAAAGTTCTTGTGGCCCTGGTGAGGGTCTGGGGAGAGACTAGGAGGACCATTGGACTTGCAGGGGCCTGGAGTTGGGAAAAGGAGGCCTGGAAGGTCAAGATCATCAATGGCTGGAAGCCATTGTCACCAACAGTCAGCATTGGATACATTATTCACCAAAAGAGCAAATGGAACTAATTTTACTGCAGTGGATACCTGTGCATCCAGACTAAATATCTAGCCCACGGCAAGACAACTTAAAAGACTTCATAAGCTTTTTCGCTACACAGAGAAGCCATCTGAGAGATAATAGAAAAAGTATATATTGATCTTGCTCTCACCTCCTTTCCTGTCACAGGATTCCTAAAACCCTTGTAATTTCCTAAAGGATACGAGAACTAAGAACATCTTTTGTGCTAATATTTGGCCTTTGACCCCAGTTCCTGATACAGGGCTTCTAAATCCTTTGGAATTTCTTTAGGTGATATCTGTGTCTTTTGTCTGCATAGATTTCTAGATGGGGAGAGGGACTGGAAATGGAGTTAATGACGGATCACGCCTGTGAGATGAAGCCTCCATAAAAATCCCGTAAGTATGGGGTTCAGAGCGTTGCCAGGTTGGTGGACTCACGCAGGTGTCTGGAAAGGGCATGGGAGCTCCGCATGCCTTCCCGTGTACCTTGTACTGCACATCTTTTCCTGAGTGTTCATCATATCCTTTATCATGTCCTTTTATAATAATCTGGTAAACAATAAGTAAACTGTCTTCCTGTGTTCTGTGAGCTGCTCTAGCAAATTAATGGAATCTAAGGAAGTTGTGGGAACCTCTAGTTTATAGCTGAGGGGTCAGAAGCACAGGTAAAAAGCTGGACTTTTCACTAGCATCTGAAGTAAGGGAGAGGGAGACAGTCTCATGAAACTGAGTTCTTAACCTGTGGAATATTCAGATAGATAGTGTCAAAATTGAGAACAATTGTGAGACATCCAGTTAGTGTCACAGAGAATTGCTTAGTGGGGAAACCCCCCCCCACATTTCTGTTATCAGAAGTGTTTGTGAGTGTGATAGGAGTGTGAGAATAAGGCCCTGGCCAGTTTGCTCAGTGGTAGAGCATTGGCCCGGTGTGTGGATGTCCTGGGTTCAATTCCCGGTCAGGGCACACAGGGCACACATCTGCTTCTCCACCCCTCCTCCTCTCACTTCTCTCTCTCTCTCTCTCTCTCTCCCTCTCCTGCAGCCATGGCTCAATTGTAGCGAGTTGTCTCTGGCTCTGAGGATGGCTCCTTGGCCTCCACCTCAGATGCTAAGAAGAGTTCAGTTGCTCAGCAATGGAACAACACCCCAGATGGGCAGAGTGTCACCCCCTAGTGGGCTTGCCAGGTGGATCCTGGTCAGGGCACATGCGGGAGTCTGTCTCTGCCTCCCCTCCTCTCACTGAATAAAAAAAAAGAAAACTAAAGGAGTATGAGAGTAAAAGACACATAGGAAGAAGACTGAAGTTTCATTTATACCATTTTTGTGGAGAAATGATAAGGGGAGGGAATAATAGCCACATTTTGAAGATAGACTTTAGATTAACTAAATATTTCCCTGGAAGTCTTTTAAAACCAGAAGGTAATATAATTTCTTCAACCCCCCAAAGCAGCCCTCTGCTGTCCAGCAGGAGGTTATGAGAAAGAGTTCTCAGAGAAAGTAAAGAAGCTACATTTCCTTTGTAGATTTAGTGCATTGTGTAAATTTGCTACCCTGGTATCACAGTTAATTTAATTTATTGAGTAATCACTATATGCCAGGTAGTGTGCAAAGTGTTTTAAAAACCTTATTTTATTTAATTCTCACTGTGAAGAACTATTATTACCCTCTTTTACAGTTGAAGACATTGAGGCACAGAAAACATGAAGTAGCTTTCTCGAAGTCAGTTAAATGGGTAAGGATTTGATCTCAAGCACTCAGATGCAAAGGCCATACCCTCAACTCCTATTTTATTTGTTCTCAAAACCGTCCTTTTGTATGTTACATATTTCAAAGAGCTTCCTACATAAGTTCTCTATTACTTGACCAAGAATATTTTTCTGAAATTATGTTGTCTGATGATAAAATAAAGCTACCAGGAAATTTGGTAAGTGTGGACCTTTTATATATACAAATTGTGTGTGTGTTTTTGTACACAAAGAATTATCTGAAGTGATATTCACCCAAAGATTTAGAATTATTGACCCTGGATAGTAGGATTTGAAGTAATTTTTAAAAAACTTTTTCTGTTTAATTAAACCTTTTATGAAACTATGAATTCACTTTATAAGCAGAAAAATACAGTGAAGTTTGCATTAGTAAGGAGAGAACTGGCTTCACAGCAGTAACAAATCCCAAAATCTTAGTGGCTTCACATGTGCAATATTATTTCTTTTCTGCTGCTGGTCTGGCAGCTCGACGAGAGAGCTCTCTTTTGACAGGTAACTCAGTGATTGAGTCTACTTCTATCTTTTTTTTTTTTTTTTTTTTTTTTGTATTTTTCTTAAGCTGGAAACGGGGAGAGACAGTCAGACAGACTCCTGCATGCGCCCGACCAGGATCCACCCGGCACGCCCACCAAGGGCCACGCTCTGCCCACCAGGGGGCGATGCTCTGCCCCTCCGGAGCGTTGCTCTGCCGCGACCCAGAGCCACTGTAGCGCCTGGGGCAGAGGCCAAGGAGCCATCCCCAGCGCCCGGGCCATCTTTGCTCCAATGGAGCCTTGGCTGCAGGAGGGGAAGAGAGAGACAGAGAGGAAGGAGGGGGGTGGGGGTGGAGAAGCAAATGGGCACTTCTCCTATGTGCCCTGGCGGGGAATCGAACCCGGATCCCCCGCATGCCAGGCCGATGCTCTACCGCTGAGCCAGCCGGCCAGGGCCGAGTCTACTTCTATCTTATAGCTCCACTGTTTCAACTCTTGGTCTCTTCAGTCACAGAGTAGGGAGTAAAAGAAAATAAAGAAGTGACACCTGCTGCTCAATGCCTCCATTGGCCCCACTTGAACTGTGAGGAGTGGAGAGTGTAGCTTGTTTCCCAGGAGGAGAGAACTGGACATAGACGAACACAAGTAATCTATCATAATGTGATTTCTATTTTGAACAATATAAATAAGTAAATAGCCTCTAGAGCAGGGGTAATTAACCTTTTTATACCTACTGCCCACTTTTGTATCTCTGTTAGTAGTAAAACTTTCTAACTGATTCCACAGTAATGGTGATTTATAAAGTAGGGAAGTAACTTTACTTTATAAAATTTATAAAGCAGAGTTACAGCAAGTTAAAGCATATAATAATAATTACTTACCAAGTACTTTATGTCAGATTTTTGCATAGTTTGGCAGAATAAATCTTTATAAAACAACTTACTATAGTTAAATCTATCTTTTTTATTTATACTTTGGTTGCTCCACTACTGCCCACCATGAAAGCTGGAATGCCTACTAGTGGGCAGTAGGGACCATGTTGACTACCACTGCTCTAGAGTCAGGCTGCCTATTTTGACTATTTGTTGACTATTTGACTTTAAGAAAGTTATTCAACCTCATTGTGCCTCAGTTTACTCATCGTCCAATGAGGATAACAAAGTTGCTGTGCAGATTACATGAGATTATATGTTGACAAGAACAATCAATTATTCACTAAAATTACTATAACTCCTCCTATCCTTGTATGTCTGCCCACTTGCAATGTGATTTTCTCTCCCGTGAAAAGGTAGTTTGCCTCCCTACCCTTGCATCTGGGTTATACCTGTGATGTTTTGACCAGTATGAGTTGATGGAAGTGCTCCCAAGCTTAGAACTCAATCAGCCTTACAGCTGTTTCTGTCATCTCTTGGAAATCTGCCCTGAAACTCCCATGTGAAGAAGCCTGGTCTAGCCTACTGGGGCATGAAAGGTCAGTAATGGAGAGATAAGCTGTCTCAGTGACACCCATTAGACCAACTAGCTAACAGCTACCACCAACTGCCAGATATATGAGAGGGGACAAGTCAGGCCATCAGAGCTGCCAGATAATTTGCAGCCACATGCATGACCACAGGCAAGAAAAGCAGAAAAACCATCCAGCTGCATTCAGCCCAAGTTGCTGACTCACAGAATCATCATGAGTAAATAAAATGGTTGTTGTTTTGAACCACTGAGTTTAGCAGTGTCTGTCTTAGTTTCATCACAATGCTTAGCACAGTGCCTGGCATATATGAATTGCTTAATAAATGTTAAGTGTTCTTATCGTTATTTGTTCATCTAATTTAAAGCTGATAATATTTACATAGGGAAGACAGAGCATGGATTTCTAATCTCATCTCATAAGTGAGAAAATGAAGGTCCAGAAATGGTAAATGGTTTGTCTGATATCATAGAGTCCTTAAGGAGTCAGCTTGAGCATTTAAAACTTGACCTTGCGAATCTTCTCCAGTGCAAATCTTTCTCCAGTGACCTTGCAAATATTCTCCACAAATAAATCCCTTCATAAACAGAAACAACGAACCACAGTGGAATACTTGCTCTTACAGTTTTCAAATTACTAATTTCCCATAAAAGTGCATAATCAGCCTCCCAATACTCAATCAAGTCTTTCCTATTGATGATCCTCAGTACCTACAGTCTCAGGTTGAACTCATCAAATTAAGAAAAAGTAAGTGTAATCTCTAGCTCATTGGCTCAGCAACAGAGCATCAGCCTGGCGTGTGGAAGTCCCATGTTCAATTCCTGGCCAAGGCACACAGGAGAAGTACCCATCTGCTTCTCTGCCCCTCCCCCTCTCCTTCCTCTCTGTCTCTCTCTTCCCCTCCAGGCTCCATTGGAGCAAAGTTGCCCCAGGCACTGAGGATGGTTCCATGGCCTCCACTTCAGGCACTAGAATGGCTCCAGCTGCAACGGAGCAACGCCCCAGATGGGTAGAGCATCAACCCATGGTGGGCATGCCAGGTGGATCCCGGTTGGACACGTGCGGGAGTCTGTCTGACTGCTTCCCCGCTTCTAGCTTCGGAAAAATACTAAAAAATAAAAATAAAAAAAGAAAAAGTAAGTAAAGAAATATTTTTTAATGGCAAAGAAAATACTGTAGTTCCCTTGGAGCAAATTTGAAAAAACATGTTCTTCTCTTTCAAATCACAAATGACATTTTCAGGGTGTCCATGTGTTTGACTGTTAGGTGAAATGATTCCCAACACTTAATGTGGCTGACGCCATCTTACGAAGCAAGCTGACTGGCAATTCATCCTGGAAGGAGTGGGTCCATATCACCTGAAAGGAATGTTCTTACAAAGGTAAGTGGGCACATTAATTTGTTCTCTGCTTTAGATTAAACAGCTTTTAACAAACACATGCCAAATGTCTACATTCACCTGTGTTGGCATGTGCCACTTGGAAATGGAGATCCACCATCTTGCAGCTGCCCAAGACACTGCTTCTGTCCATAAGTTCCCTTAATAAATTCTTGATGAAATTCTGGAGTTCACCGCCTCTTTTTTCAGTCTCTGGGCCCCCCCAAAATGTTTCAAACACTGACTAAGCAGTAACCAAAATTCCCAGAGAAGGAGCCCTATCTAGTGATAGACTCCACTGACCTTTCAGTCACAAGTACAAGTTCCCAATCCACCAGTTCCCCACAAATTCCTGAAAGCATTTTTTAGGTCATCTATGTGTCTCAGTGATTTTTAAACATTCCTGCTCTTTTATCTCATTGTGCCAACAGAGATCTATTTCTTCTGTATGCAAATATTTTTAACCTTTCTCTCTCCCCCAAAGTGGAAGTGCAAACACAAGTAATTTTCCTCATCCTCTCATACGTAATTTATCACGTCCTGTTTGATTTTGCCTTCAAGTTCTACTAGAAGTACTACCACTTTTCACTAGGCCTCCTTTTAAAACCCCTAGTCCAGTGGAAAATACATATTTACTATACAATACATTTTTAAATAAAATATATATTTCCGATGGCTTTAGGCGACCCCTGTGTTTTGGTCGTTCGACCCCCGCCAGGGTCACAACCCACAGGTTGAGAACTGCTGCCCTAGTCTAAATGATCACTATCTCTCACTTGAATGAGAATAATATGCAGCCTATTGATGTCCCTGTTTCCACTCTCTCTAGAAAAATACTGTCCACCAGGACTTCCTGCAATGCTAGGAATGTTCTATATCTACACTGTCTAATATGGTTGCCACCAGCCACATGTAGCTATTTGAAATGTGTCTGGTGTAACTGAGGAAATAAATTGTAGTTCATTTTAATCAACTGAAATTTGAATACTCACATGAGGCCAGTGGCTAGTCTATTGGACAGCACAGATAAAGGAGTCTAATCACATAGTATATGTTGAAAATCCTCCACTGCAATTAAAATAAAATAAAAACATCCCTGCTTGGCCCACAAGGTGACTCATGGTCTGACCCCGGCCTACCTTCTCCCACGCGCTCAGCAACTCCCACCGCAAACACTTTCATATCTCTCAAACACAGCAGGTTCACTTTTCTGGCATTTTCTGTTCTCTTCCATGGATCCTCACATAATGGATTCCTTCTCATTCTGTTTTCTGCTCAAATGTCACCTCTTCAGATAGTCATTTCTAACCACTATCCCTACAGTTTGCCATAAATCCTATCATATTGAACACATTATAAATCACACTGATAGCATGTACTATAAACTGAAACTATTTCGTGTTTGTATTTGTTCCCATGTATTTGTTTATAGGTTTGATTGAATTTTCCAGCGAGAAAAAGGCCACCAAATGCAGGGACTTGGCGAATTTATCCCTATCCTGGTGTCTTGGGTGAATCGGGGATCCCTGTGGTGAGAGCCCAGTGGCAATAACAGTGATATTCAACGTTTCTTTGAATAGGAGGCTATTGCCTGCTTTTCTGTGAGTTAGCATTACTGAGCATAGGCAACATGTCCTAAAGAAAATGAACTACTAGGCCATGAATGGTGGGCTTAGAATTACTCTCTTGGAAGGTATGAGCTGCAGAAATTATTTAGCCTTTCTTTCTCTTTCTCCATAAGATTCTGTTTCTTCTTACTAGTGTGGAAAGAAATAACTTCTACTGAGAATGAAATCATGAAAGGTCTTTGAAATCCTCTCATCTCTCTGAACACAGTGAATGTAAATTTAAGAAAAGTATCTCAGGAAGAATTTCAAAAAGCTTGTTAATCAATCACCAGCCTCTGGGATTGACTGCTTGCTGGAGAAGGTCATCAAGATGTGACTGCTGGGCTGACCCATGAGCTGGACCCTGGATAATTGGAGGCTCCATGTCCACTCCCCTGGGCTCGGAATGTGTTTCTGTTTGCCTTCCCCGCACTAGCAGCTGCCTAAGGGCACATCCTTGAGATAGAAATGTGATGATGATACTATATGTTACTAAACCATGTTAAGGGCCCCTGTGTACGTGACTGACTCCAGTTAAGGCTTCTGTATAAACTTTAAAGATTTGGTGAGTGGATGCAGAAAACTACTTATCTTACAGCTCTTGGGTCTTATCCTGCCCCTCTCCTCTGAGGGTTTGTTTCAGATTATACCTAGAAAGCTCCAGGCTAAGTCTGTGACCCAAGACTGCTGCCTGAGATAAGGTCACCAGAAACTGCCTTAGTTTTCAAGTCAAACAAATGTTGCTTGGTAATGACGGGCTGAGACTCAGAGCTGCATGTTAGCCCCAAACTTAGCACCGACTTACCTTGAAACTCATATTCCTGAAGGATCTTTCACTAGGACAAACTATACCTATTAAACTGTTCTTGATATAACAAACCTAAACTAAAGGTGAAACCAAATAAACCCTAAAGATTAGTATCTTAATCATGTTCTTTCATGTGTCAGTACCTTTAAGGTAGGCTCACACAGAGTGGCCATAAGGTGGTTACACAGCAAAATCCCTGACTTCTGTACGCAGTGAGAAATGTGTGAGAGACAGTGTTGTAGTCAGGACTTCTGAGCAGAGAGGGAGATATTTTGAGTGAAGTATTCCTTTCTTTCTTTTCTTTCTTTCTCTCTCTCTTTCTCTTTCTTTCTTTCTTTCTTTCTTTCTTTCTTTCTTTCTTTCTTTCTTTCTTTCTTTCTTTCTTTCTTTCTTTCAGTAAAGATTTAGGAAGTTCCTGCTATGTAGCAATAGCTCAACAGAGGCCTGGGGAAAAACACAAATACCATATAACCTACAGTTTTTGACCTGGGATAATTCCCCGCCACCTTTCTAATAACAGGCAAGCCCTTCTCCACACCATAGGGTTAACCAACAACAGTGCTTCACCCTCTGACCTCAATCGTAGCCTTTCCTCCTCAGAATTTTCACCTGGGACTAACATGAAAGACTGCCATTTGTCTCTGGGGACACCATTCCAAAAACCTAATACCACCATGGCCAAGTTATCCATCAGGTGGAGGAAAAATGGCAGCAGTAAAGGTAAAAGAAGCCACCATACTGAGTGAAGCAGAGAGAAGGCAGAAGGAAGAGAGGAAAGAGGATGAGGGGGTGAAAAGAGAGAAAAGGGATAGGAAAGTGAGTGTAAAGAGGGGAAGAAGGAGACATTATTTGCTGCCTGGATCCAAGCATGTCAAATACCAGTATCCCGCCACCCTTTGAAAAAATAATCAACTTTATGATTCTGAGGGGAGAGAGGTCCCTGCCATCTCCTATCTAGTCTACCCTCATGCGGAGACTCGTTCTCTGGGAACTCACCTCCCCGAGCTCAGGGAGGGCCTTGTTAGGGCCGCTATTGGCCCATGTCTCAGACCTTCCCAGGGGACAGGGGGTAGAGTGATGAAACACTCAGCACATAGCCCCACCGTTGAGCTTCCCTCTGCCCTACAATTTTATGACTCTGAGACAGTCAAGTTTGCCCCTCTCCCATGCATACCTTTTCTTTTTTCTTACAGTGATTTGAGCTACATGAAACTGAGAGAATTTAGATAAAATCAAAGAATTTGAGGTCAGTTTAGTAGCAGAGCAATTGTATATATAAATAATTGCAAAAAATATGATTTAGGAATAAATATAATATGCAACCACGGCACAAAAAAGAGGAGGATCAACACTGCTTGGGTGGTTCCTAGTCCATCAGCCAGGGCTTGGTTTATTCTTTTTTAGGGCATGTTGCCTTGCACTCAGTAAATGCTAAGTCATAGAAAAAGCAGCATGCAGTTCCCTCTTACTCAAGAAGGGCTTTGTGACACAAGAGTTAAGTCTGGTAGAGCATGAATCTGCCAAGCTGAGGAATTAAGGAAGATGCAAATGGAATGATAGTAGGACAAATTAGACCTATGGTTCAACAGACATGATATACTTGGTGTGGTAGATTAAAGAGACCCACAAGTTCTTTGCTATTGCTCTTAGTGAGAGGCGGGAGTAATTCCTCTCCCCTAGACTGGTCTTATTGACCTGCCTGATCAGTAGAAATGATGTTCAGGGACTCATAGGTCGTAAATCGTTGTTGTTTTGTGCAACTAAGTTTTCAGATTATTTGTTGTGTAGCAATACGTAATAAAAACATTTGACATAGGAGGAAAGTAGGTTTCATGTGTTGCAGTTATGGCTAGAAAAATTGATGGATCATGGAGGGCCATGTAAAGAACTAGGATTTTATCTTATAAGTTATTTGTGGAATTCTCTGCATTGTAGTAAATCATTTTGATAATACTGTGGAGACTGGGTTGGAAAGAAACCAGTCTACACACCCAGGAATACCCATTAGAGCTAACTGCAGTAAATGATGAGGACCTGCCTTAAGATAATAGCAATGGGGATTGAGAGGAAAAGGCAGTTACAGGATGCCATGTGTAGGCAGAAATGGGGCTCCTAGTTATTGACTGGATGAAAAGTATAAAGGAGAGAGAGAGACAAGGCTGGGATGATTGAAATGGCCATTAACCTTACAGAATGAAATGATTTGTAGGGAGTGATAAAAGTTCACTTTTAGGCACAATGAACTTGAAGATACTGCATGGAGATATATCTCCTAGACACTTACCATAACTTGAAACTGCAATTAAATAATTACTCATACAATGTTCTGTTTAGCATCTATCTCTGCCAGCTAGATTTTGAGCAGAGATTATTTTTTATCTTATTGACCACTAACCAGCACTGGGCTGTGTCTAGAACATAGCTGACTTTCAATAAATGTTTGTTGATTTAATGAATAAATAAAATGAAGTCCAACAGCGAGCTCTACCACTATGGTTCTCAACTTTAGCTAAATATTGGAATTATCTGGATAGCTTTCAAAGCCACTGATTCCTGGGTGCCCCTCTCTCCCCTAGCGATTCTGATTATATTGGTCTTAGCTGCAGCCTTGGTTTTGACAAACAGATCTAGGCATGATCTCTGTGTAAACAGCTATGACCTTAAAGTTGCTCCTGTCTCAACAATAAGGTAAGGTGAACTATAAGACTTCCCCATATAAAATTATGGACTATAAATCTTCTTAATATAAAATTATTTCTCACAGGTTCTGTCCACAAAATATAAAGCAGAGGAGCCCTGACCAGAGATCCAGGAGGCAACAACACACATTTATTATTTGCCTATTAGAGGAACTAAAGCTTCTTAACTTTCAAAGTTACACAGAATTATGCATTAGATAATAGAAATAACATTATCCAGATACATCGAAATCATAGAAATATGATTTGGGATTTCAAATGTAACCATTAAAAAAAAAAAGAAAGAAAGAAAGAGAAGCTGCAAGCTGGGGGAAAATATTTGCCTAACTAGATAAAGGGCTTGCATCCAGAATACATAAATAAATTTTAAAACTCACTACTAAGCAGACAAATAACCTAATTAAAAAGTAGGCAAGCCGGCCCTGGCCGGTTGGCTCAGCGGTAGAGCGTCGGCCTGGTGTGCGGGGGACCAGGGTTCGATTCCCCGCCAGGGCACATAGGAGAAGTGCCCATTTGCTTCTCCACCCCCCCTCCTTCCTCTCTGTCTCTCTCTTCCCCTCCCGCAGCCAAGGCTCCATTGGAGCAAAGATGGCCCGGGCGCTGGGGATGGCTCCTTGGCCTCTGCCCCAGGCGCTAGAGTGGCTCTGGTCGCGGCAGAGCGACGCCCCGGATGGGCAGAGCATCAACCCCTGGTGGGCAGAGCGTCGCCCCTGGTGGGCGTGCCAGGTGGATCCCGGTTGGGCGCATGTGGGAGTCTGTCTGACTGTCTCTCCCCATTTCCAGCTTCAGAAAAATACAAAAAAAAAAGTAGGCAAACCATTTTAACTATCATCTGTATGGTGATGGCCATTTTGAGCTCTAGCCTCATATGTTCAACTTTGCAGGGTAGCTCCAGCAGGATGACCTATGGGACAATAAATAATACAATCCCAAAACTGACTTAATTATGGGTCTCCACCAAATTGTCCAATTCATAATTTTGAGCATTATCTTTTGCCTTTTTCTTCTCTCATATCCTATATTTGATCACTGAGTTCTACTCAATTACTATTAAAATGATGCAATTCTATCCAATGCTCCTGCTTCTATCTGAGTCTATGCAAAAGCTCAATTTTGGTTCTCCTCTTTCTCCTGGTCAACTTCTGTTGGTTAATTTTTTAGGTTCAGCTCAGTCATCAATGTCTTCATGAAAGCCTTCCTTGATGTCCCTACCCCTACTCCACAAGGTTGAGGTGTCTCTTCTCCATGTTTCTAGATACAATGTTTTATCTCTTATAGCCTTCTTCATATCCTTAAAACCTGCTTTTTACCAGTCTCCCACACTAGACTAAAAACTCCTTGGAGATAACGAATTTAGTTTATTCATTATAGGCTTGCATGACAGATAATGCCACAGGCCTGGCATATAGTCACTGCTGAACTCAATTTTAAGGAAGACTGGAAATAAAGACCACAGCATGTATGAAAGCTTACATATAAAAAATTTTTCAAAGTATGTTCCAAGAAATATTGTTTTCTTGGAGGTAGGAGGAAATAAAGTTTCTATGGTCTACTATGTTTGGGAAACAGAATATGCTATACTTTCTTGAAATTTCTTGAAGATTCACAGTGTTTTCTCGCTTATCGAATACTATGAGAAGTCTACAAAACATAAGTCTTTCACATTTTGTGATCTGATTTCCCAAGCATATTAAGCATAGGATCATTTGTTAATATCTTATGTGCTGGTGGTTGGCAGATTTCTTTTAGGGTGGCAGGCCTGTTCATCTCACCCACACCCATTTTCTTTTAAGAAACTGCTCCCCTCCTCTTAGATTGGGATGAAACTTTTTCTCTAAAGGATCAGATAACAAATATTTTAGACTTTTCTGATAACTACATCCCTGTCACTTTCTTTTCTGTTTGTTAGGTTTTTCCCCCCAACTCTCAAAAATGGAAAACCATTCTTTTCTCAATGGTTGTACAAAAAGGGTATGTGCCAGAGGGTCATGGTTGCCAACATTGCCCTTGGATCCACATGGCTATCATATGAGTTACCACCTTCTTGGACAAAGTTGTTTTGTCTAGGGGTGGGTACATACACAAGGTGAAACAACTAGAATCTTTTCCGTAGGAAATTAGAATATGGCTAAGAGAAATCTGATTGTTCTTTTAATATGAAGAGAGGGAATACTAGGAATAATTAGCAATGACTGCATCCTGCCATGTGGCCTGAAAAGGAAAAGTAAGGCCTTGAAGAAAGAGATTAGAAGGAAACAACAGAGGGGAGTTAAAAGAAGAGTTAGTACCCAGTATTTGTGCCCTGTCCTTCCTGCATTTTATTGTCTTGTGAACTAAGATACACACCATCCTCAAAATAAATTCTATTCTTTCATTTAGGATAGGTAGAGGTGATTTCTATTACATGAAACCAAAAGAAATATAACAAACCCACTTTGAGAAATTAAAAAAAAAAGAAATGGGCAATAGGTTACAAGAAATATTTCTCCAACGAAGTTATACAAATAGTCCATAAACCCAAAAAGACACCTAATATCATTAGTCATTAAGGAAATGCTAATTGAGCCACAATACAATACTACTTTACAAACACTAGAATGGTTATAATTTTAAAAAGAAAAAGAAAGAAAATAGAAAATAGCAAGTGTTGACAGAAATGTGGAGAAACTGGAATGCTCAGATATTGCGAGTGGCAATGTAAAATACTTTAAGCCATTTTTGAAAACAGTTTCACAAAATGTTAAACATAGAGCTTCTATATGACTCAGCAATTCTATCCCTAGTTATCAACAGAAGAGAAAGAAATGTGCATACAAAGACTTGAACTTAAATTTGTCCATAGTAACATTATTCACAATGTTCAAAAACTGTAAACAACCTGTCCATCAACTAGTGAATGGGTAAACAAAATGTAATGTATATCTATACAATAAAGGAGCATTTAGCAATAAAAAGGAGCAAAGTAGATTTTTTAGCCCAGTGAATTTACTCTGTATAATACCATAATGATGGCTATACATCACTATATATTTGTTCAAATGCTAGAATATAAAATACCAATAATGAACCCTAAAGTAAACTATGGATGCTAGCTGATTATATGTCAATGTAGATTTATACTTAGTAACAAATGTACCATTCTGATTAGTGATGTTGACAATGGCAGAAGCTGTGCCTTTGTGGGAACAAGAGGTATATGCGAAATCTCTGTCTTCCTCTCAATTATGTGTGAACCTTAAAACTCCTCTAAAAATTAGTCTTTAAAAATATATTGTTGATTAAGAGCAAATACAGAATAATGCATTCTGCATGATTTCATTTTTATTAAGTTCAGAAACTGGCTAAACTAATCTATGATATTACTAAAGATATTTTGTTTCTTGTAAGGAAGGGATAAAGGTAAGAATGGAACATGAGGGGTGTCCAGTGTCCGAGTCATGTTCTATTATTTTTTGATGTGCCTGGTGGATTTTTTGAGGTGTTCACTTTACAAAGTTTTTTATGTGGTTGAAATACGTGCACTTTTCTGTATGTAGGTTATACTTTTCAATAAAAATTATTTTAAAAAGAAAAAAAATGAACAAAGTACTGATACATGCTATAATATAGATGACCCTTAAAAACATGATACTAATTGAAAAAAGTAGGATGTAAAACACCACCTATTTTAGGATTCCATTTATACGATGTGTCTTGAGAAGGTAAATTTATGGAGATGGAAAGTAGACTAGTGGTGGCCTAGGCCTGGGGACGGAAATAAGAGTGATTTCAAACAGGCAGGAAGTTTCTGTTTGGACTGATGCAAATGTTCTAAGATTAGGTTGTGATTTTACAACTTTGAGAATATACTAAAAAATAAATTTTACAATTTATTTTTTTATTTTTTTATTTTTTTAAAATAATTTTATTTTTTTAATGGGGTGATATCAATAAATCAGGATACATATATTCAAAGATAACAAGTCCAGGGTATCTTGTCGTTCAATTATGATGCATACCCATCACCCAAAGTCAGATTGTCCTCTGTCACCTTCTATCTTGTTTTCTTTGTGCCCCTCCCCCTCCCCCTTTCCCTCTCCCATTCCCCCCTCCCCCCCGTAACCACCACACTCTTATCAATGTCTCTTAGTTTCACTTTTATGTCCCACCTACATATGGAATAATGCAGTTCCTGGTTTTTTCTGATTTACTTATTTCGCTTCGTATCATGTTATCAAGATCCCACCATTTTGCTGTAAATGTTCCGATGTCATCATTTCTTATGGCTGAGTAGTATTCCATAGTGTATATGTGCCACATCTTCTTTATCCAGTCATCTATTGACGGGCTTTTTGGTTGTTTCCATGTCCTGGCCACTGTGAACAATGCTGCAATAAACATGGGGCTGCATGTGTCTTTACGTATCAATGTTTCTGAGTTTTTGGGGTATATACCCAGTAGAGGGATTGCTGGGTCATAAGGTAGTTCTATTTTCAGTTTTTTGAGGAACCACCATACTTTCTTCCATAATGGTTGTACTACTTTACATTCCCACCAACAGTGTATGAGGGTTCCTTTTTCTCCACAGCCTCTCCAACATTTGCTATTACCTGTCTTGCTAATAATAGCTAATCGAACAGGTGTGAGGTGGTATCTCATTGCTGTTTTGATTTGCATTTCTCTAATAGCTAAAGAAGATGAGCATCTTTTCATATATCTGTTGGCCATTTGTATTTCTTCCTGGGAGAAGTGTCTGTTCATATCCTCTTCCCATTTTTTTATGGGATTGTTTGTTTGTTTGTTGTTGAGTTTTATGAGTTCTTTGTATATTTTGGATATTAGGCCCTTATCTGAGCTGTTGTTTGAAAATATCATTTCCCATTTAGTTGGCTTTCTGTTTATTTTGTTATCAGTTTCTCTTGCTGAGCAAAAACTTCTTAGTCTGATGTAGTCCCATTCATTTATTCTTGCCTTCACTTCTCTTGCCATTGGAGTCAAATTCATAAAATGCTCTTTAAAACCCAGGTCCATGAGTTGAGTACCTATGTCTTCTTCTATGTACTTAATTGTTTCAGGTCTTATGTTTAGATCTTTGATCCATTTTGAGTTAATTTTTGTACAGGGGGAGAGACTGTAGTCCAGTTTCATTCTTTTGCATGTGGCTTTCCAGTTTTCCCAGCACCATTTATTGAAGAGGCTTTCTTTTCTCCATTGTGTGTTGTTGGCCCCTTTATCAAAAATTATTTGACTATATATATGTGGTTTTATTTCTGGACTTTCTATTCTGTTCCATTGGTCTGAGTGTCTATTTTTCTGCCAATACCATGCTGTTTTGATTGTCGTGGCCCTATAATATAGTTTGAAGTCAGGTATTGTAATGCCCCCAGCTTCATTCTTTTTCTTTAGGATTGCTTTGGCTGTTCGGGGTTTTTTGTAGTTCCATATAAATCTGATGATTTTTTGCTCTATTTCTTTAAAAAACGTCATTGGAAGTTTGATGGGAATTGCATTGAATTTGTATATTGCTTTGGGTAATATAGCCATCTTGATTATATTTATTCTTCCTAGCCAAGAACAAGGTATATTCTTCCATCTCATTATATCTTTTTCAATTTCCCTTAACAATGGTTTATAGTTTTCATTATATAAGTCCTTTACATTCTTTGTTATGTTTATTCCTAAGTATTTTATTTATTTTGTTGCAATCGTGAAGGGGATTATTCTTTTGAGTTCCTTCTCAGTTGTTTCATTGTTGGCATATAGAAAGGCTATTGACTTCTGTATGTTAATTTTGTATCCTGCGACCTTACTGTATTGGCTTATTGTTTCTAGTAGTCTTTTTGTGGATTCTTTGGGGTTTTCGATGTATAGGATCATATCATCTGCAAAAAGTGATACCTTTACTTCTTCTTTTCCGATATGGATGCCTTTTATTTCTTTGTCTTGTCTGATTGCTGTGGCGAGAACCTCTAGTACCACATTAAATAAGAGTGGAGAGAGTGGACAACCCTGTCTTGTTCCTGATTTAAGGGGGAAAGCCTTCAGTTTAGTGCCATTTAATATGATGTTAGCTGATGGTTTATCATATATGGCCTTTATCATGTTGAGATATTTTCCTTCTATACCCATTTTGTTGAGAGTCTTAAACATAAAATTGTGTTGTATTTTATCGAAAGCCTTTTCTGCGTCTATTGATAAGATCATGTGGTTTTTGTTCTTTGTTTTGTTGATATGGTGTATTACGTTAACTGTTTTACGTATGTTGAACCATCCTTGAGATTCTGGGATGAATCCCACTTGATCATGATGTATTATTTTTTTAATATGTTGTTGTATTCGATTTGCTATTATTTTGTTTAGTATTTTAGCATCTGTATTCATTAGAGATATTGGTCTGTAGTTTTCTTTTTTTGTGCCATCCTTGCCTGGTTTTGGTATGAGGCTTATGTTGGCCTCATAAAATGTGTTTGCAAATATTGCTTCTTCTTCAATTTTTTGGAAGACTTTGAGTAGAATAGGAACCAAGTCTTCTTTGAATGTTTGATAAAATTCGCTGGTATAGCCGTCAGGGCCTGGACTTTTATTTTTGGGGAGGTTTTTAATGGTTTTTTCTATTTCTTCTCTACTGATAGGTCTGTTTAGGCTTTCTGCTTCTTCTTGACTCAGTCTAGGAAGGTTGTATTTTTCTAGGAATTTATCCATTTCTTCTAGGTTGTTGAATTTAGTGGCATAAAGTTTTTCAAAGTATTCTACAATAATTCTTTGTATACCTACGGTGTCCATGCTGATTTCTCCTCTTTCATTTTGGATTTTGTTTATATGAGTTCTTTCTCTTTTTTCCTTGGTAAGTCTTGCCAAGGGTTTGTCAATTTTGTTGATCTTTTCAAAGAACCAGCTCCTTGTTCTATTAATTTTTTCTATAATTTTTCTGTTCTCTAATTCATTTATTTCTGCTCTGATTTTTATTATCTCCTTTCTTTGGCTGGTTTTGGGTTGTCTTTGTTCTTCTTTTTCTAGTTCCTTAAGGTGGGAAGTTAAGTGGTTCACTTGGGCTCTCTCTTGTTTGTTCATATATGCCTGAAGCGATATGAACTTCCCTCTTATCACTGCTTTTGCTGCACCCCATAGATTCTGATATGTCGTATTGTCATTTTCATTAGTCTGTATATATCTTTTGATCTCTGCACTTATTTCTTCTTTGACCCATTCATTTTTTAAAAGTATGTTGTTTAGTTTCCACATTTTTGTGGGATTTTTTTCCTCTTTTTTGCAGTTGAATTCTAGTTTCAAGGCTTTATGATCAGAAAATATGCTTGGTACAACTTCAATTTTTCTGAATTTGCTGATGTTGTTTTTGTGGCCCAACATATGGTCAATTCTTGAGAATGATCCATGTACACTGGAGAAAAATGTATACTCAGTCACTTTGGGATGAAATGTCCTGTAGATGTCTATCATATCCAGGTGCTCTAGTGTTTTGTTTAAGGCCACTATGTCTTTGTTGATTCTCTGTTTGGATGATCGATCTAGAGCCGTCAGCGGTGTATTGAGGTCTCCAAGTATGATTGTATTTTTGTCAGTTTTTGTTTTAAGATCAATAAGTAGCTGTCTTATATATTTTGGTGCTCCTTGGTTTGGTGCATATATATTAAGAATTGTTATGTCTTCTTGATTCAGTGTCCCCTTAGCCATTATGAAATGGCCATTTTTGTCTCTGAGTACTTTTCCTGTCTTGTAGTCAGCATTATCCGATATGAGTATTGCTATACCTGCTTTTTTTTGGGTGTTATTTGCTTGGAGTATTGTTTTCCAGCCTTTCACTTTGAATTTGTTTTTATCCTTGTTACTTAGATGAGTTTCCTGTAGGCAGCATATAGTTGGATTTTCTTTTTTAATCCATTCTGCTACTCTGTGCCTTTTTATTGGTGAGTTTAATCCGTTTACATTTAGTGTAATTATTGATACTTGTGAGTTCCCTATTGCCATTTTATATCTTGCTTTCTGTTAGTTTTGTGTCTTGTTTGATCCTTCTCTTTCGTTTTTCTATCTTTTGTTTTTATTTGGTTGTATTCCATACATCTTTCCTCTGTTGCTATCTTTTTTATCTCATGTGCTTCTGTGGTGGTTTTTTCAATGGTGGTTACCTTTTAGTAATGAAAAGGGTCCCTACCCTGTTCATTGTAGCGAACTATTTTGTGAGTACTTTTGCACTCCATCGTCCTTTGCTACTGTTAATCTCCATCTTCTCCCCCTCTTTCTTTTTGTTGTTGTCACAGTTTAAATTTTGTTTTATTGTGTTCTTCTTGGAGCTTTTACTTGTGGCTCTGTTTTTTTTTTTTTTGTTCTTTGTATCTGATTGGAGAACCCCCTTTAGTAATTCCTGGAGTGGGGGTTTTCTGGTGATAAATTCCCTCATCTTTTCTGTATCTGTGAATGTTTTTATTTCTCCTTCATATTTGAAGGATAGCTTTGATGGGTATAGTATTCGTGGCTGAAAGTTTCTCTCTTTCAGGACTTTAAATATTGGGGTCCACTCTCTTCTAGCTTGTAGAGTTTCTGCTGAGAAATCTGATGATAATCTAATGGGCCTTCCTTTATATGTTGTATTCTTCTTTTCCCTGGCTGCCTTGAGAATTTTTTCTTTGCTGTTGGTTTGTGTCAATTTCAGTATGATATGCCTTGGAGTAGGTTTGTTGGGATTAAGAAAACTCGGTGTTCTGTTTGCTTCTTGAATTTGAGGCTTTAGTTCTTTCCACAGGCTTGGGAAGTTCTCATCTATTATTTGTTTGAGTATGTTCTCCATTCCATTTTCTCTCTCTTCTCCCTCTGATACACCTATTATTCTTATGTTATTCTTTTTGATGGAGTCAGATAATTCTTGTAGGGCTATCTCATTTTTTTTAATTTTTGAGTCTCTTTCTTCTTCTCTCTGTTGTGCCTCAAGTTGTTTGTCTTCTATTTCACTAATCCTCTCTTTTATCTGACCTGTTCTATTAGCTAAGCTTGTTACTTCGTTTTTCAGCTCGTGAATTGAGTTTTTCATCTCTGTTTGATTTGTTTTTATAGTTTCAATTTCCTTGGACATATATTCTTTGTGTTCATTGAGTTGTTTTCTGAGCTCCCTAAATTGCTTTTCTGTGTTTTCTTGTATATCTCGGAGGATTTTTAGGATTTCTATCTTGAATTCTCTGTCATTTAGCTCCAAGGTTTCCAATATATTACATTTTTTCTCCATAGATTTTTCCTCATCTAGCTGTGTTACCTCTCTTTCTTTTGTATCCATGATATTTGATTTTCTCTTCCTTAATGGCATCTGAGGGTGGTTTTGTTGATAGTATTAATGAGATTTAATAAAGAATAAAAAGTTAAAAAAAAAAATAAAAAAGAGTTGTTTTTTTTAAAAAAAATTAATAATGAAATAAAGAAAAATAAAATAATAATTTTTTAAAAAAGGAAATTATTCCCCCTCTCCTTTTTTCCTCTCCTCTCCCCTTTTTCTTGAGAAAATCTTGTGGTGAACTGTGAATTATAACAAACAATGCCTGTGATGGAGGTCCTGAATTGGGGAAAAGTAATAAAGGGGCGAAAAAAAAAAAAAGAAAAAAAAAAGGGGGGGGCGGTATGGACCCACAAAAAGCAAATAAGGAAAAAATTTGGGTCAAGAATAAAATTATTTGCTTTTAGGTGTTGGTTGTCTAAGAGTTATGATGAGAGGAATAAGAGGAGAACAGAAAAATGGGGGGACAAATTAAAAAAATACTATTGTATTTAGTGGAACAAGAACTAGATAAAATGGAGAGCCAGGGATGGGAGCACTGCTAGTGAGTTAAAAAGGTGAAGTAAAAAACCCCCAAAATGCCACAAACATAAGTTTGAGTCCCAGATAAGATAATTTGTTTGTTATTGAGGTTTGAATGAGAGGAGATGTAAAGGAGAAAGGAAGAAACTAATATAGAGGGAGAAAAGAAAGAGAGAGAGAAAAAAAGAGGGAACCACTAAAAGAAGAAAAAAGAAAGGAGAGAGAGAGAGTTAAGGGTTTTGGAGTGCAACCCTCATAGAGAGAAAGGAAGAGGAGAAAAAAGATAATGGGAGATGTAACACTTATGGGTAGTGTAGTTCAAGGAGAGGAGAGAGTAAGACCGGCAGAGAGTTAATCGGCCAAATTGGAGGAGGAAAAAAAGTATCAAGAATGAAGATAAGAGAAACAAACAAACAAATATAATAAAATGGGATAGGTTATAAAGTCTGCAGATTATTCTTGATTTTGAGAGGTTATCTTCTTGTTTTTTCTTTTCTCTCCCTCTTCCTGGTCGGTGACTCTGTACCCCAGGTTCTGCCCCTTTGGCACGCTCAGGTAGAGGTTTGCAGTTGATAAGTCTCTATGGCAATGTCATGTATTGTGCTTTAGTCTCGTTGGGAGTCAAGGCTCATTAGCATTCATAGGCTCCGACAGTGAGAGAGTCCGTGTTCCTGGAGCCTTTCTCCTAGTCTTTCCTTCCTCAATTAGTAGCCTGATAATCCAGCTATGGGGTTGTTGCTGCCTCTGCCTGGATAGTAAGAGGTTCAAAGAGCTGGCAACTCCCCACTCTATTCCCACTCAGCACAGGGCTCTGGGTAAGGCTCAGTCAGTCAGAGCTGCTAGCATAATCAGGCAGGCTTTCCGCCCACTCAAAGACCTCTGGCTCTGCCACTCTGTCCGGTAACACAGGCGGGCACCCACTTTCGGGGCGCTTGGAGGAAACTCTCATTCACTATCTGCGCGCGCAGACCAGGATATCCGGCCAGTAGTCTCACGCTCTGAATGAAACCCCCAACCGCATGGAAATTTGCAGCGCTGGAATTCGCTCTTGCTCCGTCCCCGTGCGCGGCTTTTGCAAGGCGCTGGGGCGGCCCGAGATTCCGCTTTTGCCCACACAAAGGCCCCTGACTCTGCCCCTCTGTGCGATAACACGGGCGCGCACTGCCGAGGCACTCGGAGGAATCGCTCACTACCTATCTGCGCGCACACACCAGGATATGAGGCCGGCCGCATTTCCCTGAGTGAAACCCTCACCAGCACGGAAAATTTCCACCGTTAGAATTAGTTCTCGCTCCCTCCTGTGCGCGGCTTTCCCAGGGCGCTGGGGCTGCCCAGAGATTCTGCTTTCGGCCCACAGAAAGGCCTCTGACCCTGCCTCTCTGTGGGGTAACACGGACACCCACTTCTGGGGCTTAGGAAGAGATCTCTCACCCACTAACTGCGCACCAACCAGGAGAACGGGTAAAATGGCTGCCCCGCTTGTCTTTCTTTGTTTGGGTTTGGCGCAAGTGTTAGCTTGTATTGCCCGGCTTGCCACAGGATCAGTTTTTCCTCCGCTAGGATCTCCGTGCCACAGCCTGGTTCGGCCGTTTGTGCGTGGCCTGGATGTATTCACCCCCTTTGCCCGCCTCAGTTTCTATATTCACAGTTACCAGAGAAAGCCGCCCTGTTTAGGTTAGTGAGGAAGGCGGAGCATTTCTTACTCCCTATTTCCTTCAGGATTTGGTTATATATTTAGCCAATTTTTCACTCGACCATACCTTCGGGTGTATTGTGAAGCATCTGGAGGCTCCAAGTATAGGTTTTTCTGTTTCTGGTTGAAGATCTTGTTGAGTTTTGGGGGAGATTTATCGGTATCACTTCCTACTCCGCCATTACTCTGATGTCATCTCAATTTTACACTTTAAATGAGAGTGTTTTATGGCATGTTAATTATATCTCAATAAGCTGTAAAAAATTTAGATGAAATTGACAAATTCCTTCAAAAACATAGCTTTCCAAATCTAATACAGGAAGAAGTAGGAAATCTGAATGAAATTACGTATCAATGACATTGCATCCTTAAAGAAAAACCTTCCTGCAAGGAAAACTTCAAGTCAAAATAGCTTCAGTGGTGAATTCTTCTGAATACTTAATGAAAACAATGATACCAATCTTAAAAAAGAAAATGCTACGAGAGATCAGAAAAGAGGAGGGAAGAGTTCTCAACTCATTTTATAAGATCAGCATAACCTCAACTTTCCTTCTATTCCTAGATTACTGAGAGTTCATAGAGAATTGTTAATTATGAAAATGTTTTCTGCCTCCATTGAAATGATTATATGATTTTTCTCCTTTAGGTAAAAAAGATACTATAATATGACCAAGTGGGATTTGTGCCAGAAATGTAACCTTGGAATTAGCATAAAAATCCCAAATTGAAAAGACTGTTAAATTAGACTTCACTAAAATTAAGAATTTATATATCAAAAGGACAAGAAATAATATGTGTTGACAAGGATGTGGAGAAAATGGAACCCTTGTGTACTACTGGTGGGAATGTGAATTGGTATAACTACTATGATAAATAGTATTGGAGGTATCTCAAAAAATTAAAAATCAAACTAACATATTTTCCAAAGATTTTAATTTTGGGATTTATTCAAAATACACTAACTTGAAAAGATATATGACTCTTATGTTCATTGCAGCATTCTTTACAATAGCCTAGTTATGGAAATAACTTGATTGTCCATGAATATATGAATTAATAAAAAAATTATATACATATTTAATGAAATATTATCCAGCCATTAAATAAATGAAACCTTGTCATTTGCAAAAACATGGACAGAACTTGAGGACATTATGTTAAGTGAAATAATTCAGACAGAGAAAGATAAATATTATATGATTTTACTTACATGTGGAATCTAAATTTTAAAAAGAAATTAAAAACAAAAACAAGTTCACAGATTCAATGAACAGATTGGATTGATGGTTGCCAGATGTGAGTAGGAGTGTGGGGATGGGGGGTAGATATGAGTGAAGGGAGTAAAAAAGTATAAACTTCCAGTTGCAAAATAAGTAATTCATGGGAATGTAATATACAGAATGATGATTATAGTTAATAATACTACTTTGCATATTTGAAAGTTGCTAAGAGAAAATCTTAATTCTTGTCACAAGAAAAGTTTTGTGGTAATCATTTCTCAATATATTCAAATATCAAATCATTATATTGTACACCTGAAATTAGTATAAGGTTGTATGTGAATTATACCTCAATAAAAACACCATAAAAAAAAGGAAAGATTTACTAAGGAGAAAAGAACTAGCCCTAATAAAAACTGTAAGGTGGTCAGCAATGGGGGAAGGTCACATGAGGAACCCAGACCCGGGAACTTTGGCTAGAACCACTCACACCCAGGTGCGCCGAAAGAAACTTCCCAGAAATCCTTGGAAAAAGAGCGACTGTCCGTCAGCCAGTGAGATTTTACCACGTCATATTAGCTCGACCACCCTAGATGGGACCCTTTAAATATCCCACACATGGTTTCATCCACGTGACTTCCCTGGCCTCTGGCCCCGGGACCAGGGAACATCGTCCAGGAAGGGCTCTGTACTCAATAAAGCCTTTACTATTCCACACTTCATGGCTATGCCCCTTCTTTCTTCCTCGGTGAGAAAAAATACCTAACATTTGGTGCCAAAACCTGGGAGGAGTAAGAAGCCCGCTGGGGCCGCTCCTCTCCCCTTCCCCTCTGAGAAAGAACCAGGATCTCTGACTTTCCACCTACTTCAGCGCACCACGCGGTAAGTCCCCTGCCTCTAGCCTCCCCTCAGATCTTTCCACCGAGACTCCCTGTTTGAAACTGCAGATGCGTCAGGGACCTCTTTTCCATTCTGTTCTGAGTGAGTGTGTGCCCGTGGAGATGTCCTGAGCACATCCACTTTACCTATTTGTCCGGTGGCCAGAGCTTGAGTTGCAGGACACCAATGCTCAACTCTGACCACTCCGAGGACTGAGGGTGGCCATAGAGGCACAGGAATCTAAACCTAATCCAAAACACTCCTGGAGTTGCCTTATCTGAAATCTCCCCCTCCCTAAAGAAGAAGAAACTGTTCTTCTCCACTGTGGCCAGGCCACAGAACCCACTGGATAATCGAACCAGGTGGCTTCCTGAAGGGACTTCCGTTTTTAACACCCTCATCAATTTAACTATCACCAAAAGAACTGGGAACTGGTTGGAGATCCCTTACATTCAGGGCTTCTAGTTATTTGCGCTACCGTCCTAATCTCTGCTGCCTGCTACATGGCACAGACCCTTTTAGGCCAGGGAAACCTCACCTAAACCCTCTGCTCCTAATCTTTCCTCCTTTGCCGACTCCCAACTCTCTCCCCTTCCTGCTTGACCCCCGGAGACGCCCCTCTCTCGAGACCCCTCTCTGGTCCCTCTGTGGACCTCTTCCGCTTGGGTCTCTTCCCTCCAAGAGCCTCCTCCCCTCCCTTTGCAGAATCCTGTTTCTCACTCACCTGCAAATACCATTCTCTGTTTCTCCTCCCCTGACGGCCAGGGGCCCCTCCCTTCTCCACTGTGTTCTTAAGCCCCTCCTCCGTCAAATCATGCTCTGCCAGCCATTAGTCATGTCCTGCCTTTGGCTCCGGTGTTTTCTGCCGGATCTGGGTGCTGGGCTCCCCAGGAGCCCACCTCCTCTTATTCTCAATCCCAAAACCCCTATCTGGAACCTGTAAACATGGCCTTTAAAGCTTTTAATGGTCACGGCTAGTAGAAAAAGGCCAAGGCTGATCACCAGGCCCACATGCAGCAGAAGATAACACTCCAAACCCAGGCTCTTGTGGCAGCCCTAAGGCTGTCAGAGCAACAGGGACAAAGCACAGAAGGTGCCCTACCTAAGTCTGGGCCGTAAAGAAAATCCCCACCAGGAGCTTGCTTTAATGTGGCAAGCAGGGTCACTGGTCCCAGCAGGGCCCCTTCCCACAGCTGCCCACTGAGCCCTTCCCTGACTGCAAGCAGCCTGGTCACTGGAGGAATGATTGCCCTTTTGGGCAACAGGCTCATCCTCAGCACCTCTATGTGGAGGACAAGCCACCCAAATGGGAGGCCAAGCCAGCCAGGTGGGCCCACCACTCGAACTCCTAGACATCATGGACAACTGACACAGCTTGGATCAGAGATTCCCATCATTCCCACCCACGCCGAGCCCAGGGTAATGCTGCAGGAACGGGTAAGTCCATCTCATTTCTTGTGGACACGGGAGCTACCTTCTCTGTTTTGCCATCACACTCTGGACCTCTAGTTCCCTCTAGATCTTGGTTATGGGAATGGATGGGAACCCTTCCTTTCCCCTTCGTAAGCCACTCCTGACATGCAGTTTTGCCTCAAGCTTGGCCCCATGCAGGACTGCTGGCAGTCGGAACCACTGGGCTCTACCCATCTCCAGCTCACCAAAAGGCTGGACCCTGCAAATCCTCCTATTGCTCCTCTTTTTTAAAAAAAAAAAATCCTTACAGGACCGCATCCGCAAAGTTTCTCAAATCACGGTCAAACAGATGTTCCTCCCAACTCCCCTCAAAACCACCACCTTCTGATCTCCCACTCCCCACGATGCCCCTAGTGAGCAGGAAGTAGCCAGATGAATAAGTAGCACCCCTAATTAACACAAAAGATCGGAATGTAAGGTGGTCAGCAATGGGGGAAGGTCATGTGAGAAACCCAGACCCGGGAACTTTGGCCAGAACTGCCCATACCCAGGTGCACCAAAAGAATCTTCCCAGAAATCCTTGGAAAAAGAGCGACTGTCCATCATCCAGTGAGATTTCACCATGTCGTATTAGCTCGTGCACCCTAGACAGGACCCTTTAAATATCCCCCACGCGGTTTCATCAGCGCGATTTCCCTGGCCTCTGTCCCCAGGACAAGGGAACATCGTCCGGGAAGCGCTCTGTACTCAATAAAGCCTTGACTATTCTACACTTCGTGGCTACGCTCCTTCCTTCTTCCTCTGCGGGGAAAATACCTTACAAAAACCAGTATGCCTATATTAATAGCAAATATACAGATTTAAAACTTTTAAAGATTGCTAAAAACAGATACTGTATAATGACAAAAAGTTCAATTAATTAGTAAGGTATAATCTCAATACTATATGCATCTAATATTATAGCTCCAAAATATATAAAGCAAGAAATGACCATACTCCCAAAAGTTAAACATAACATTATGTTGAGTGATTTTAACTGGGCCAATTCAACTTTGCCCAGTGATCAAAGTTAACATGACCAATCATAAGTCATACTGATATAATGATTCTTTGATATGATATGATGAGAACGGTCCTTTACCTTTGTGGCCTTCCCCACAAAACCCATCACTATAGTCTAACCATGAGAAAAAATCAGACAATCCCAAATTGAAGGACATTCTACAAAATATCTGACTAGTATGCCTCAAAACTGTCAAAGCCATCCAAAACATACAAAGGCTAAAAAATTGTCACAGCATGAACAGACACTTCTCCCAGGAAGAAATACAAATGGCCAACAGATATATGAAAAGATGCTCATCTTCTTTAGTTATTAGAGAAATGCAAATCAAAACTGCAATGAGATACCACCTCACACCTGTTAGATTAGCTATTATTAACAAGACAGGTAATAGCAAATGTTGGAGAGGCTGTGGAGAAAAAGGAACCCTCATACACTGTTGGTGGGAATGTAAAGTAGTACAACCATTATGGAAGAAAGTATGGTGGTTCCTCAAAAAACTGAAAATAGAACTACCTTATGACCCAGCAATCCCTCTACTGGGTATATACCCCAAAAACTCAGAAACATTGATACGTAAAGACACATGCAGCCCCATGTTTATTGCAGCATTGTTCACAGTGGCCAGGACATGGAAACAACCAAAAAGCCCGTCAATAGATGACTGGATAAAGAAGATGTGGCACATATACACTATGGAATACTACTCAGCCATAAGAAATGATGACATCAGATCATTTACAGCAAAATGGTGGGATCTTGATAACATTATACGAAGTGAAATAAGTAAATCAGAAAAAACCAGGAACTGCATTATTCCATATGTAGGTGGGACATAAAAGTGAAACTAAGAGACATTGATAAGAGTGTGGTGGTTACAGGGGGAGGGGGGAAAGGGAGAGGGAAAGGATGAGGGGGAGGGGCACAAAGAAAACTAGGTAGAAGGTGACAGAGGACAATCTGACTTTGGGTGATGGGTATGCAACATAAGTGAATGACAAGATAACCTGGGCTTGTTATCTTTGAATATATGTATCCTGATTTATTGATGTCACCCCATTAAAAATAAAATTATAAAAAAAATAAAATAAAATAAAAGTGATCTTGCCAAAAAAAAAAAAATTGTCACAGAACAGAAGGATACCAGGAGACAAGATGACTAAATGCAATGTGAAATCTTGACATGAATTCAGAGTCAGGAAAAAAGTGGCATTTTGGGAAAACTAGTGAAAATCCAATCAAGTCTAGAGTTTAGTTAACTGTAATGTATTACTGTTGGTTTTTCCTAGTTGTAACAAATGTACTGTGGTAATGTGAGGTGTTAATGTTAGGGGAAACTGCGTGAGATATATACGACTGTGTACTAAACTTTTGCAACTTTACTGTATATATAAAACTATTCTAAAATAAAGTTTCTTTAAATATTTTTTCTGTTCATTAAAAACACCACTAAGAGAGGAAAAGACAGACCACTGACTGGGAGAAAATATTTGTAATGAGTACATCTCATAAATAACTCATATATATATATATATATATATATATATATATATATACACACACACACATATATATTTATATAAACATAGCCAGTGGTGTGCCCTCGGGAAGTCTGCCCCGGGTGCAGAAATAAAAGGGTGCATTGTCTGTGGAGAATGTAAAAGCAATAATAAAACTGACTAAAAGTAAGTCTGCACTTTATTACCATGAGCTGGAAATTCTAAACAATATCATAATAAAATATTCATCTAGAAAGAAAAAAACATGTTTTGTTGGTGTAAGTTCTGAACTTACAAGATCCTTTCAAAGAGTCTGTGGAGGAAAAATATTTTTATAACAGTATGAAACGTTACTTGCTTTCTCACTATGTTAATTATGCGTACTGATTGTCTTGAAACAATGGTAAGTAAAACTGCTTTCTTTTCAGCATGAGTCAAGGCACTGGTACAAATTATACTGATACACACTGTATTCTTCACTGCTACAGGTAAAGTTAACAATAACAAAAATCTAGTTTTACTTAAGAATATCCCTAATAAATCAGTCAACATTTTGTACATTTTTTTCTGTGTTTGTAATAAAATGGAAAATAAAATAATCTCTGTTGTTTCAAGGAGAAACACTTTAGTAATTATTGAATTTTGAACTGATCTAGCCATATTATTTATTTTTTATGGAACACCAGTTTCACTTGAAGAAAACAACTGATAAACTATAGTTTTTCAGCTCTGGTTATTCAGTAGGTACATTCTCAAAAATGAACAAAGTGAGCTTGGCATTTCAAAGAAAAACAGCTTAAATATTTGCTACATTAAATTTGAGCTCTCAAACCAAAACTGAATATTAGGAACTTCTGTGAGCCTGATGAGGTGGTGGTGCAGTGGATAGAGCATCAAACTGGGACGTGAGGGACCCAGCTTCCAAACCTGGAGGTCATCAGCTTGAGCATGAGTTCATCCCGGAGGTCATCGGCTTGAGCATGAGTTCATCCCGGAGGTCATCGGCTTGAGCATGAGTTCATCCCGGAGGTCATCGGCTTGAGCATGAGTTCATCCGGCTAGAGCACGGGCTCACCAGCTTGAGCATAGGGCCACTGGTTTGAGCATGGGATCATAGATGTTACCTCCTAGCGAGAAAGACTATAGCAGACCCAAAGTAAATTTTATAAGTTTTATTGCAGACCTGCACAGGGACTGCAGGCAACCCATGCAAGGGAGCACTGCAGCCCCCCAAACCTGCACAGGGACTGCAGGCAACCCACGCCTCCGAAGAGACTGGAGCACTGCAGCCCCCCAAACCTGCACAGGGACTGCCGGTAACCCACACAGGGGAACACTGCAGCCCCCCACACCTGCACAGGGATGCAGGTAACCCACACAGGGGAACACTGCAGCCCCCCACACCTGCACAGGGATGCAGGTAACCCACACAGGGGAACACTGCAGCCCCCCAAACCTGCGCAGGGACTGCAGGCAACCCACGCCTCCGAAGAGACTGGAGCACTGCAGCCACGAGCTTCTAAAATGGCTCCTTTTTATAGGGTGGCTATCTAGGATGAGCAAGCATCATACAGAAGCTGATGTGGCTGTTAGTCATTGGCTAGGGAGGTCGTGCGCAGTTACGGGGGGGGGGATTACTCAGTGGAGAATTTCAAACATAAACTTCTGATAAGGGTCTCTGACTCAATGCAGGATGTTGCTGAACTCTTTGTTCTCAGCGTCACAGGGACCTTGTACACTCTTGGCAGCCCCAGCATGTCAGTACTCCCTGAATCTAACATTCCCCCATCTCTTCTGGGCATAATCAAACCCTTGATTCTTCATCAGTGGGGAGAATGGTATAAGGCTGGGGCTCATGAGAATTTTCTACTTTAGCTGTAGCTATAAGCTAATTAGGTCAGGGGTCCTCCCTAGTATGTGCTGGCACGCTGATAGTGTGCCCTTAGTACTACAAGCTTTACGGACTAATTTTTTTCTGCCTTGTATTTTTCTTCTCTGTACTAACTTCTTACAACTTGCACAAACCTTCTGCAACTTACATAAACCTTCAACTTACACAAACCTTCTGCAACTTATACTAACCTTCTGCAACTTACATAAACCTTCAACTTTTATGCACTTTCTTATTCAGGAATAACTGGCCTTCATAACAACTTGCTTTTCCTTTTTTTTTTTAAAGTACCTCTACACCTTATACCTTCTTTTATTAAAACCATACAATTTCTTTCTAATTTATCAGAATTCTTAATTCCTAAAAACCTTAACCTTCAGCAAAGACTAAGTTAGTACTAAGTAATCCTCTTTTAAAGATTGCTTTTTGGAGGTGTCCTTTTCATAAGCAGCCTATTGGACACATGACCAATATTCACAGATTATTCTATAGTGGTAGCTATGAGCACATACATAACTTTCATTTACCTTGTAGCTTCTCTCTCAGCCAAGGGACTTACACCCCCTTTCTGTATGACTCATAGCAGTGCATGCATCAAACCTTAAGATGACTTACTTGGCTTTCCTTTACCTTAGTTTCCCTCCCTCCCCAAAGTCTCCATGTGTGGACCAGTTAAATTCTGGTTTGTGGCTGAAGCAGGGCATGCGGTCCTTCTCAGGGTCAGCTTACAAGGGTTGGCGGGGTCAGTCTTCGCTGTCCACAAAGGTGTCTCTGCTGGGACTGCAAGCTTCAGCCGGCTGCGGTGGACCCAGGCGGGTATGCCTTCTACCTTGGCAGTAGTGGGGGTAGTCAGGATCATGGTGTCTGGACCCATCTAGGTGGGAGTCAGTCCTTGGGTGGTGTACTGCTAGAAGTGCCTCTCGGACAGTCTTTGAACAGTTTGCTAAGTAACCTATAAAACCTGTAAGTACTTAGGGAAAGGTTGTTACATTTCTACACTTTGCAGTTAGAGTTTAAGTCCTAGTGACCACTGCTTCTAGCTGGAATTAGTAGCAGGTCCCAGCCTATAATAGGCATGGGGCATTGAGATAAGAGAAATAAAGGAGATACTAAACATTAAATAAAGCAATAAAATCAGACTGTCAATACCCACATTAGAGATTTTTGAGGGATAAATAAAACTTAAATATTCAAGCAAGGCATAGTAGATGGCCCTTGTGTTTACAAGAAATGAGATTAGCTTATTTGCTACTTGGAAGAAATACCTTAGGCTTGTGAACGATGTCCTTGGGCCTTCAGTGGCAATTCCCAGTATGCTGGGCAAGGCCAGGTCACAGGTAGCTGGAGCAGGGCTAGAAGAGACTGAACCCTCCCTCCATGGAGCAAGGGGGCAGCTTACCTTCTCATGTCCCTCTTTCCACAGCAGAGGTGTGTCAACCGGTGGGGCTGGGAAGCATGGCAGGCTTCAGTTCAATGACCTTTCTTTTCACTCTGGAGCAGGGCCTTGATGACATGCTATGAAGCACCTTAGGGCGCTGGAGCCAAAAGTTGGTATTTCCTGACTTCTTTTGGGCCTTATTTGCCTTTTCTGTTATTTCCTTGGTCATTATAGACTTTAAAAGCCATGCTCAGAAGATCTCACTGAGGGGCTTGACTAAGAGAGCAAAACTGGGTATCCTGTATTTAAAGAACCCTAAGGCAGTGGGTTAAGAAGGGGCCATATTCCCTAAATCTTCTCCTCGGGTCTGGCTCCAGATAGGAGGCGGGGATTCCCTGGAGCCAAAGCAGAAGAGGGCAGGGGCTGTAGCAAGGTGATGATAACCTCTAGCTTACTGCACTGTTATCTTTTGCCTAAGTAGTGGCTCAGCCCTTGAGCTGGTGCCCAAGGGGGAGGGGCAAGTGCCTGAAACTGTGAGGGGAGCCTGCCGCTTCTTCTGCAGCCAGCTGCAGCCTGGCTGCCTTTTCTTTCTCTACCTCTGCTGCTATACTGGGCTGCACACTGACCATGCCACCTGCCTGCAGGTGGGTGCTGGTGATAGTACGCTAGACTCTCTATGATTTCTATGGGTCTAGCAATCCTTGGTTTGGCCAGTCTGCTCTTAAGTTGGCCATTCTAGTAGCAGAAAAACAAACCAAATATGCACACAAAACAAACAAAACTTCTAAACCAAAACCAAAGGGAGAAGGCAGCGTCCTGCGTTCCCTGACCAACCGGGTGGGGAGAAATCAGGTGGCATCCCACCTGCTCTACTACACCCTTTTCTAACCAGAGCTCTGTTTCCAAATACTCAAAGAGGAAGCTTAACCAAAACCAAAGGGAGAAGGCAGCGTCCTGCGTTCCCTGACCAACCGGGTAGGGAGAAATCAGGTGGCATCCCGCCTGCTCCTCTACACCCTTTTCTAACCAGAGCTCTGTTTCCAAATATTCAAAGAGGAAGCTTATTTACCAAACAGTCTCGAGACTCCAAAGGTTTCAAATCAGCCAAATTCAGTTTCCAAATGGCAACTGCCGGAGGCTGGCCAGCTACCAAAGTCTGCTGCAGCCCACTCTGTGAGGAGGGGTCTTACACGGTCTATCTCACTGGGGCCTCCATCTGTTACATCCTAGCGAGAAAGACTACAGCAGGCCCAAAGTAAATTTTATAAGTTTTATTGCAGACCTGCACAGGGACTGCAGGCAACCCATGCAAGGGAGCACTGCAGCCCCCCCAAACCTGCGCAGGGACTGCAGGCAACCCACGCCTCCGAAGAGACTGGAGCACTGCAGCCCCCCAAACCTGCACAGGGACTGCAGGCAACCCACACCTCCGAAGAGACTGGAGCACTGCAGCCCCCCAAACCTGCGCAGGGACTGCAGGCAACCCACGCCTCCAAAGAGACTGGAGCACTGCAGCCACGAGCTTCTAAAATGGCTCCTTTTTATAGGGTGGCTATCTAGGATGAGCAAGCATCATACAGAAGCTGATGGCTGTTAGTCATTGGCTAGGGAGGTTGTGCGCAGTTACGGGGGGGGGATTACTCAGTGGAGAATTTCAAACATAAACTTCTGATAAGAGTCTCTGACTCAATGCAGGATGTTGCTGAACTCTTTGTTCTCAGCGTCACAGGGACCTTGTACACTCTTGGCAGCCCCAGCATGTCAATACTCCCTGAATCTAACAATAGACATAACACATGGTTGCTGGTTTGAAGCCCAAGGTCGCTGGCTTGAGCCCAGGGTTGCTGACTTGAGCAATGGGTCACTCGCTCTTCTGTACCGCCCCCCCCCTCAAGGCACATATGAAGGTAAGCAATAAACAACCAAGGAGCTGCAATGAAGAATTGATGCTTCTCATCTCTCTCCCTTCCTGTCTGTCTCTATATGTCCCTCTCTCTGTCTCTGTCACAAAACTAAACTAAAATAAAATAAAATATAAAAAAGCTACTGTGAGCTTAAAAGCTTCTGTAAGCTTACAGACTCTTATAATAAGATTGGTGATGATATTAACAAATGTGATGGTTTTGCTATTATAAAATGAAATGTGTCATCAGAAAAGCTGCACTAACTCAGGGAAGTTTTTCCAAATAAGCAATGCATGACACTCCAAAGTCGTGCATGAGTTTCATTCAGAATGTAAGACAGGCAAACAAATTTTAATGTAAGAGTATGAAAAGTTTATTTATATGGTTTCAGAACACATTTTAACTAACATAAAATACTACTTCTGGTCAAGTTTTGTTGTAGTACAAATAAAGAATATCTACAATTATTTAAAGAGGCTATTAAACTACCATTCTCCTCCATCTACATACTGTATGAGACCAGATTCTTTTCACATACTTTAACTAGAGCAAGATAGTGCAACAGATTGAATGCAGAAGCACATATTGATATTCCAGCTGCATAAATGTGAAATGACATCACTAAATTTTGTTTTGTTTTGGAAAATTAACTATTTTTATAAAGTATATTAAATATGTTAATATGCAGTAGATTTATTAAGTATTTTAAGATGGGAATTAATTTAAAATATGTAAATTTTCCCTCAGTTTTAATTTCTAATAGGTAAATATTAGTAGATATCACACATAAGCAAAAGCAAAGAGCTCAGGAATTTTTGGAGTGCAGTGAAATCCTGAGAATAAAATGTTTGTGGACTGTTCTTCTAAGCAACTGCTATTATTGTTGATTTTTAGTAATATATGCAAGTATTAAATCAGTGTCTCTTTAATTACTTCCTCCTAAAAAGCATTTCTTTCTATGTGGAAGTTAATTCAAAGAACTTCATTTCTGCAGTTAGCTCACTCCACACAGACTCAGCCATATGCATTCATTTCAGAGAGGAAGTTCTTAACAATTTAGAATCATTTACGTTTGCTTCATGAATACTCCTGTGTCCACCTCTGTGGTAATACATGTTCTTACATTTAAACCGTGAATTCAAAATAAAACAATAAACAGTGATTGTAAAGACCAAAACAAGTTACTTCAATTCTATAATTCTATGTGACCACTGGGAGGTTCTGTGTGTTTAATTTAAAACAATGAAACAATAATGTGAAGTGTGAAATCTAATTTTTTTGGTAAGGGTGAATGTTAGTTTATAAATGAAATATTTTGCTGAATTTTAATATTATCTATAAAACTGAAATATATTCTTTTAAAATTGATTGTTCATTTTAATCTAAAGAACAAATCAAGAAAAAATAATTATTTTTACTGTTATATTATTATTGAAAATAATTTTATCATGTAAAGGAAGACGATGTTAACAAATTATCCTCTTGGGATGTCATAGACACTAGGTATTCATTGTTAACACTACTCTGAATAATGAGATATTGAATACTTCCCTCCCAAGTACAGCATCAAGGGTTTGTTTTTTAAGAGCACCTTTATTCATACACCCTATTTTATGTCTGATTTTTATTCCATTCAAAATTATGACTGTGAGATTTATTCATGTTATTGAATGTATCAGTAGTTCAGTTTCTTCAGTCTTCCCAATCTGCTGTCATGTTTTACAATCTTGATCATGTCAACTCTTAAGTGAAGTCCTCTTGATTTTTTATGCAATTAAGTACTCCATCTGTGCTCTCATGGCATTCTGTAGGTATGTAACTCAACCTGAATACTTATCAGACTGAAGTTAGTCTATCATCTCTTTTAGCTCAAGAGCTGGGGAACCCATCCTAGTCTAGGGCCTGACACATAATAGTATCTTATTAACTACCCTACTTTTTTCTACATAAGATGCACTTTTTTCCCCCCAAAAGTAGTGGGGAAAATGCCCGTGTGCCTTATGGAGTAAAAAATACGGTAACACACCATTTGGTTCAGAATTTTTTATTTTTATTTTCCTCCTTAAAACCCTAGGTGTGTCTTATGATCAGGTGCGTCTTATGAAGTGAAAAATACGGTATACTAGTCAGGGTAGTTCAGAGAAACAGAACCAATAGGAATATTCTTATGTATAGATGGAGACACAGGGAAGCTGATGTGGTAGTTCTTATCTGAGTTGGGAAGCTTAGGAAGGACCAGGATGACAGGACGACCAATAGGATAGTTCTAGTCCAAATGGCAGCAGGCTTGAAACCCAGGTGGTGTCAATCTTTCAAATTAAGAATAAAGTCAGAAAAAAAAACAACTTATGTCCCAGCTTGAAAAGCACTCAAGTAAGAGGAGTTCCCTCTTATTTGTTTTTTGTTTTTTCTATTCAGGACTTCAACTGATTAGCTGAAATCTGCTCACGTCAGGGAGAATAACCTGCTTTACTCGATCTACCAACTCAATTGTTAAACCCACCCAAAAACACAGACAAATCCATAATTATGTCTAAACAAATATCTGGGCACCCTGTGGCTCAGTCAAGTTGACACATAAAATTAACTATCACATTTATGAATGTTTCTGTCTGCATTTGTCTTTGTCATCAATATCACAGGAAAAGAATAGACAGGTCAAGATCATATTTATAAAGCAGAATGAAATTAAGCTAATGAGAGGTATAAAGGATTCAACTTTCACATGCCACTTAAGAGTTAACTTCTTATCTAAGGAGAGAGGGCTAAGTGAGATTCTGATAGGAAGAGCTGTAGTGGGGCAGAATCTTACAGACAGAGGGAGGCTGCTATATCACAGAAAGCTTATTATTCCCAGCTTGGATTCAGATCACATTTCTAAAGCAAAGTCTTTAGCTAAAGAAGGTTCTTGAGACTGTTGCTGAGATAACTAAACACACAGTAGGTTCCCAACCTGGGGGAAATCCAAAAATTTTTGCAGTGCTGGAATATCCACTGCTGTTATTCTCAAGGATCAGTCTTGGCTCGGAATTAGTTACCATAGAAACCATCTAAATCTTTTGCTTTTCCTTAGTGATGTCCAAGGAAACCCAGACAGATACTTATTCAGAAAATATTTTAATATACAGCTTTACACCAAAATAGATGACTAGGCCCTTTTGTAGAAAACAAAAGCGATGGTATTTGTGGAAGAATGTGGAGGTAAGTTTTTCCGAAAAATGCAAATTTTGATAAACAACTATAATCGTTTTATATTTTTTAAAGATTTTATTTTTTGACCTTAGAAAAGAGAGAGAAAGGTGGGGGAGAGGAGCAGAAAGCATCAACTCGCAGTTGCTTTTTTATATGTGCCTTGGCGAACCAGGCCCAGGCCTCGAACTAGCAACCCCAGCATTCCAGGTCAAAGCTTTACCAACTGAGCCAGCAGTGGCTATGGGTCAGGCTATAACAAATATATTTTTATTTTACTTCACATGTCTGATTTCTAGAGAAAATGTGTTTATTTTAGAAAATTTGGAAAATACAAAAAAAAAACTCAATAAAGGGAAACAAAATCAACCATAATCAATTTTATCTTTTATGGTGGCAAAGAGTATAAAGTAAAATAAGCAAGCCTTTTGCTCTTCCCCTTCAGTCTCACCAATTCATCCTGAGATAAGTACCTTTATCTATTTGGTCCTTATTGGCCCTGCTAATTTCTTTCTTGCTTATTCATTTATTGATTCAGAAAATACAAACTTAGTGGGCACCTTTGGCCAAGCACTATTCTAAACATAGCTGTTTCACTGGTAAATGCATCTGGTAAGATCCCTCTTCCCATGAATTACATTGTAGTGAGAGGAGAGCTGCACTAAAAAAGTGGGGGGGGGAATGAATAAATAGTAAATACTACCATTGTAGTAATAAACGATATGCAGAAAATAAAATACCAATATTATATATCTGAGACTAAATTGTGAAGATAAAATCAGCCCAGTGAAGACCGAGGGAAGATGTTGTGAGTACAGAGGAGAGTAGGGGCGAAGGCTATAAGGTACATACGGAGAGAAGGCCAGTGTGGCTATGTTGCATGGTGGAAGTTGGAGGTTGGGGGCAGAGAGTTATGGGATGAGGGTGGAGAGATGAATCTCAAACAAGTTATAGAGGGCTTTTAGGGAGGAGAGAGCAAAAGAGTCTGGCCTTTTAAGTCAAGAGGAAGCTACTAAAGAGTTTTAACGTCAGAGTGATATGCTCTGATCCATACTTTTTAAAGTTTCATTCTGTGGAGAATATATTCAGAAGAGAAATTTCACGAACTCTCCCAAAAAGCTCATAGACAGAATTTAGAGGGTTTACTACCCTGAATGAAAGAAAATCACCCAGCCAAGCCCCTTAAAGGAATAAAAATTTCAAAATTATTCTATTTTGTCTATTTTCCAATTCCTCTTCCTGATAGATCAAAACCATCCTCTCTGGTTTCCAAAGTGCCATAGTAGCAGGAGTTGCAACTTGAGAAGAAGGTTCTTCCTTTTCCCCTTAAGATAGAGTTTAAATCTAAACCCTCCTGGAGGTCTACTAACATCAAAAGCTTCGACTGAAGGACAACCCTAGCCTTATGTAAAGTAACCAGATTGAGAGAGCCTCTGGGGAAAGGTAGAAGAGTCCCCACTACTTAAACCCAGAACTTCCAGACCACACCCCAGCTCATCTAGATTCGGGTTCCCTGAAGCCAACTGTGAAAGGGAAGCAGGTGTAGAAAAAAACAAAACAAACAACAACAAACTTGTAATGAGGCGGGAAAATGAGGCATGGGAAGCACACCTGTAGAGAAAGAAATCAAATCCTTCTTGAAACTGTTTAGTGGCATTTTCCAAATGTGGGCACTGGTTAAGAATACAAATCCCTGTTTTTCACCCCAGACATACTGGCTCAGTTTCTAAATCGGAGCCCCCCAAATCACCTCTGACGATTATAATGATCAGCCAATTTGGAAACTACTATCAATATCTGTGAGGAAAAGTCTAGAAGACCTCATGGAGCACAATGCGTAACAGGCTCAGACTGAGAAAGCAAACTCATCTCTTTAGCCCTCACATGTGGTTTTTGGCTTAAATAATTACGGGCATTTTCATTGGCAGATTATTAGAAAGGTGACTAGCATATTAATAAATGAAACCATTTATATTCAATAAAACCTCTGAGATTACTGACATTGAAAAAGAGAATGACTTAATTTATCTTCCATTGTACCCTTCAAGATGTAAAACTATTTCTTTTCATGCTGCCAGAACAAATGGACTTCATTTAGTGTGGCCAAGAACCATATAATTTATTAAATGACACTTGGAAGCCCTCGTAAAAGTGATTAATCTCTGTGCACTGAGAGTTCTGAGTACAGTCATTTTTCAGATAGTCTATTGTTTCTAAATTTGAGAAACAACTTGTGTGTGTGTGTGCGTGAACTTTGTAAGAAGATCCGTTTTTCAAAAGAAATCACAGAAAATTACAGCTGGTGATCTCATCCAGTCTCCCAGCTTTAAATGTTATCTATACACTGCTAGCTTCAAATTCATGTCTAGCCTGACCTCTCCCCTGAACTTCAGATTCTTACATCTGACTGTTTACTTGACATCTGCACTTACTTTACTATGTTCTAAAACTTGACAGGACTAAAATTGAACTTTTGATCTTCCCCTGCCTCCCTCATTCTTTTCCATCTCAGTTGATAACTCCTTTTTGCCCGTTCCTCAGTTATCCTGGACTCTATTTCTCTCCCACTCCATATCCAAATCCATTAACCAATTCCTTCTACTTTCCCTTAATAATAGATCCAGAACCGACCCACCTCTCAGCACCTTCACTTGAATCATCACAAACCACCACCACTTCTCCCCTAGGTAAGTGACTTAGCGTCCTAGTTATTTCTACATTTGCCCCTCTTCCATTGACTTTTTTTTTTTTGTATTTTTTCTGAAGCTGGAAATGGGGAGAGACAGTCAGACAGACTCTTGCATGCGCCGAACGGGGATTCACCCGGCACGCCACCAGGGGCAACACTCTGCCCACCAGGGGGCGATGCTCTGCCCCTCTTGGGCATCGCTCTGTTGCGACCAGAGCCACTCTAGCTCCTAGGGCAGAGGCCAAGGAGCCATCCCCAGCACCCTGGCCATCTTTGCTCCAATGGAGCCTTGGCTGCGGGATGGGGAGAGAGAGACAGAGAGAAGGGAGAGGGGGAGAGGGGGAGAGGTGGAGAAGCAGATGGGCGCTTCTCCTGTGTGCTCTGGCCGGGAATCGAACCCGGGACCTCTGCACGCCAGGCCGACGCTGTACCGCTGAGCCAACCGGCCAGGGCTTCTTCCATTGACTTTTAACACAGCAACTAAAGGGTTCTCTTTTTGTTGGTTTAACTTTTATTTATTATGGAAAATTTACACAAATACAAAAGAAGGGAGAAGAACATAATGAAACCCTGTGTCTATTCATCGTCCAGCTTCAACAGTACTGATGCCTGGCTGCTCCTCCTTCATCTCTATGCTGCCCTGCTCTCTCCCCACTGTCATGGAATCCTTGTGCAAACCCTCCAATGACTTCCTGTCTCATTCAAAATAAAATCCAAAGCACTTTCAGTGGCATACAAATGTTCTCCGTCTCCTTCATTTCTCCACCATTACTGGGCCCTCTTGCTCCTTCTCTGTCATGTTAGTTCCTAGCTACTTCTCAAACATACCAGGATATTTCTGTCTCAGGGCCTTTGCATCTGTTTCTTCTACCCGGAAGGCACAGGATACTCTCCAGATAATTTCCCCAGCCAAGTATGCTCCCTCTCTTCCTTCAGGTCTTTTTCTACAGTTTCCAACAACTGGTTTTGCTGACTGCCTGTACACGGCAAGACTGAAACACTCCTCTGCCCTTTGAGATCCTACACATTGCCTGCTGAGTCATAGTTTACAAGTCTTCACTATTCACCCCTCAGCTACTCATCTTTCTCTAAGTATGTGTATGTGAACTTCTGTAGAGTAACTTTTACCTACTGATACAACTACCCTTTGTGAAAAGGCACTCTCACCCATTCTTTTGAGTGACTGATAATCTCCCCATTTCACTTTGACTGCTGATCAACATATATAATTATTTGAAGAATTAATATGTCCCATCTCTCTTGAAGCAACTCATTGTAGGCCATGGAAGAACTTTGAATTTTATTCTAAATTCTGCACTACAACATGGTAAGAATTCAATAAATGCTCTTTACTATTAAAATTGACTTTAATAGCCCTGGCCAGTTGGCTCAGTGGTAGAGCATCGGCCTGGAGTGCAGGAGTCCCGGGTTCGATTCCCAGCCAGGGCACACAGGAGAAGCGCCCATCTGCTTCTCCACCCCTCCCCCTCTCCTTCCTCTCTGTCTCTCTCTTCCCCTCCTGCAGCCAAGGCTCCATTGGAGCAAAGTTGGCCCAGGCGCTGAGGATGGCTCTGTGGCCTCTGCCTCAGGTGCTAGAATGGCTCTGGTTGCAACAGAGCGACGCCCCTGATGGGCAGAGCATTGCCCCCTGGTGGGCTGCTGAGTGGATCCCAGTCGGGTGCATGCGGGAGTCTGTCTGACTGCCTCCCCGTTTCCAACTTCGGAAAAATACAAAAAAAAAAAAAAATGACTTTAACGAATAAAAATTAGTTGTAAATATATTTAATAGCACCAAATTATACACTTCAAATGTTTAGAATGTTAAGTTTTAGGCCACGTGAATTTTACAGAATAAACATTAGGCTTTTCAGGAGTCCAGAATCAGGCGCATCCCTTTCACAGGGTGCAGAAGCCTCTATGCATCATGCCACTTGCACCCCAAGAATTCAGGCATGAGGACAGTCAGTGACCTGAGGCCAGCCAGGTCCCTCTCCTCACTTGTGTCTCAGGGGATGTGCTCACACTTTGACCCTTCACATGATTTATTCCTAAGTACATTCATTTATGTATTGACACCACTGTTTGACTCCAGCACCCAGGAGAAAGCAGCTGCAGGTCAGCTCTGAGGCCCTGGAATCTGCAAAAGAAGCAAGGTCTTCTTTTCTGGCATCCTCTTGGCCAGGAAGACAGTTTCTACTTTTTGAAATAGAGTAAAAATTCTCACAACCGAAAATGAGAAACTGTTTCTAATCTCAGTAAAAGGAGAGGAAAACAGAATTTTAATTACCATCTACAAAATGCAGTTTATTTCTGTAATTATTATGTCATTACATAAGAATTAAACTGAGAATTCACTGTCTTCAACAACAGATTCAAAAAGTAGTAATTAAGTGGCTAATAATGCATTATCATATATTACCACTACAAATATCACTTTAAGAATTGTATTAGAATATCTTTCATTAAAATAATGAAAAACTAATTGAAACAAATGGAGGTTTATTTGAAAAAATGTGAAGTTATTACCCATTAAATTGTATTTATTTTCCTTTTATAGTCCAATAAAGTTTGTCGCATTGCAGTCTGATAGCTCTCCTAATCTTTTCTGGTTCTCCAGCCCCTTTTCCTCGGAGATCTTTTCCCCAATAAATCCGCTGTCCATCTTATCCTGTCTTTACATTCACTTCTGAAAGCAACAAACCTAACACAGGAATCAATGGAACTAGAGATGAAAAAATTAGCAATGAATTACAATAATTGTTAAAAATTAGATCATACGTATGTCTGGCCACTATTTTCCTGGCAAATAAGAAGGTAATCTTTACACAGTCTACTTTGAATCTGTTTAAATTTCTGTAGTTCCAAATGGATGGAAGGGAGGGAAGAAAAAGAGAGTAACCAACCTGGATAAGATGGTCATTTAAGCTCAACACCCTTCTTTGTCATCACTGGTTCATCAAATGGAGACAGACTCATACATGGAGAACAGGCTGATAGCTGTGTGTGTTGGGTGGGGGGCACTGGGGAGGTGGATGGATTGAGTAAAAAGAAAAAAAAGAAAAAACTACAGAGAAAAAACTCACGGACATCAGTGTGGTGACTGCCAGAAGAGGGGGTGGGAAAAGGCAGAGGAGGGTATGGAGGATAAATGATGATGGACAGAGACTTGACTTGGGGTGATGAACACACAATACAGTGCACAGATGATGTGTTATAGAATTGTGCACCTGAAACCTGTATACTTTTTTTTTTTTTTGTATTTTTCTGAAGCTGGAAATGAGGAGAGACAGTCAGACAGACTCCCGCATGCGCCCGATCAGGATCCACCTGGCACGCCCACCAGGGACGACGCTCTGCCCACCAGGGGGCGATGCTCTGCCCCTCTGGGGCGTCACTCTGCCGCGACCAAGGCCACTCTAGTGCCTGGGGCAGAGGACAAGGAGCCATCCCCAGCGCCCGGGCCATCTTTGCTCCAATGGAGCCTTGGCTGCGGGAGGGGAAGAGAGAGACAGAGAGGAAGGAGGGGAGGGTGGAGAAGCAAATGGGCGCTTCTCCTATGTGCCCTGGCCGAAAATCGAACCCGGCTCCCCCGCACGCCAGGCCGACACTCTACTGCTGAGCCAACCGGCCAGGGCCGAAACCTGTATACTTTTATTAACCAGCATCACCCCAATAAATTCAATATAAAGTAAGATAAGTAAATACAAATAAACAAACTGTGAATCTTTTCTTTTTTGTATATGTGGACTTGAACAATGCCCATTGGCAGTCATGCTTCATTTCTCCCTCCTCCAAGTCCTTGGAACCGCTACACTACTTTTTGTCTCTGTGGATCTCTCTGTTCTGAACATTACATAGAAATGAAATCACACAATGTGTGCCTTTGTGTCTGGCTTCTTTCACATAGCATATGTTTTTAAGGTTCACTCATGTTGCAGTATGTTCTAGTACATCATTCCTTTTTTTAAAAAAATTTATTCATTTTAGAGAGGAGAGAAAAAGAGATAGAAAGAGGGAGAGAAAAGGGGGCAGGAGCTGGAAGCATCAACTCCCATATGTGCCTTGACCAGGCAAGCCCAGGGTTTCAAACTACATCATTCCTTTTAATGGCTGAATAATATTTATTATATGGATATACCACATTTATTTACCCAGTCATCAGCTCATTGACATTTGAGTTATTTCAACATTTTGGTTATTGTGAATAATCCTGCTATGAACATTTGCTCTCAGGAAGAGACCTGAGTAGGGATTGAGTTAATCAGTCCTGCCTTGGACTTCCAGGGACACCTTTGTGTTTGTTGAGATTTCATTTTTTGCTTTTAATGTTTCTGTCTAAAACCCCGGAGTGATTGGTGTGTGAGTGAGGATCTCTGGTGCCTGAGCCTACGTTCCAAAGGGACACAGCTAGGCGAGCACCTGACAGGCCCCTGTCAGGGGAACTCCTTCCTTTGTCTGTTGAGCTGTGTGCCTAAAAGTCTAGTGTAAATGCAAAATAGTAAATTGTCTGGTTTTTTAAGTTCTCTTTGTCAGGAAAATCTCTGGTGTAATTTTAATTAGAATAAGTAAAAGTGCACTCATTTAAATTTCTTGATTTATGATTTGTGTATGTGAAGTCTTTGTTTAATGTCTAAATGTGTCTGTTTCTAAGGCCTGAATTAAGTTCTTGCATGCAAAAATTGGAAATTTCTGGCTTAAAACCAGAGGCAAAAGCCAAGGGAAGCTCTAAAGTTTTGAACCTTGAAGACTGACAGGGCCAAGGCAGATGTTGGGTCCCCTCCAAGTTTCCCCCACCTTTCCCCAGTTCCTTCGTGTGGCATGGGTGTTGTCTGACGTGGGAGGCATGGGGTTCATGGGAGAGTCCACTGCTTTAGCCATAATGGTGAAAAATTATAAGAGAGGGTTCTCAGGAAATTATGGGGTTGCTGTGTCCCTGAAGAAATTAAAAACCTCATGTGGGCTAGAGTAGCCCACTGTTGGGAAGGTGAATTTGTGAAATTTGTATTTTTTTTTTTTTGGTTTGCTGCTTTTGTTGTGGGAAATGGCAATAGGCAGCTGCTCAAAGCGGGGAAGTTGGTTACAGGTGGTGGATTGAATTGTGTTCCTGTTTGGGAGGGGCCATTGTTTGGCTAATGGCTGCACAAAAACAACAGAGAAAATAAATAAATAAATAAATAAATAAATAAATAATAAAAGGGGCAGGCTCCTCTCACAGCTCCCAGTGCCTGTTCCCCCTCTGGCACCTGAAGCCCCAGGCACCCTGACTGATTCCCTTATATTGACCTCATAGTGGAAAGCACTGTGGGCCAAGAAGAGGGTTAGCATCTTTTTGCCATCTGGGTAGTTATGAAATAGTGAGCACATTTTTACCATTCCTTATTTTTCTCAGTAAATCAGTGGTTCATTGAGGATAGTAGTTTACAATCCTCTTATTATAAATTATACTAAAATTGTACTAATGATAAGGCATATAGAACTGTACAGTCTACCAAATCCAAAGACTTCCTTTTTGTACCAAGAATCCCTTGTTGTGTATGAAGTATTTTCCACATTAGAAATGTATTTGTTATTTCAAGAACCTTTTGTTAATTCTCCTTTTTATTTGCTATTTCATAGCCCGAACAGGACTGTTAGAATCTGTACTGTACATACACTGCCGCACTTAAGACAATCGAGACCACCACAAGAAAATGTTTCTGGTTGCCTAGCTTAAGTGAAATTCTAGCACCCAAGCAGGTAAGGAAATTTTGGGACACTTTCCACCAATTTCTGTTAGCCAGAATCAAAGAAGATACTGAGGCAGTCGACTTAGCCCTTACATAATAATCAGCTCTAAAAATTAGAAAGGAAATGTATTGTAAGACAACATCATCAGCTGCTAAGGATGAATAAATGAATAAAACTAAGCATTTCGGAAGGGACATTGCTCCTCCCTAAATCACATAACTCTGTTTGGCCCCTAAGATGGCTGGTTAGTCAAGGACGGGTAAGGAACAACCTAAGACAGGCACAGTCAAAGAGGGGCCATCAGGAGAAGGCTTAAGAACTAACAAAGGTGAGGCTTAAACCCTTACCCCAACAATGCAGGAGCCTGCTCCCCTGAAATAGTAGCCTTCATTCACTGTCCAGGGCACCAAAACAGGGGGACTCTGCCCCCGCTTCCCCACTCATCAACTGAGAGGGTACTTACTGGGCCAAGATGGGCAAATTGACTTCACTCACATGCCCCCTCACAAAAAACTCTGCTATCTCCTAACTTTTGTTGATACCTTTTCAGGATGGATACCTTTCCCACCTCTTGAGAGATGGTAGACATTCTCATTGAAAACATCATCCCACAGTTTGGACTGCCAACTACCATCCAGTCAGACAATGGCCAGGCCTTCAATGCCCAAATAGTCCAGCAGGTTGCTACCTCTCTTCGTAGTGATAGGTAAAATGGCTACTCAGCCACCATCTTTAAGAACAAGGCAGGCCTGAAGGAGGAAGAAGTACTTGCCTACTCAGTAATCCAGCTCAGACCTCTCTTGCAGCTGGATGCTGATAAGGTACAATTGGAATAGGGTGCAGACAATTTTGAGGAACTGTGGCACCACTCTCAACCACAAACAGAAGAAGCGATCTTGCAGCTGCCTTTGCCCAATGCCCCTTGATGAATCCATATAACCCCTGCCCCATCCCTCCCTCAGGGCTGACACCCTTTGCTTGTCTCAGCCCACCTATACCCAGGTGTTTTGAAAATAAATTTTCCTTTTGGAACACACTAGCCTCATGTTTTTGATTCACATCACAGTTTCTGCCTTTCAAGAAGTTCTTATTTTATTTTATTTTTGAGAGGAGGGGAAATAGAGAGACAGACTCCCACATGCACCCTAGCTGGGATCCACCCAGCAAGCCCCCTACCAGGGATGCTCTGTCCATCTGGGGTCATGCTCACAACCAAGCTATTTTTAGCACCTGTGGGGGAGGCTCCAGGAGCCATTCTCATCACTGTGTGGTGGGAGAGGGCAACTTGCTGGAATCAATCGAGCCATGGCTGCAGGAGGGGAAGCGGTGGGGGTGGTGGTGGATGGAAGGGTGGAGAAGCAGACAGTCACTTCTCCTGTGTACTCTGACTGGGAATGGGAATTGAACCACGGACTTCCACACACTGAGTGGATGCATTACCATTGAGCCAGCTGGCCAGGGCCAATAGTTCTTATAATTAAGGTGACCAACTTTTTTACAATGAAAAGGTGGACAAAAATTAATTAAAGAAAACAATATCTAAATAAAAGAAACATTTTATTCATTGCAACAATAATACACTACATATATTGGAAATACCTGAATAAGAAATATCCTTCATATTGAATTTTATAGCAAGTGCTGCAGCTAGAGTATCAACATTCAATCTTGATTTCTCACTTGTCCAAAAATCATTAGCAATTGAAAAAACTCTTTCAACTGCTACATTAGTTCCAGGGCAGCACAATGTAAACTAAACAAGAATAAATAAATAATATGTTAATTTTTGAAATGGCTGAATATTTCCACCCATCTTTTATCAATTTCAACGTGTTCATTTTCCCATTATATTAATTTTTCAGAATTGAAATATACATTCAGTCTTCTAATTTTTTCAAAGAGACAATTGTTGTCTATTTTGATGTCTGGCATTTCTTTAGATAAAAACTCAAGACAAGATTCAATATCTGTCTGATATACTTGCAATGAAGTAAAAAAAACACCATTGTAAACCGTTATTTTCCATGATGTTTGTTTCAGACCATTCTCCAATATGTTGAAAACATGTCTGGTAAAACTTCTGCACTTCTTTGATAAACTTTTCTGTTATGCCCGGATTTGATTCCTTTAAATATGACAGTTTTCTTTTTATAATTAAAGGAAGAAATTTTTCTTCAAAATGAGATTTATATTGAAGGAGAAAGTCATTCAAAATAAGACTAACCACTGTAGCTGAAATGTGTTCACCTTCAATCTTTTGAATTGTTTTGTGAAAAATAGATACTTGATTATGTACAAAATACATTAATATCTCAGATTATTGAAAAATGATTCCAGGATTTTAGAACATTTGTCTAAACTTAAAAAATATGAATGGAGAGGCTCAAATAATTGTAGAACGTGCTCTATAGCGGGTGTTAGAGCAAGCCATCTAACTTTTGAATATCCTAAAAGTTTTTTGTATTCAACATTTGCTTGTTCACAAAATTGTTTTAAAGTAGCCACATGAACAGTGAAATGACTAAAATGCAAATAAATTGTAGTTATTATTACTTCTACATCAATTGGCATGGCACATGAGGCTGTATTGATTGCATTTGACAAAATATGTGCATTACAACCTATTCCTAGTATTTTCTTTTGAAGTAACTCTTATAATTTTACATATACATTATTCACCCCTTTGCGTCTTCAGCCACCAAAATTTGTATTTGTATTATCAGCCATTAGTGCAACAATTTTGGATTTCAAATTGTTTTCACTTATTACTCTGTATAGATGGTTTGACAAAATTTCAGAAGTTTTGCCCTCAATAGATTCTAAATTTAAAAATTGTTCTTGAATTCCCTTGGTAACATTAAAATATCTTACTATTATTGGATACAATTTAATTTCATTATGATTTGATGCATCAGATAAAATCATTACAAATGCTGCAGTTTCCAAGTCCTCTGTAAGTATTTTGTCACAGTAATTTTTAAATACTGATTTCAAAATAGCCTCGCATTTTGTCCTGGCACATGAAAACTTTGCATTGTGAAACTTTTTCAATAATTTAGTTGTACAATCCATACTATGAAAACTTTGATTGTGAATTACAGTATGAAATACAAATGTTTCCTCCATGGCAGCCAACTGTTTTTCATCTTCAGAATAATTTGAAGGGGTTTTTTTTAACTGTTTTTTTTGTTGTTGTTGTTTGTTTGTTTGTTTGTATTTTTCCAAAGTGAGAAGCAGGAGGGGGGGAGGCAGGCAGATAGACTCTCACATGAGCCTGACTGGGATTCACCCGGCATGCCCACCAAGGGGCGATGCTCAGCCCCTCTGTGGCATTGCTCTGCTGCAATCAGAGCCATTCTAATGCCTAAGGCAGAGGCCATGGAGCCATCTTCAGTGCCTGGGCCAACTTTGCTTCAATGGAGCCTTGGCTGCGGGAGGGGAAGAGAGAGACAGAGAGGAAGGAGAGGGGGAGGGGTGGAGAAGCAGATGGGAGCTTCTCCTGTGTGCCCTGGCCAGAAATCAAACCTGGACTTCCACATGCCAGGCAGACACTCTACTGCTGAGCCAATGGGCCAGGGCAATAATTTGAAGTTTTAAAAACACTTGTTACTTTACAATTGGAAGCTGATGCATCTATTGATTGCTTATGTTTGTTGATGGTCAAGTGTTTCGTTATTGCTGCTCTTCCTCCAACTGTAGTACAAAATTCTCTACTGCAAATATTGCAGAAAACAATGGTATCTTCCTTGGATATGAGGAATGGAAATTCCTTTTCAATTTATCATTGAAATGGCATTTTCTCTTTTTTGATTTTTTAATCCCTTAAATGAAATTCAAAAATAAAAATAAAATACAGAGCTACATGAACAATGCAAGCACATTAGGAACTGAAAACATTACATCATGGTAGGCAAATTTTCTGGAAGATAAATTAACAAAACTAAATATCAAACAAAACCACTAATTTGGAGTGATATTCGGGTGTATTTATCACTTATTAATTTAAAAATGTTTATTTTATGCAACTATTTAATCAAAATGTGTTATTAATAGATGTAGTTTGAGAATAGATTTCTACTTTAAAACTTGAATTTCGAGAAAATAGTTATAAATAAAATTATACGTATTTGGAAATTATTAAATAGATAATAAAATAATAAAACATAAATTGTGCTTACCTGTCTATGATTGAATATTCACTGAGAAAGAAATAATCGTGAGTCTACAATGTCGTATGTGCCATGTCGTGTTTCAGTAAGAAGTACACAAAGCCATTTGTGCGCTCGGTATATCTCGTGCTCTCTCAAGGTCTCCCGTGCGGACCACTGGCATCTCATAATTGCGTCTCGCCGCACTATACTGATCCTTGACGAATCGTCATGTCAAATACAAATACGTCACATCACACACAGTGGATCGACTCGGCATCAATCGAATATGGACATTTATAGATTAGTCTCCCAATATCAAAAAGGAGAACATGTAGGAGGACACTTTTCCAGCGAGGACGGAACTTATAAAAGAAGGACTGTCCTCCCTAAAGAAGAATAATTGGTCATCTTATTAAATATATTTGTGGATACTTTAGGATTTTCTATATAAAAGACTATTCATTTGTGAATGGACATGTTTTTATTTCTCCCTTACCAATCAGATGACCTTTATTGCTGGTTTTTACCTAATTGCTCTGGTTACAACCTCCAGTACAATGTTTCTGAGTCAATGCGAGTGAGCTTGCGATTTGGCTGAGAAGGTCTGTTACAGGCTTTAGTTTGGCTGTGCTTATCTGGACTCAGCTAGATTCAGCTGGACTTGACTATCTCCCAGTTCTAGAGAGAGGCTCCAGATCCCAGGATTCAAGTTGAAGCTGGATTTAAGTCCACTTCACATGTGTCCACATTCTCTTTGAACCTGCAGCTACCAATGATTGGTAGATCACGGGAGAGCAGCACCTTTAAAGGCTCTGCTCATGTCAATAAAACGGGAAGTACTCTCTGTTCACGGAGAGAGAACATTTCAAAGGTATGCGGCAAAAGAGTGGATGTGTATTTTTATTAGATGGGAATGAGTAACTGGGACCAATAGGCACAATTTAAAAAAATATATATGAGCCTAAAGATGGAGTCAGGAATAGATAAAAAAAGCATATTAGATCCATAGAACTCTTTTTCTGCTTATGTAATTTAGCTTTCTTCTCACTTTTTTACTTTTTATTGAATTTATTGGGGTAACACTGGCTAACAAAATTATACAGTTGTCAGGTGCACAATTCAACAACACATCAGAGAAGCAGGGTGAGGGATGTGTCGGCCATGCAAACTATCAGCAGATTAGAGGGAGGAAGCGAGTAGTTTCATAAGGATAAAAAAAGAAGAGGAGGGCAAAATGGTATGAAAGCCAAATCTCAGAAGATACTTGGTTATAAAATTTTTGAGTTTAGAACCATGTAAATATTTTGCATAATTAAACAAAACCAAATGGTTTCATTAAAAAAAATGGATTTCCAAAAATGAAAAACTAACTCAAAGGAATTCAGGAATCTTCTGTACTGTCTTTACAACTCTTCTAAAAGTCTAAAATTATTTTGGAAAAAGAACTTACTGAAATAAAGAATTGTTTTTAATTTTTTTTGTATTTTTCTGAAGCTGGAAACGGGGAGAGACAGACAGACTCCCGCATGCGCCTGACCGGGCACGCCCACCAGGGGCGACGCTCTGCCCCTTCCGGGAGGCGCCCCGCTGCGACCAGAGCCACTCCAGCGCCCGGGGCAGAGGCCAAGGAGCCATCCCCAGCGCCCGGGCCATCCCTGCTCCAATGGAGCCTTGGCTGCGGGAGGGGAAGAGAGAGACAGAGAGGAAGGAGGGGGAGGGTGGAGAAGCAAATGGGCACCTCTCCCATGTGCCCAGGCCGGGAATTGAATCCGGGTCCCCCGCACGCCAGGCCGACGCTCTACCGCTGAGCCAACCGGCCAGGGCCAAGAATCTTAATTATATATCAAGTTAGTGGCACAACCACAGAAAGTAGAATTATCACTCTCCATCGGTAGCTTCAGGTTCAAAGAGAATATGGAGACATGAGGGATGGACTTAAACCCAACTTGCATCATGGAGTCTAGAGCCTCCATGCAGAGATGGGTGTAGCCACGTCCAGTTGAATCTAGGTGAGTCCCCACAAGCACAGCCGAACTCTATGTAGAGGCAGAACAGCAGCCCTTCAAAGATGTCCTCACTCTTATCCCTGAATCCTGTAAATCAGTTACAGTAAAACGGCAAAAGTGACTTTGCAGATGTAATGAAGATTATGGGCCTTATACCACGAAAATTATCCTGTATTTTCTGGGTGGGTCCAATTTAATCACACAAGGCCAAAGAGAAGAGAATTTTCTCTGACTGGAAATGGAAGCGATGTGGCAGAAAGGGAAGTCAGAGGGACTCTAAGCATGAAAAGGAATCAACTTACTGTTGCTGGCATTGAGACAGAGGCCCACGTGCATGAAATGGAGAGAGGTGTCTAGAAGCTAGCAGTGACCCCATGCTGATAGTCAGCAAAGAAATGGGGACCTCAATCTTACATTCACAAGAAACCAATTTATGCAACAACTTAAGTGAACTTGGAAGGGGAGTATGCCCCAGAGCCTCCAGATAAGAGAGTCCAGGCAGGCCAACATCTTGAGTTTGCTCATGTGAAACATAGGCAGCAAAACCAGCCACGTCAATGGACTTCTGACCTACAGATCTGTGAGATAATAAATTTGCATTGTTTTAAGCTGCTAAATTTGTGGTAATGTTTTGACAGCAATAGAAAAGTAACACACTATAAAACACAATATTTTTGGCTGTATATTCTTGGAGTAATATATTGTTAAGACAAAAAAAAGTGCATGACCAGGTGGTGGTGCTGTGGATAAACCATCAGAGTGGGACGCAGAGGACCCAGGTTCAAAACCCCAAGGTCGCTGGCTCGAATGCAGGTTCACCAGCTTAAGCACGGGGTCACTGGCTTGAGTGTGGGTTTATATACATGACCTCATGGTCGTTGGTTTGAATGCAAAGGTTGCTGGTATGAGTCCAAGGTCGCTGGCTTGAATAAGAGGTCATTTGGTCTGCTGTAGCACCCCCCCCCCCCAGTCAAGGCACATATGAGAAATCAATCAATGAACAACTAAGGTGCTACAGCTTCTCATCTCTCTTCCTTCCTGCCTTCCTGTCTGTCTGTCTGTCTCTCTCTCTCTCTTAAAAAAAGAAAAGAAGAAGAAAAAAGAGATGCTCTTGTATAGACCTGACTGGAAAATTTAACTGGCAACCTCCATGCTCCCGGTGATGCTCCAACCAAGCGATCTGGCCAGGGCTTAATTTTTATTGATTTTTAGAGAGATGGAGAGAGGAAGGAAAAGAGAGAGGGGAGGGGAAAGGGATCATTTGTTGTTCTACTCAGTCGTGCATGTTTTGGTTGCTTTCCCTGTGTACCCTGATCAGGGATCAAACTCACAACCTTGTTGTTTTGGGACAACATTCTTAACTGACTGAGCTAACTGGCCAAGACCAATAAGTAGATTTTAAGTTATTGTTATAAATGTCTGTTAATTTTTGTATTTAATTCATATAATTTATTTAGCAAATATTTGAACTTTCTAAATATTCGTATTATTTTAATTATATTTTACTATTAATAGTAATTTATCATTTAATTGTGCTATGATCAGAAAGCTTGATACTGATTCTTTGGAAAGTCAAGAGATCATGGTTGTTAAGAGTATATACTCTAGCCCTGGCTGGATAGCTCAGATGGCTAGAGCATCATTCTGAAATGCTGGCATTGCTTGTTTGATCCCTGAATAGGGCATATACAGGAATAACTTAATGTTCCTCTCTCTCTCTCTAAAAATAAATAAATAAAATCTAAAAAAAATTTTCTAAAAAAAAAATTAATGGCCATGATATATGACAAACCATCAGCTAATATCATACTAAATGATGAAAAAAATGAAGGCTTTTCCTCTAAAATCAGGAACAAGACAAAGCTGCCCTCTCTCATTCAACATAGTTCTGGAAGTTTTAGCCAGAGTGATCAAGCAAGAGAAAGAAATAAAAGATATTCGTATCAGGAAAGAATAAGTAAAGGTACCACTTTTTGCAGATGACATGATCCTATATACAGAAAATGCCAAAGACTCCACCAAAAAACTATTAGAAACAATAAACCAACATAGTAAAGCCGCAGGATACAAAATCAATATACAAAAGTCCATTGCTTTCCTATATTCCAATGATGAAACTTTGGAAAATGAACTTAAAAAAACAATTTCTTTTACAATTGCAACAAAATAAAAATGAAATACCTAGAAATAAACTTAACAAAGGATGTGAAGGACCTAAATACTGAAAGCTACACAGCATTATTGAAAGAAATTGAAAAAGACACAATGAAATGGAAAAGTATTCCATGTTCATGGATTGGAAGAATCAACATAATTAAAATGGCTATATTACCCAAAGCAATATACAAGTTCAGTACAATTCCCATTAAAATCCCAATGTCATTTTTTAAAGAAATAGAACAAAAAATCACCAGGTTTGTATGGAACCATAAAATAAACCCAAATAGCCAAAGCAATCCTGAGGAAAAATAATGAAGCTGGTATTGGCGGAAAAACAGACACACCGACCAATGGAACATAACCAAGAGCCCAGAAATAAAACCACATATATCTGGACAGATCATCCTCGACAAAGGAGCCAAAAACACCAAATGTAGGGGAAAAAAGCCTCTTCAACAAATGGTGCTGGGAAAATTGGAAACCACATGCAAAAGAGTGAAGCTTGACTACAGTTTGACCCCTTGCACAAAAATTAATTTAAAATGGATCAAAGTCCTAAATATAAGATCCGAAACAATAAATTACATAGACGAAAACATAGGTACTAAGCTCATGGACCTTGGCCATAGAGAACAATTTATGAATTTTACCTCAAAGGCAAGGAAAGTAAAGGCAAAAATAAATGAATAGGACTATATCAAATTTAAAAGCTTCTGCATAGCAAAAGAAACTGACAACAAAACAAATAGGCAGCCAACCAAATGGGAGATGATGTTTGCAAACAATAGCTCCAATAAGGGATTAATATACAAAATATATAAAGAACTCACAAAGCTCAGCAACAAACAAGCAAACAATCTAATTAAAAAATGAGGAGAGGACCTGAACAGACACTTCTCCCAAGAGGACATGCAAATGGCCAACAGATATATGAAAAGATGCTCATCTTCATTAGCTATTAGAGAAATGCAAATCAAAACTACAATGAGATACCACCTCACACCTGTTAGATTGGCTATTATCAATAAGACAGGTAATAACAAGTGTTGGAGAGGCTGTGGAGAAAAAGGAACCCTCATCCACTGCTGGTGGGAATGCAAATTAGTATAATCATTATAGAAGAAAGCATGGCGGTCCCTCAAAAAATTAAGATAGAATTACCATATAACCCACAAATGGGTATCTACCTCCAAAACTTGAAAACATTGGTATGTAAAGACACATGCAGCCCCATGTTCATTGCAGCATTATCCACAGTGGCCAAGACATGGAAACAACCAAAGTGTCCCTCAGTAGAGGATTGGATAAAGAAGATGTGATACATATATACTATGGAATACTACTCAGCCATAAGAAATGATGACATAGTGACATTTATGACAACATGGATGGACCTTGAGAACATTATTCTGAGTGAAATAAGTAAATCAGAAAAAACTAAGAACTATGATTTCACACATAGATAAGATATAAAACTGAGAATCATGGACATAGATAAAAGTGAAGGGTCACCAGGGTGAAGGGGAGCTGGGTGAGGGAAATGTGGGAGGAAAAGGTGTAAAGAGGAACAAATATAAGGCGACGGAAAATAATTTGACTTTGGGTGATGGGTATAACAACATAACAGTTCAAATGCTACAGAAATGTTAATCTGAAACCTATGTAATCTTATTAATCAATATCACTGTGTTAAAGTTAATTTTCTAAATAAAAATTTAAAAAGAATTAATAAAAAAAGAATTAATAGCCATGTATGTGTGTACACTTGTATATACATGTTCACTAAAACCAACATTAAACATTTGTAATAGTGCCAGTGTTGGTTATTATAAATGTATAAAATATAAACTAGAAGGATACATATCTATCATGGAGAAGAGGCTGGGAATCAAACTGAGTTAAAAAGGACTTAACTTAAATGTCCTATGTCTATTAGAAAGAAAGAGAAATAACAGAAGAATATGACCAAATGACAAAACTTATTAGCTCAGGGTGTTGAGAATGTGTGCCTGAGTGTATCTTTTAAAATTTTCTTTATAAAAAAGAAAAGCACATGTCTGATGATTGTATTAATTTGAACCAAAGTCTTCCACTTTATCAGTTGATGTGCTCTGGCTATTTTCTTAATTTCTTTTAGCCCAAGTTTTCTCATCTTTAAAATGGGGATAATAATAGTACCTATTCTAGTGGAGTTGTTGAGAGGATTAAACAAGTTAATACATGTGAAGCACTATCGCATTTAACTCTTGCCTGGCACAGAAAGCATTTAATAGATATGGGGTACTCTGTGTTGAAACCTGCTTTGTAGATTAGTTCACTGTCAGTTTTGGTAAGTTGTGTGCTTGAATAGAATATTTATCCTATAATTGTTGAGTGCACACACACACATATGCATGCACACACGCACGCACACACATTTGATTGTTAATTGTGTTCAAATCTTTCTCATTCTTTTTAATTTTCCATTTGAGTAATATTTCAACAAAGGGATGTAATATGATCATTTATAATAATTGTGAATTTGTCAATTTATTCTTATAATTTTATTAAATTTTAATACATATATTGAGACTACATTACTAGGCACATAAAAATTTTAATTGTTATATTTTTCCAAGTTATTCCTTTAATTATTAGGTATCTAGTTTTTAAAATAAAAATCTTACAGAGCTTTTGATTTCTTTGAGGGGTTCATTTTAATATGGCTTCTCCAGTTTTCTGTTTTCTTTTGGTATTTGTACATCTTTTTTCATCCTTTTATTTTATTTTATTTTTTTTTAGAAAGAGAAAGAGAGAGAGAGGGACAGAAAGGGACAGACAGGAAGGGAGAGAGGTGAGAAGCATCAAATCATAGTTGTGACACTTTAGTTGTTTATTGATTGCTTTCTCATATGTGCTTCTACTGGAGGACTCCAGCTGAGCCAGTGACCCTTTGCTCAAGCCAGTGACCTTGAAGTTTAAGCCAGCGACCATGGGGTCATGCCTATATTCCCATGCTCAAGCGGTTGAACTCAGGGTTTCAAACCTGGGTCCTCAGCGTCCCTGGCCAGCGTTCTATCCACTGCACCACTGCCTGATCAGGCTACTTTCAAATTTTTTAAGTCCTTAGTTTTAATGTCTATAGTCTTGAAATATATAACTGTTTTATTTTTTTCTTTTTTCCAGTCTATTTCTGTGTTTTTATAGGTACATTCAATTACAGTTATTATGCTTCCCGATATACTTGCCCAAATTTTTACAATCTTGTATATATGTGTGGTTTTCATTTATTCTGATTTTCTCTGATTGTCTTTTCTGTTAAAACATCTATTGAAATTCCGTTGCGACACCTTAGTTGTTCATTGATTGCTTTCTCATATGTGCCTTGACCATGGGCCTTCAGCAGACCGAGTGACCCCTTGTTCAAGCTAGTGACCTTGGGTCCAAGCTGGTGAGCTTTGCTCAAACCAGAAGAGCCCGCACTCAAGCTGGCGACCTCGGGGTCTCGAACCTGGGTCCTCTGCATCCCAGTCCGACGTTCTATCCACTGCGCCACCGCCTGGTCAGGCCCATGAAATTCCATTTGTAAATAATTGTCCTTTGTAGGCAATCCCTGTTTTTTCTTTTCTCTCTGGTTTTAAGATTGTCTTTTTTAATTTATTTTTGCACTTGTTCTTCAGAATTTCTACCAGGGTATTTTTTATTTTCTTGATACAGCTCTTTTATTTATCCTATTCCATTCTCATTTTACCTTTTGAACATGACCATTCATATTTTCTATCAATTATGGAATGTTCTCAGCCATTATTACTTAAAACATTGTTTTTCCATTCTTCCTCTTTGTTCTATAATTCCTGAATACCTATTAGATGTATCTCGGACCTTGTTATTCTAACCTCAAAGTCTCTTATATCTCTGCATGTCTCTGTGCTGCATTCTAATTTCCTCAGATCTATCTTTTTCTTCCTAATTCTCTCTTTAGCTGTGTCTAGTCTGCTCATTGTCTTACTCTTTGAGGGTTTTAACATTTAATCATTTAATAAAATAGAAAATTTTATTAGGTGGCAGTTCAGGTATTTCTAACTGAAAGAAAACAATGCTAACAAAATAAAACCAGTGATTAGATAAGGGCTTTCTGTAGATGCTTGGAATAAGACAGTAAAAAGACATTCTGCAGCCACAAAAGTAACTAAAGAACTCTTGACTGATGTAACTACTGCTTCTTTGTCAAAGATAACTCTAGCCCTGCTTTAATACTCTTGCCTCTTAGATAAAAATGAACAAGATACTCAATCACCAAATTTCATCTACTTTTTAACATCTGATTCAGAACCCTTCCTCCCTCCCTCCCTCCCTCCCTCCCTCCCTCCCTCCCTCCCTCCCTCCCTCCCTCCCCTCCCTCCCTCCCTCTCTCTCTCCCGTTACTGCATCCCTGCCTCCCTCTCTCCCTCCCCTTCCTCCCTCCCTCCCCTCCCTCCCTCCCTCTCTCCCTTCCTTCCTTCCCTCCCTCCTTCCCTCCCTTCTTTCTTTCTTTCTTTCTTTCTTTCTTTCTTTCTTTCTTTCTTTCTTTCTTTCTTTCTTCCTATTTATTTATTTTTTATTTAAGTGAGAGGAGGGGAGATAGACAAACTGTATGTACCTCAACTAGGATCCACCCAGCAATCTTGTCTGAGGCCAAAGCTTAAATCAACCAAGCTATTCTCAGTGCCAGGGGCTGATGCTCAGACCAATCAAACCGCTGACTGTAATAGGGGAAGAAAGAGAGAGAAGGTGGAGAGGGAGAAGAAAAGTGGATGGTTGCTTCTTATGTGTGCACTGACTGGGGATCAAACCCAGGACATCCCCATGCAGGGCTGATGCTCTATTCACTGAGCAAACCAGCCAGGGCTGATCTTTGTTTTCTTAAATCCTGCTTATAATCACCCAGTTCAAGCACAGATACTGTAATAAATCCCTCTCACAATTGTGCTGATGTATACTTTTCTTTGCTGCAGCAAGCTAGATAAAACTACGTTTTTGACTGCTGGTGTGGTCCTGGTCTTTGGTTAATGGGGTTTAACTATATATATTAATATAAATATATAAATATTAATATATTTTATATATATGTCTATTTTTGGGATTATATTGGTTCCCAAAACCATACAGTTTCAGGTGTATAAATCAATAAAACATCGTTTATACACCGCATCGTGCACTCATCACCCCAACCAAAGTCTATTTCCGTTCCCATTTCCCCCTGCTTTGCCCACCTCTGCCTAGCTGTCCACCCCCGTTTTCTCACCCCCTTTTCCTCTGGCTATGACTGCGCTGTTGTCTGTGTTACGTATACAGGTTTTTCCTAATCCCTTCACCTTCTCCCCTCTGACAGCTGTCAGTTTGTTCCATGTATAACCTACTATATTTTTATAGGTAGGTCTAGATGTTCTATTTAGTTTTTTTGCAATTTTAATTGTTCTGTCTTCAATTATGCCTGCTCTTTTGCATTATACTTTCTATTCCTTCTGTTATGAACCTAGTTATTTTAAACATACTTAATCTTATATAATTCAATTGCAGCCAATATTTGTCAAAACTGAAGTTCTAGAGATACTGTCCTATTCTTTATTGTTTGTTACTTTTTGTTGAAGATGGATTATTCTCTGTGTGTTCTATAATTTTCAGTTGTGATCCCATTTTCATTCTGAGACTGCCTTCAGAGTGAATTTTTGCTTGTTGTGGCCATGTGCACTAAGGATAGTACCATCTCAATACCAATGACCTTTTGTTAGTTAATTTTTTGTGGTTGGATTTTACATATAATACAAACACCCTTTTTGAGTATGTTTAATGAGGTTTAATGTAGGCTGCTAAATCTCCAGACATGTCATATGTTTCAGTTCTTGTTGATATTCTTACCTGATTCTCAGCTGATTTACTTTAGCCTATGACTTGTATCTTTTGACTGCAATTGTAGATTTTTTTTCTTTTCTTTTTTCTTTTTTTGGCTAGAGAGACAGACAGACAGGAAGGGAGACAGATGAGAAGCATCAACTCATAGTTGCAGCACTTTAGTTGTTCATTGACTGCTTCTCATACATGCTTCGACCTGGAGGCTCTAGTCAAGCCAGTAACCCCTTGCTCAAGCCAGTGACATTGGGCTCAAGCCAGCAACCATGAGATCATGTTAATGATCCCATGCTAAAGTTGGTAAACCTTGCGCTTAAGCTGGTGAGACTGTGCTAAAGCTAGATGAGCCCACGCGCAAGCCAATGACCCTGGGGTTTCAAACCTGGGACCTCAGCATCCCAGGTCAATGCTCTATTCACTGTGCCACCACCGGTCAGGCTGTAGAGATGGTTTTGATTCCCCTGAACTAGTGGTAAGTGAAGGCAGACACGTAGAAATGAGGTATGTAATTACTATTGTAGGCATGATTCCTTCTCTGGATGGGATGCTGCAGACTCAGGCTAGTTTAACAGTAAAGGTGTAAATATTGAAACTAGATACATGATAGGAAATGAGGTGGTTGAAGACAAGCAGTGATAGGATGTGTGGCTGTGGCTATTTGGGTTCAGGAGCTCCTGGCTAGCTGACATTGAGAATATGAAATAAAAAAGAGACTCTCTTAATGGTTCAGTGGGATACAATCTATGTGTTGCCACAAAAGCCATTTCAAAACGGTTTTGCTTTTGCTCTTTAAAGGTAATTGTTTAACTAAATCAATGGTTCTCAACTGGGGGCAATTTTGTCCCACAGGGGATCCTGGTAACATCTGGAGACCTTTCTGATTGGCACACTATTGGCACCTAGTGAGTAGAGGCTAGGGATACTAAACATTCTGCAGAACAGGACAGGGCCCCTACCCCCAACCCCAACAAAGAATTTTCCAGCCCCAAGTGTCAATAATTCCAAGGCTGAGAAACTCTATGCTAGACCTAGGGACTGGAGGTAGGCCTCTAAATCAAAGGTATATTGGCTCTGGCCCGTTGGCTCAGTAGATAGAGTGAGGCCCCAATATATGGACATCCTGGGTTCTATCCCCAGTCAGGGCACACAAGAGAAGCGACCATTTGCTTCTCTTTCCCTCCCTCTTCCTCTTCTCTCTCTCTCTCTTCCCCTCTCATAGTCAGTGGCTCAACTGGTTTGAGCACTGCTGAGTGAGGATAGCTCAGCTGATTCAAGCAGGGGTTGCCAAGTGTATCCTGGTCAGGGTGCATGTAGGGGTCTATCTACCCTCCTCTCACTTAGAAAAGTCAACTTATTTAAATAAACACTATCTTTCAAGAAATGATAGTACCACAGTGGTACATTCTTCTATGATTCTATCCAAATTCTGACAGTTTGTGATATCTACCTTCTACTTGGTTCAACTCCAATTCTTTGCAGAACTTTAATGTGGGTCCAGCAACTACCAAATCTATTCACAGTTTTAATAAAAATTACTCATATTTGACATTAATGTAAAAAGATATGTACAGCAATTTATTTATAGCCATTAAAAATTAAACAATACAATTTCCTTATGATTTATGCCATTATTTCAGTTTTACCATGGAAAGTTCCAAAGCCACAGACTAAATTAGCTGCACAAATAGCATCAGACAAAGAAAGATTTTGATGTTGTGCCTTGCAGTTAGGCTCTAGTGTATTATTTTCCTTTGTTGTTACATTTTTACAGCTTAAATTTAGGACAAAGGTAAATGTCATTATTTCGCAAATAGAAATGATTGTCTACATTGGTCTCTTCTTCCTCCAGGTAGCACACACTACCATTTATCCTCCGGATTCATTTCCCCCAGAAAGCTGTGAAGGAATTCTATAATGATATTATTGGTTTTGTAACTAGAGTTTTCATTGTAATGCTATTACTAAACCAATGTTGTGATAAATGGTCTGTTTATAAGGGGAATCACTTTTACAAGGAGTAGAAAATTACACATGCTTCTGCTTTGCAATAACAATAAAAACCACAGTGAAAAAAAATATTCCTCAATTTATTCCCATCTGTATCAGCAGGGAAGCTTTAGAAGATGGCTTTTCACCTAACGTCTACTAAACACGATGACTGCCTAAATGTACTATATCAAAATGCACTTTTCCTCCAAACCCTGTTTAAGACCCATACATTCTTAAGCTTACAGTAACATGGGCCCTTTAAAAAACCAGGCACTTTAAACCCCACCCCTCTGCTGACTTAAAGCTGTAAATCCAGCCTTTCTGGGGCACTTAGTTGGTGATAAAGCTACAACAGCCAGCTTTCCCCCTGCTCTGCCCGGAAGGAATATTTCTGTTGCAATAAACTTGAAATGTGGAAGCGTTAACATAGTAAGGGTTAAGGAACAATAGAAACCTGTGAAGTCTGGAAGCCAGACCAGCTCTTAAGATTCTCTCATGGTGCTGAATAAAGTGGAAAGAATGCTGTTAAGTCTGAGTTTCCCCCTGTGGTGCTATTCCCTGCTAGCGTTACTCTTCCATTTCACCCAGCAAGTGAGTTTTCCAGAAGCTCATTCCAATTTAACGAGCTGCTTGTCTCATGTATCAGATCCCTAAAAGGAAAAGTTGAGGAGAGAACTAAGTTTTCAGTGAGAATGAAACTGGATCCCTTCTAACAGAATTATTTACATTGGCTATATGTTTCTGAAGAGCAAAGTCAACTCCCCCCACCCCCCACCACACCAACAGTGACTAAGTTCGGAAGTCCTCCTGCACTAAAATAAAAAATAACTAGGAAAAACTTGGGGTTTGATTGTGGTTGGCATTTTTGAGCTGTCTGCTACAAGCAGCCATCTTGGTAAAAGATGATGTCATTTGGAACACTTGGAGTTTTAGTTTATTCCAAGATACCGTGTCCATTAACCTTTGAATAGCAGTTTAATTATCAGTTCAAATTTAGGCTTAAAGATAACACAGGGCTGGGAATAAAAACCATTTCTTTGCCTATCTCATTATCCTTCTTAGCACATTATAAACTTTTCCCAAAGTTCAAAGTCCTAGAAAAAAAATTTTTTTTTAATTTTTTTTATTTTCTGTTTCCATGTGTTTGTTATTCCCTTGACTAAGCTTGGATAATAAAACTAGTCTGGTCAGTTTCACTTTCCAATTTTTATACATAAGTGAAAGCTCTTCTGTGTCAACTGTGTAAAGTGTTTAGAATCAAATCACCTGCTAGGCCAATTTCCTACAAAGTCTTTGGGAGGAGACGGGCAATAAATCTTTTTATTTTAAATTTCTTATGCTTCAAAATGAGAATCTTGAATTAAACCACATTAGAGTAATTAAAATGTGTTTTATTTCTGACTCATTAAAGTTTTCTAGGAATGGGCAGGACTATAGTAAGGAAAGGTGATGGTGATGTTGTATTCCTACTTAATCATCACTATTTGTATAGCATAATGGTATGTCTGCAGTTACTTTGGAAAACTGACACTTTAAAGAGATGCCTTTCAATCTACAGAGTGTTTATTTTTTATTTTTTGGATTGGATGTTAGTGTCTTAATCTTGGAAACGTAATAAACATCCAAACCTGTAAGAAATTTTTATGAGTTTGAGCCAAACTGACGACAACCGCTGGGAAGCAAAATCTCAACGAATTGAGAAAATGCTCCTTTATCGCATATTTTATACATCAGAACCAAAGGGGAAGACTTAAAGGGGTAACACGAAATCCATTAGTGATAGATTAGGGAAGTGGGTTTTAAAGTAAAAGGGGAGAAATCTATGGGATTGGACAAAAACGTAAAACGAATAGACATACTTCTTTTACATAGGCGGGTTTAGGATAGTTAACAGTTAATAATTAACATGATAATACTAACAAAGAGGGGATTTGTGGTCTTTGCTCTGGTGCCCTGGACGTGCTTTGAGGGGTGGGATTTAGGAGGGGGGAAGGAAATTACTTTGATATTCCGAAGATATGTTATTTTAGATGCAAAAAGACACTGGCAGGCTAAATTACGGTGAAGCTTGACCTTCTTCGTTAGGGAAAAATACTGGCCTAGGACACGACTACCCACCATGTAGAAGGGTTTCACTTCAGACCATCCTACGTGGTTACTTGAGGCCTCTGAGTTTCTAAGGCTGCCATGCAGGCCTCCCCTAAGCTTATTAGGTTTAGTATGTAGCCCCCTATTCCTCCACAATCCTATTGCGTGACATGCCCTAGTACTACTTGCAAGATGTAAAGAGAAAAAAATAATAAAGTTGCACCTGTTTGAACGACTGAGCGCAGCGTGGTTTATAAGATTATTATGAGAGAAGGTGGTGTCTCTTTTGCAAATCTTTCTTAACGAGGGTAACCTGTGGCTGGTGTTGCTTCACCTCACTCTGCTCCCTGTAGGGGAACTTTCTGTTCTCTTACTGCTATTCTTCCCAGTCAGGCTCAATAAGATAAAACTGAAAGGGCTGCCTGCATGTTTGAAATAGAGGGAGACAGGAACACACAAGTCCGCGGAAGGTGGGGCCACTTGGCGACAATCGGCCAGGCCGGCTGCGGGAACTGACTGACCTCTCCACGTGTCCCCAGCACCTGCAAGGCTAGTGGGGCATTTGGCTTGTTTTGCCCAGGAGCGGGCGCCAGCCCGGAAGAGGCTGGGCGGCCCTGGGCTTAAATCAGGGGACTCGGAGGCCCTCCCTCGGAACACGTGCGGTCGGCGAGCAGCCGGTGCGGAGGTTGGCCTGGCTTTCTCCAGGAGGCCGCGCCCGCGTGTCGCTACCCGGCCGGCAGACGCCAGGAGGCGGGCCGCGGCGGCAGCGGGCTGGTCCCAGAGCTTTCGGCTCGCTTTGCCGGGCGGCCTACCCAGCGCGCCAGGCCGGCTGGAGCGAGATTCAGTGCAATACTGCCCGGGCCCGGGCGGGGTCTCTGTTCTCTGGCGGAGGAGGTCCCTTGGCAGCGGGAAGCTCTCTCTCTTTCTCTCGCCGCCCCTCTGAGCCTGCGCCCTAGTGCCAGGCGCCCAGCTCGGCGCTCCCCTGTGCTCGCCCCGCGCCCACTCATTCGCAGTCCAGGCTTCGCCGTCGCCGTCGCCGCCGCCGCCGCCGCCGCAGCCTCCCTGCTCCTCCTACTTCCCCCAGCCCGCCGCGGCCATGGCGGACAGCGCCAGCGAGAGCGACACGGACGGGGCGGGGGGCAACAGCAGCAGCTCGGCCGCCATGCAGTCGTCCTGCTCGTCGACCTCCGGCGGCGGCGGCGGGGGAGGTGGCGGCGGGGGGAAATCGGGGGGCATTGTCATCTCGCCGTTCCGCCTGGAGGAGCTCACCAACCGCCTGGCTTCGCTGCAGCAGGAGAACAAGGTGCTGAAGATCGAGCTGGAAACCTACAAACTCAAGTGCAAGGCGCTGCAGGAGGAGAACCGAGACCTGCGCAAAGCCAGCGTGACCATCGTGAGTGGCCCCCGGGGGTGCGCCGCCGCGCCAGCCTCCGCCCGCCCCCAGGAGAGGCTCTGCCGGGACCCGGGCAGTCCCGGTCCCTCTAGGGCTCCTGAGGTCCCGCAGCGAGCCGACTCTGTCAAGACCTGCCGGCCTCCGGAGGGTGGGGGAGAGGGAGGTGTCCTCTCGGGGCCGCGGGGCTGTCCTCTCCCTTCTCCCGGGGTCCAGGCTCCTCGGGGGATGAGGGAGAAGGCTGCTGGGACGACCCACCCACGTTTCCTTTCCATCTCTGGGGAGGAGGCCCCTCTCGGGCAGAGCTGGAGGCTGGCGGCGTGGCTGGGGGGCGGGGTGGGACTTTTTCAGCCCTAGCATGCCTGAGGGGTGCGTCCATAACCTGGGGAGCCCTATGCTAGGGGAGAGGAAGGGAGCTGGGGCCTGTTTCGGGGGCCTGCCTTGGGGTGCGGGGGTACGCATCGGGGTTGGGCGCTTCGCTGGCATCAGGACGGCGCTGGCTGGATCGCCCGGGGAGGGGTCTGGAGAGAGTGCCTGGGAATCCGGGAAGTGGAGTTTTCTGGCCAGGATCGAGAGGGAGAGGGCGGGTACCGAAGCTGTTGCCCCTGCCTACCTCCGTGGGAAGCTCTTCTTTGGTGTAAAGGATGGGGGTGGTGGCCGCCGGAGGCCGTGTACAGCCGGGAGAATGCAGCATCTTGCACTGGTCTGGACAGTGAAGGGTATGAAGCCTAGACAGACTGAAACCAGGGTGAAAGGTAGCGACTCCCTTGTTGAGCAAGATGTACACACATCTGTTTGTTTCATTGTCGGTGAAGTGCCTGGGGGTATTTTGCCATTAATCCAGATCCTTGAGGGGAGAATAGGCTGTCTATTATGTTTTTACCTGGCTCCCGGGAGACTCCCCCGAAGAGGTTAAAATGAGGTGTATAGGTCTCCCTCCTAAGTTACGGGCGTCTGGAAAGGCCAGTCTAGCTGTGATGAGGCGAAACATAATGAAAGAAGTACACCGAGTGCTCTCATCTAACATCCTTGCCAGCTAGCCACATCATTAACATGCCGAATCCCCGCACAGGATTCTCATTCAGATCAAAACAGTTTCCCAGCCAGGAGCAGAGAAGAAAACGTTAAGAAGTCTAGGGAATAAATTGCCATAGCTGCTGCACCATAGCTGATTAAACTGAACCTTCAGATGGAGAAAGAGATGAATTTGGGGATGGATCAAAGATCACTCTCTGGAAATGAAATGAGGCAAGTTTAGGATGCCCCTGTGACAGCAAGGTTTTCATTGGGGGAGCTAGTTGGGTGTGTATTCCCCCCCCCCAGTGCCAGCTCTTACATGGGAACTGGATGGCATTCTGAATTTGCTTAGAAAGCAGATTTCCACCAAAGTTTCAGTGTGATTGGTAGCCTAAATAGAAATTGATTGTGGAAAGACACTTTCTTTCTTTCTTTCTTTATTTTTATTATTAATTTTAGTGGGGTGACATTGAATAATCAGAGTACATAGGTTCAGAGAAAACACCTCCAGGTTATTTTGACATTTGATTATGTTGCATACCCATCACCCAAAGACAATTGGAGTTTGGGAAAGACACTTGCCATGCTCAAATCCAGTCCTGGTGAACGGAATTGGAACTATAAAGTTCTTGAAGTGCCCCTTTGGTAGGAAGGTGAAGAAATTTCCAAAGGCAGCCACTTCCAAGCCTCCTCTGTAGCTCTCTGGGCCAAGAGAGATAGATGTCTCTGCTGAGTGAGGGTTTGAGAAGAGGGGAAAGTTGGTGGAAGCAGTTTATTTAAGGTTTGAGTTAGTAAATGAGACGGTTAGTCTCTTGGAGAATGTGAACCATGGAAAGTAGTAAAACTTAAATGAAACACAGTCTTTAGCCTCTTGCATACAGTGAGCAATTCAGGCTGTTTCGTTTGTTTGGGAGGGAGAATGTGGGGTGGAGACAGTATGAAAGGGTTATCTGTTTGACACTTGACCATATATAAGTAGGTCTGTAAATTGTACACAAACACGTTGGTTTTGCAAGGACAAACATGTTCATTCCCGATGTATAAGATCAGAGGTATTCTGAACACTTGGCCTGAAGAGTGTGTGAGGTGGTGGCGTTATTTCTTAGCACTTACTCTCAACCAAAACTGAACATTCAACCAAATGTATTTTGTGAAATGCTCTGTGGCTTCATAAGTAAAGTTTAAAAACTTTTTTAGATGACGGTTTACAAGTACCAGAAGCTTCTCAATTCTTCCTTAATCTTTGATGAATATATTCAGTGAGACAAATAACAGTGCTTGTGGTTTACCTGGTTCCCTAGTACTTGGCTGGTGTTACTAAGGCAAATGCAGAGAAGAGGTTCCTTTAAGATTTGGAAAGTTTGGCTAACTGAACTAGAAGCCAGAATGTGTGACTAGATGAAATGGGTCTGTGGATGTAAGAAGTCCCTTGAACAGCACCATGTTATTGTTTATGTCAAAGTTAAGCTGTACAACCCGATACCTCTTAAACATAGCTCTTGCTAGTAGCTGCCTAGGAATTTTGCGACAAGGCCTAGTTAGTCAGTTAAGTGAAGGCCTTGCTAGATTTTTCATTATTTTAGTTAATTTGAAGTGAAGATGGAATCATAATCCTATTACTTGCCCTCCAGGCTCCTATTAGTTTCTCTAGTTATAATATTACTTATCATGTTCATAAGCACAAAAAAATGATTATGGGTGGCTTTTCTTTTACCTGAATGTGATCAGGAAAGTACATTGCTAAGACAGACACACCCTGGAGAAGAAAGAGATGTCATCTTTTTTTTTTTTTTTTAGATTTTTGTTTATTTGTTTTATAGAGAGGAGAGAGAGAGAGAGAAACGGGGAGGAGCAGGAAGCATCAACTCTCATATGTGTCTTGACCAGGTGAGCCCAGGGTTTTGAACTGGCCACCTCAGCATTCCAGGTTGACACTTTACCCACTGTGCCACCACAGGTCAGGCTCTTTTTCTTTTTTTTTTTTTCTTAGACTATTTTTAGAGCAGTTTTGGATTCCTAGCAAAATTGATTGGAAGTTACAGAGATTTCACATGTACTCCCTGCCCTTCCTCCCTTCCCCTATTATCAACATCCCATCAGAATGATACCTTTATTATAACAAATGAACCAATACTGACACATCATAATTACCCACAGTCCATAGTTTACGTTAGGGTGTACTCTTGGTGTTGTACATTCTATGGGTTTGGACAAATATAATGACATTTATCCACTAATATACTGAGCAGATATAGTGCCCTAAAAATCCTCTGTGCGCTGGCTTTCCATCTTTCCCTAACCCCTGGCAACTACTGATCTTTTTACGGTCTCCGTAGTTTTGCCTTTTCCAGAACGTCAAAGAGTTAGAATCATATGGTATTGCAGCCTTCCAGAATGGCTTCTTTCACTTTGTAATAGGCATTTAGATTTCTTTCATGTCTTTTTATGGCTTAATAGCTCATTTCTTTTTAGTATGGAATAATATTCCATTATCTGAAAGTGCTACAGTTTATTTTTCCATTTGCCTACTGAAGGACTTGGCTGCCTTCAAGCTTTGGCAATAATGAATAAAGCTGCAATAAACATCTGTGTGTTGGTTTTTCTGTGGACAGGAGATTTCGGCTCATTTGGGTAAATACCAAGGAGCACAATCACTGGAGTTTATGTAAGAGTACTTTTAGTTTTATTAAGAAACTGCCAAATTGTCTTTCTAAAGTGGCTGTGCTATTTTGCATCCCTACCAGCAACAAGAGTTCCTACTGCTCCACATCCTTGTCAGTGTTCGATAGTCAGAGTTGTGCGTTTTGACCATTCTAATAGGTGTGGAGTAGTATCTCGTTGTGCACTCTTTTTAAGCCAACAGCCAATAGAAGCTCATAACTAAGGGTTACTTCTCTCTTTTTTGTAGATAAGAGAGAAGTAACCCTTATTCTGGTCAATCTACCGATTTAATAAAGTACTGGTTTCACGTGTCTATGTTCTCAGTATTTAGAGGTAAGCATCATTATGGGGAAGAAACAGATACACGAGGTCCTTCATCCATCTCTACAAGTGTATCTGTGAGTTAGAGCTCGCCGTTCATATTTTTATTTGAGAATTAGAGGTGGAACGGGATGTTTTGAGTGATTTCTCCAATTTCTTCCAGTAAATCAGCAGTGGAACCAGGCTGCTGATTGTAGATCATTATACCTAGTTTGGAGTGGAGAAAATACACAAAAAACAAATGCTCAGTCACCCTGTGGAGTCAGGCTAGATCTGTCTGGCTTGTACTCTGGTTAAAAATTGGAGATTATCTAATAATTCAATGTAGTGAGAGGTATCCAGGAGTGCTGGTCTCTGGAAATGCAGTTGTAGGCAGTAATTGGATGGCTTCAGAGTTGTGGACTAGTTGCTGCTGTTCTCAGTGTAACCAGGGTCTCACACCTGGTGTGGCTAGTTCTCCAAGTGTGAGCTCTTTTCTAGACCGGTTCAGAACTTCCATCATGTGTTTGGTTCAAAAATAAAAGCCTGTTATAAATGACTATTATTTAAGTATGTCTCTATCTATAAAATTAGTCCTTCATTATAAACATTTGTGGTAACACAGAAATACAAAGGCATTTGGAATTACAGTAGAAAAACGTTGATACGGCTTGATAGAAAAACCTGGCTATTTTGAACATCCACAGTGTCGTGATTTCATTAACTAATAAAAGCCGTATAGTTAATGTAGTGGATTTTGGATTTTTTACTCTGGAAGCCTAATATACGATTTTTCATTTTTAAGACTTCATTTTGGCAGACTCTCAGAAGATAGCAGATCAACATTGCCCTTGTAAAAAGATATATTGTGGGGGTTTTTTTTCCTGTTTTAAAAAAATAATTCTTAGATTTTTATGGAAACACCCAGTTTTAGACATAACATTGAGACAAGTATAACCTCACAGTTAGGGCTAATTGTACACAAGTTCAGTCTTCCTAAAGTAACTATTCTTAGATTTCTTCTGCAGTGAAAGTTCTTCACATTTGTGGGTTCTTTCTGTGTGTTTCATATAATCTATTTGTATTTGATTGAGAAAAACCACAAAACCTGAGAGGAGGTTGTGACAGCCTTTTACAGTGTTCTCCTTGTTTCTTTTGCTGGGTATGGGGAATAGTTTAGAGAATCACCAGTGTCTATATGTGGTAACTCTTGTTCAAGAGCAGAGATGTTGGTTGAAAGCAGAAACCTGAAGCAGTTCGTGCTTGCGTTAAAACTCCCAGTGGCTCCCGATTGCCCTCTGGATCTGAGGAAACATTCTGGTGGTGTACTAGGCTGCATGCTCGGCCCCTGCTTCACAGACACGTCCTCACATTCGAAGCTTTCACCGGACTGAACCGCTATTTCCTGGAATTAATTTTAGTAGGTTTCTCTGGCTCCTCTGGGATGTTCCTTGTGCCCTTAATTCTTCTTCCTACTTCTCCCCTCTCATTTAGACCCAAGTGGACTGGACTGCTTCCCCCACCCCTCAGTGTACACTGGCTCCGGGTCTTTGCCAGCCACTCCCTGGGGTTTGTGCCCATTCATGTCCCACAGGACCCATCTATCATCCCCCCACCCCATCACATGGGTCTCCCCAGGTGGGTGTGTAAATTTGAGGGGTGGGTAGAATTTGCCTTGTTCACTCCCATTCCTCAGTGCCTGGGTGTGGTTAGCATATTTGGGTTGACTCCATGGGCATTGGGTGATGAGGTGGGTTTTTTTTGTTTTTTTTTTTACTGGACCTTATGCTCATAGCGTTACTTTTGCATGTGTCCTAAATAGCAAACAAACATCATCTTCTCCATAGTCGGTTGAATAGACTGGATAGATGATTGAATGTACACTATATATACTTTGGGGGACTACTACAATCAGTGTGTGCCCCAAGCTCCTGCCTTCCCACCAGGGGTGACGTTGTAGGCTACCTTGTAGCGTTTTCCTGGATGTTTGTGATACATTTCACCTTTGAAAGGGGACAGTGTCCTCAGGTTCACTTTTCTGAGGGTTTCTGAGCAAGGCTTAGGGGAGGAAGTGGCTCTTTTGGAAATGTTCAGATTTGCCACCTCAGGCTTGCTGATGGTGACAAATCACTCCAGGTATTTCTTTAATGTTCAAATACTCCGCAGTGGCCTCTGAGAAACAACTATGGACTGTGATGGGGTGTGTGTCAGTGCAAGTACCGGAAGCTCCAAGTGGGGAAGTATCTGCAGAGAAAATTGGGAGACTTGCTGCATCCCTGTAGATGTCCACGTGTGGCCTGCAGAGCGGAGTTTGGAGGTTGCTATGGCAGCACACCCAGCATACTTGCACTCCCCCTCACCTTAAATCATGCCTTGTAGAAGTAATTGCATTTACACCTAGAAATGCTAATCTGAGCTTTTAAACTACAGCAAGGAGCAAAGGAGTAACAGGCATCTTCCTTGTCTCCTCCCATACCTTTTCCCTCAGTGGGTAAGGTGTTGCTTTTTGTTTTCAATCACAATGCAGTTGCTTTTAGATAGATCACCGGGGAAGTAAATGTTCTCAGGTTCAGTATGTTCCTGCTTGGAGGTGATTGAAATTTTCTTGACAGGGAAACTAATGCTCTGGAAAATATTTCTAATCGTCTGGATCTTGTGGTGTTAACTGTCAGACTCTTCCTACTTGCCCAAGGCCTTCAAATTCTTGTCTTAGGGCTGTGAAGCCCACAGCAGTGCATTTTATCCCAGTGCTGATACCAGTAAACTGCAAACTCACTTTGTGTAGGTGTTCTCTTCTAGGGAGAAGAATGCTAAAAAAAAAGGTGGGGTGGGGTGGAGGATTTAATAATTTGGTTGATGGGTATTTAGATTTAACTCACCCCCTTCCTTGTTATCGGTCCCTGGAGCTGATGTGTGGGGTATAGTTTAGTGATTACAATTTATTATAATACTCACATAGCTAATGCTGGGAAATTTTCTGTGACTTTCCCCCTCCCTTTGTCCCCTCAGTAAGACACAAAATGGTATGTGGCAAATATAAATATAGCCTGAAATAGGCGGGATTCAACCTATAAGTACTTGTGAGGGGCTGTGCACCAGATACTCCGAAATATTCAGGAGGAATGTAAGGGCTTCTTAGCAGCCTACCCTGGATTGCACTTGACTTGGATTGAGCTTGGCCCTGATTGGGGGCTGTAGGGGAGTCAGAGTAGAGGGACGGGCCCTCCTTCTCCAGCATTTTCCAGCCCAGAGAGTTGTGAAGTACAGAGTTAACCAACATATAAGTGGAAGCAAGAAAGGAAGTTCAGGCATGCTCCTGTAGGGTTGCCTGGGGTGGCTATATTACCTTCCACTTTCGAAATGAAGTTCATCTGTTTTGTGAATACCTTTAAAGAAGACGATGTGTCATGTTCACTCAGTTTAATTAGCTTGTAGTTTATTTTGTAAGGCAGACGTGGGGAGAGCTGTTGCTCAATTTGTCTATGTCCAAGTGGCACGTGAGGCTTTTGTTTGTTTTTAATTTTCTTTTTTATATGGTGATGGTTGAAAAAAATGCCATGGGTGTTTTAATGTCATAATTTATATCTTCCTGTAGATTGAAATGATCTAGGTGGTTTTTCCTTTATTTCTGTTAAACTTGGGGCCCACCAACTTTCCTTTGGCCAAATCTTGTTGGATGGACCGAAATTTTCTTAAGTTTTCCTATCTGAAATCTGTGAAGCAAAGACTTTTATGTTAAAATTAGAGATCCTAGGTAAGGGTCCATTTCAAATGCCAGAGTTGTCTTTTTTTTTTTTTTTTTTTTTAAGCAGTGTTGACTGACAGTATAATCTTCCATGCATCTGTTCCAGATCAAATCAGCCTTGGGTGCCAGGTGTGTGTCTGGAGTGATCTGGTTAATACCCTCTGGGTCATCTCGGGGCACTTGAGATCAAATGAGGCCACTCGGTCCTGAGGAGCCGAGTTGGGATATTAAGCCAGACATAGGTCATAATTCAAAAGAGTTTTCCGTAGAAGGAAAGAGAAGCGTGAAAAAGTGAAAGCAGTGTGGAGTTCGGGTGATTAAAGTAAGTTCCTAGAAATCTTGTACCTGCACTAAGCACTTGATGTGTTGCTTTCATAAGAGAACAGTCTTTTATGTTACCAGCTCTTTGAGACTGAATTAGAAGGGCTAAAATAATCTTGAGAAAAATCATTTGGTCTTTAATTATAGAAAGAGCTTTTCAACTCATGAAATTGTTTGCATATAAGTGGTAATATTTTTTTTTCCGATTGTCCTAATATACCAACTCAATAACTTATTCTTTTGAGGTTTTTTTTTGTGTGTGTGTTCTTCATTGGACAGGACTTAATTTATCTAAACAAAAACATTTGCTGGGAGTCAAAACATTGTGTCTGCTTCATTTAGCAGCTTCTGATTATAGAAACGCTAAAATTTGAGGGGAAAAAATCTGCTAGCTGGTTTAAATGCCTTTGCTAACCAAAGAGTACAGTTTTAAGTATATACACCATAAAAGAGAAGTTCGGACTTCTTTAGGTGCAAATCACTACCTGGTCAAGGGCCGTGTCTTTTGGAAAGTATATTAACTATTTCACATCATTTTGACACTTGAATGCATGTAGCTTATTATTGAGAAGTACCTTCGGTTCCTGAGAATAGATTCAGTAACTTTTTTTGTGTGATTTTAAAAACTTGTAGTAAAATATGCAGAAATAAAAGTTACCATTTTAACCATTTTTAAGTATACAGTTCAGTACCATTAAGTACATTCACAGTGCTGGGCAGCCGTCTCCACTATCCATTTCCAGAACTTCATCCCCAACAGAGCCTCTGTCTTGAATCAGCAAAAAACCTCTTCATTTCCCCTACCTCTAGTCCTTGGTAACCTCTGTTCCTAGTGATTTAATTTGTTGTTGTTGTTTTTGGAGGAAAAACTTACTGTGACCTACAGAAGCAGCTAGCTGTTTTTCAGTGACCTGATGCTGAAGTTACGAATTTGGACCTAAAGTATTTTAATTAAAGTGTTTGGTATCTTGCTCCAACTTAAATTTTTACTGCTTTTTGGCCATCATGCATCTGATTCTTTGCTGTCTTCAACAGACAGGTACGGCACCCCAGCCCTGGGCTCGGTGCCACCCCCACCATTTGCATTTAGATAAAGCACCAGAGGTGCGGATCTTGGAGGGAGTAATCCGGGGCGAGGGCTTGTCCCCAGGAAGGAGAAAGGACTTTGCTCTAACACCAAGTATATGATGGTTGTTTAAAAAAAAAAAAGAAATGTATTGTAAGCATTTAATTTCCTTGATAGCATTTTGAATATACCATAATTTAATAACGTTTGAAGAAAAGAAAACCTTGGAGAAATGAATAATCTTGTTTATCAGCATCACTTCAGATTATTTTGTGTTGCTGTGCTAATAGCCAGTGTTTCCCCGGTGCCTACTCTGGGATGGATAGGTACGATTGGGAGGGGTTTGCATAGTATATCTTCTTATATAATCCTCACCACCGTTCTGTGTAATCAGCACTGATGTTATTGATTACTACAACTGGTAAACTTAGGCCCAGAGAGGTTATGTAACTTGTGGCTGGAATTTGAACCCAGGCTGGACCTCAGTGCTTAAGCACAGGTCTACATTGACTACAGAAAGGATGGGCTGGAAATTCATTTAGGAGCAGTTTTATCTTTATCTGTGAGCCTTTTCCTCATAGTTGTTTCCACACTGTTCTATTTTTTCAGTTAGAGTAGCCAGGGCTGCCCCATTACCATAGCAGATTCTTGGGATGCCAGACCCCAGGGAGTGTTTCCAGAGCGCGAAATTCCCCGCCTCAGAAGAGAAACAGCGATGGCTAGGGTGCCTTCAGTGCCTGGGGTCAGTCTGTGTGCCCCTTGCCGACTCTGCTCTGTCCCGTGATGGCCCTTGGTCTCTGCCATCCTGTACCCCGTCATTGTAGGTTGCCCCCTCTGTAATAGCACAGCCCTCTGGGTTCCCATCCCTGTCTAGGGTCAGTCTTTTTGTAGTACTTACGTTATAACCTCTATAAAGTCTGAGTAGTGCAGTAATAGTGAATTTTTCCAACACATGTATTGACGACTTGCTGTATGTATAGCAGGCAGAATGCCATATGTAAGCACTGGGATGAGATTGCATCTGGGGAGTTGGAGCCATCTTCAAGGGGGTTCTTTTTCTCATGAGGTGGTTGGTTATTGAACTAAAACCTGAAGGATAGGTTGAAGTTAATCTAGGAAGGTGGGATAAGGGTCGTGGCAGGATGAGGCATGCCTCCCTTTCTCAGGTGGAACCTGAGTGTGGGGAATGACATGAAACTGGGAAGGAGAGCAGGGCCCGTGTGGTAAGTCTGGTGGGTTCCGTTTCCCAGTTCTATCCAGGGGCTGACTACAGAGGAGGAGACAGGGGGCGGGGGAACAATGGGAGCATTTTGGCACTTTAATAATCCACTCTGGCTGCTTATTGCAGACTTCTGTTTGTGTTTTCCTTCTAAACTGAAGACAGATACTTTGTCTATATCATCTATAAGATAATCTGTCTTACTCCATGATAACAGCTACATATCACAGTTTTACTGGTGACTGGTACAGTTCTAAACAATTTACACTTAGGGATTCATTCATTGTAACTGCAACCCTTAGCTACCGCCATGTCACAGATGAAGAAATGAGGAGTAGGAGTCTCAGCACTCTCTCGAAGGTTGCAGTAAGTGTAGGACAGGGATTTGGATGCAGGCATTGTACTGGTGCCTGGAGCAGTGACTGGCACACAAAACCCTCCATTTAAAAGGTTATTTGTATTTCCCACGGACTGGACCCAGAAGCTGCCCAATAAAGTTTGTGGTGCCCAGGTTGACTTTCTTTTCTTAAATTTTTATTTTATTTATTCATTTCAGAAGAGAGAGAGAGAGAGAGAGAGAGAGAGAGAAAGAGGAGGAACAGGAAGCATCAACTCCCATATGTGCCTTGACCAGGCAAGCCTGGGGTTTCGACCCAGTGACTTCAGCATTCCAGGTTGACATTTTATCCACTGCGCCACCACAGGTCAGGCCAGGTTGACTTTTGATAAACTTTCTAATGGACTATAACGTACAGTAGAGTGCACAGGCTTTGAATGCACAACTTTTTTGAAAAGTGCTCAATAAATTGACAAGTAAATTTAATTATCACCCCTCTCAAGATACATGTTGTTATCAGCAACCCCTCAAAGCTGCCTTGTACTGTTTCAGTCATTACCCCTCAAAATTAACCTAGTTCTGACTTCTATCACAGTAGATTCCGTTTTGCTTATTTTTGTAGACGTGGCTTTGTATAGAATGTATTTTTGTGTGTTTCTAGATTCCTTGATTTGTTATCCTAGTTCATGCATTTACTAGTACAAAACAGTGTCCGTGTCGTTTCAGAGGAGTAGTTCTTTTTTATTGCTGTGCAGTATTCCATTGTGAGTATAGATGGAGCTGTTCAGTTTTGGCCTCTGCCCCTGGGCAGTCCCACCCCCTCCCCTCAGTGTTGATCACTGGGCATTGGGACATAGGGTTGCTGTGAGAGGAGTGTGGTACAGCAGAGGACACAAAGCCTATGGAACGGGGGCCTACAGTTCATTGAGGTTTGGCTACCTTCCTAGCCAGTCTTTGAGCCTGGGCGGACTTAACTGTTATAACTACAGTCTTTAGGGTTAATACCAGTCTTGTTCTTCCCCCACTGTTGTTATGGGGGTCAAATGAGACATACACATCAAAGTATATATTTTGATTGTGAATTATTCTTGTAGAAAATATTAAAGATTATTAGTAGCCAATCATTTCTATTCTCCAAAATGTATTTTTAAATCAAAACTGTCTTTAATTATTCTATAAGTTGATGGCAGCAAACTAAGGTCTGGAAAGCTGATGAGCGGTCGGCCGAGGCAGCAAGCCCCGAGCTCTCCAGAGACCGCAGGCTGGGGAGCTGTGCAGCCTGGCTTCTCGGGGCTGCTGTTTCTCTGACACTCTGGCTGCCTGGGGCCTCGGCCGACTTCCTAGGGTTTGGTGAGTCGGGAGTAAGCCAGCCTGTTTGGCCCTGTAAAAATAATGGGACAAACACCTTTCCTAAAAGATCCAGTTTTCCTTCCCTTGTAGGTTGGGTGCAGGGCTCTTTCCATTATTCTTTGCAAAAAAAGAGCCAATGTGTGCATTTTCCCAGTTTTCTGTCTTCAGCACTGTGGGCCACAGCCGCTCAAAACCTGCTTCTCTGTTGTGTGACTTTTGACCCTGTTTCATGGTGGTGTGGATTCCAGAGGGTGGACTTTGATGGCTGAGACACAAGTACCACTTCTGCTTAACTGCTGGTCTGAAGAGAAATGAGAACGTGCGTGTCTTTGACACGGGCTGACTTTGCAGGAGTGCCCCACAGCGCCCAAGCGGCAGCCGCGCAGCGTCCGGCTGTGAGCCGGGCAGGTTGCAGGACTTCTCAGGTGACCTCTCTTCTTTCTGTCGCCTCCGGATCACTCAAGTGGTAGAAATGGTAGCTGGGGACTTTCTGAAGGTTGAAGGAATATGCTTTTCACTAGGGGTATGTTGTCGTTTTGTTGCCTGATCTGAGAGGTATCATGAGAGGGGGCAAGGAAGATAGCTTGTATAATTCAGGGACTCAGCTGGCGTAGTAAGTAAGTAAGTTAAAGGAAGCCATATTGAACCCAGGAATGCCCTTCGCCCCTTTCCTGTCATCTGCCCACCAGGAAAAGGGGCTCTAGCCGGAACCACCAAGAGTCTGGTTTCTCTCTGCCTCCCTCCAGGGCTACTTCGAGTGCCTTCCCATTTGAACGCTTTTTTCAGGTAAGGGAGATTAGCACTAATGATTTTAATCCCTTATTTGGTTGGTTCTTACTTGGCCCAGGGCCTTGGAGCTCTGGGTCATTGGTACCTGATGGGTGATGTGATCAGACAGTTGGAATTCACTTGTTAGCCCACAATGAAAACCAGTAGGTTTCGCAGCTTTTGGTAAGTCCTGTGCATTCTTTCTGTAGTTCTCAAGTTCTTGTGGGCTGCACTGCTCCCCTTTTTTTTGTTTTTATGGTTTGAATTCTATGTATTGCAGATTAGCATTTTCCGTTAGTCTATCTGTGTGAATTATTCTTCCTTTCAATTTTATTCATTAACTTCTTTCTAGTTTTTTCACCCCAGGGTTCTTTGAAAGAACTTGATATAATGGAGAGTGACTTGGAAACCAGATAGGATTCCCAGATTTAGCAAATAAAAACACAGGGTGAAGAGCTGGTATTTATTTATTTATTACCCATTTTTTTTTAATTTCTATTTATTTTAGAGAGGAATGGGGTGAAAGAGAATGTGTATGTGTGCAAGAGAGAAACACCGATTTGTTGCTCCACTTATTTCTGCATTTATTGGCTGATTCTTGTATGTGCCCTGACCAGGGATCAAACCCACAACCTTGGAGTGTTGGGATGATGCTCTAACCAACTGAGCACCCAGCCAGGACGAGGAGCTGTATTTAAATTTCAGATAAACAATGAATAGTATTTTAGTTATATGTATTCCCAAATGGTGCATGGAACATAGGTACACTAAAAATTATTTGTTTATCTGAAATGCAAATTTAACTGGGTAGCTTGTATTTTATAAATGCAAACAGACAAACCCATAGGATTTAAAAAATCTCAGTTCTGGGCCCTGGCCGGTTGGCTCAGTGGTAGAGCGTCAGCCTGGCGTGCAGAGGTCCCGGGTTCAATTCCCGGCCAGGGCACATAGGAGAAGCGCCCATCTGCTTCTCCACCCCTCTCCCTCTCCTTCCTCTCTGTCTCTCTCTTCCCCTCCCGCAGCCGAAGCTCCATTGGAGCAAAGATGGCCCAGGCGCTGGGGATGGCTCCTTGGCCTCTGCCCCAGGCGCTAGAGTGGCTCTGGTCACGACAGAGCGACGCCCCGGAGGGGCAGAGCGTCGCCCCCTGATGGGCGTGCCGGGTGGATCCGGGTCGGGCGCATGCGGGAGTCTGTCTGACTGTCTCTCCCCATTCCTAGCTTCAGAAAAATACAAAAAAAAAAAAGTCTCACTGATCATATGGCAGCTTACCCGACCTCTAAGCCACCATGCCTTCTTTCTATAAGGGGATCATGATATCTTACCTCTCAGGTTTTGGGGATAAATCATGTGACTTATGAAAGCTCTCGGGATGCATTGAGCATATCTTCCTTTTCCTACTTTAGCCAGTGATTTGGACTCGCCCATCTTTTTTCTTTTCTGTTCTCCTTCTTCGTGAACTGGCGGCTCTGGTCTTGTCAGGACGTCCTGTGCTTCCTCAAGCTGCACTGAGTTTGCTTTCCTTGTCCTCTCCTTCTCCCACCAACTTCTGTATTTCTTCTTTCTGAAGGCCATCGTTGACTGGATGTCTCAGGTGTCTCTTTTGATCTAGCCACATGGTAACAGCCCTCTTGTTTCATTTCTCTTTTCCTTCTGAGCCTGAAGTGGCACAGGGCGAACAGGGCGTTCTGGTCTCTTGCTGCCGGTGGGGCCAGGCAACAAACACGTGTCCCTTTGGGGTCTGGGTTTTCTCCTCATTTCACCGAGAAGACTTGGTTAGGATTCTGGGCATGCGAACTGGCACCTGAGGGCTTTGGCTGCAGAGTTTTGGGAGACCTTTGAAAGAGAATGTCCTCGGAAAGGCACACGTGGTTATCTCGGGCATCCCCTCTCCCTGTTGCTTCTCCCTCTGCCCTTGTCACTTGAGCACTTCCTGCTCAGAGGGCAGTTGAGTGTGGGACCCCTGGAGCTGCGCTACAGTCGGTGACTCATGAAGCCAAGGTGCAGGGTTTGATTTAGCTCTTGAACAAAACCACAGGGCACAATTATTCCGTCTTTACAGACTGAGTCAGCTGAGGTACAGAGATGTCAGCCTGCCGGGGTCATCAGCTGGTAGGTGCTGGGGCCAGGAGGTAACCTGCTCTTGACCACTGTGTTGTATTTCTGTGACCACTTGTGGCTCCGAGGGTCTATGAAATTCTTTGTAGGAGTTTAGAATATAGCAAAATTTTGTTGGGTTTTTTTTTTGGGGGGGGGGGTTTGTATTTTTTTGAAGTTGGAAACAGGGAGGCAGTCAGACAGACTCCCGCATGCACCCGACTGGGATCCACCCGGCATGCCCACCAGGGGGCGATGCTCTGCCCATCTGGGGCGTCGCTCTGTTGCAACCAGAACCACTCTAGCGCCAGAGGCAGAGGCCACAGAGCCATCCTCAGCGTCCAGGCCAACTTTGCTCCAATGGAGCCTTGGCTGCAGGAGGGGAAGAGAGAGACAGAGAGGAAGGAGAGGGGGAGGGGTGGAGAAGCAGATAGGCGCTTCTCCTATGTGCCCTGGCCAGGAATCGAACCTGGGACTCCTGCACAGCAGGCTGACGCTCTACCACTGAGCCAACCGGCCAGGGCCATTGGTTTGTTTTTAAATTCATAATTTTAGGACCTCACTGGATCACATGAGCAGTTGCTCTGAATCTTAACGATGAATCCTTATAATCAGTTCCCCTTCAAAAGGATTGTTCTTCCATCCCTTAGAGATGCTTCCGAGAGCTTTCTTTTCCTGTGGCTTTTCTCTAACCTTTATATAGAAGACAAAGTTTCCGTGGTGTTCATTTAACTCAGCAGTTTTTGTATACCAACTAAGTAGCAGCTACATGCTTGAGATGCCCTAGTACGAACAAGGCAGGGTAGGAATAATAACTGAGTGCCTTGCCCTGGGCTAAGGATACCCAGAGCCCTAGAAGACCTTGGGCCTGCTTGAAGGAGCTCAGAGGCTGGTAGGAGAGAGAGGTGAGAAAACTGACCACTCCATGGCTGAAGGAAGATGGTGAGTTGACCAGTCAGGGTTCACACAGGGAAATAGAAACCACGTGGAGTGAGAGGGAGAGAACTGAGTCCAGGGAACCGGTTATCCCAGTGGTGGTGTTGCTGAGAATGCCACTCACTGGGCCGTGCAGTGAGGCAGCCCAGGGGTCTGAAACAGCAGGACACCAGAGGTCAGAGGGAGGAGGTGGTTACCAGACCCAGGGCCGGGTTGCCCAGAGAAAGCTGAAACAATGGTGGGCTGTAAAGACAGGAATGCTTTGCCCAAGGTGGAGAAAAAAGGGGAGAAACACCCTCCTTCTTCCCATCCTCCTCGCTCTGTGCCTGTCAGTGGCTGAATCCAGCTGGAACTTAGCTGACTTCTGGGAACTGGGGGCTGCAGTCCGCAGAGGTCACCCTACCTTGCAGAGCAGGGGAAGGTCAGTGGAAGGATCTTGGGCCAGACAGACCCAGCCAGGACTGGCTCAGGAAGAAATGAAAACGAAAGACTGTATTTGGCCTGGGCATTCATTGAACACTTCACAGATGACAGAATGTTGGACGACTTGTCGGTTTTTATTCCCCCAAGAGGATGTGAGTAAAGGGCATGTCAGGAAGAAGGAACCGCATGGACAAAGGCATGGCAGCGTGAAACAGCAGGCCTCACTTTTAGCACCACATGCAGCTCCGAGTGACTGAATTGATACTTGGGGTCTTTCCTGTCCATCTTTCTCCTGCCTCAGCAACCCCTTGCTCACATGTCCATGGTGTCATTTATGACTGACCTGAATTTTCTCATAGGGGAAAGCCGGGGGGTGGGGTGGAGCTCTGCACCCTTATATCCTCAGTGTGTCATTTAACAGTGGTAGACAGCTTGGGATGCCTCACCAGCCCCAGAAGGGAGGTCATGGCCAGTGACAGTTACATTTGGTGCCGGGGCCCCACAGTACCCAAGGCTCTGATGAGGATGCTCATGCCTTGTGGGGAGAAGTAGCTGAACATGTGAGTGGCCTAGCCCCCAATGTCTGGGACTTGATCATGCTGTTAGAATGTGTTTCTCACATTTCTCTGCTGTGAAATTGGTTTTCATGATGAGAGAAGGTTTTGTTTAAACTTTTTATTATGGAAATGTTCACCCACAAAAGTAGAATGAATGTACAAACCTCAGCCTCACCAATTATCAACACATGGTTAATCTTAAAATGATTTCACTCACAGTTCATTTTGCATCTCTGATAAAGATTTTGCAAGCACTATATTATTATCACATCTAAAAAAAATACTAATATTTTCCCTAGTAAATTTGTGTTTGAAAGGTAACCAGCAAAGGCTTTTCTGGAATGAAATAGGTTGTCCTTGTTTCCTTCTGCTTTAAGCCTTTTCCCCTGTGCCCTGAGGCTGCTGGCCCCTGATCTAAATCTCTTTTTCCTACCAATGTGCTGTGATCATGTTGGGACCTTTTACCTGCTGTCCTGCTTCTTGGAACCAGTCTCCCAGGCATCCAAGTCTTACGGTTCTGCCCTCAGGAAGGTATGCGGCCTGGCTTCCCAGCCGCCGTGGTACACCGGGGTATGACTCTCAGGTCACCACCTCGTGCACGCACGTGCACGTGCACGTGGGGCAAGAATCTTAGCCTTTACAGATCAGCCTCAAGGAAATCTGGAGTGAGGAAGCCTTTGCTTTTAGCTGGGAAATGTCTGATGAGCATCATGGAGGAATTAGGCCACTGGAGGATGGGCTAGCATACAGAGCTCCTAGCAGGTCTGTTGTGTGTGAAGCCATTCAGGTCTGGAGAGCATCAGGCAGGAAGCCGTGGGCAGGCAGAACAATGAGCATCTTTGCCCAGAATCCCCAGCGCTGAGATCTGCAGCTTGTGCAGCATCTGTAGAGTGGTTTCAACTCCATTATTTCATTTGAGTCTCGCAGCAAGTCTGTGGGTAGGTAGTGAGAGTCTTGCTTTGCAAGCAAAGGATCTGGGGCTCAAGTGAAATGCTGTTAAATTATTTGGCCAGGGAACAGTGCTGGTAAAGGGAGCAGGTGGGAAGCAGGTGGGATTGTAAGGTAGATGGTCTGACTCCCAGGCCAGGGTTCTTTCTACTCTCTCAGCTCCTTGGGAGAGGAGGCAAAAAGGGGTCTGGTAGTTCAACTCCTAGAAACAAAAGGGGACTGAATGTAGCTTTGACAGTGATTCATGAAGGAGAATGAGTGAAGGGTAGCAAGTCTCCTTTTCCCAGAGCTTTCCAAATACTTGCTGATCCTGTGTGAGATCGGCCAGCACAGTGGGCAGTGAAGCCTGAGTGGGGCTGGGGTGGGAGGGCTGAGTCCTTCACTCACACGAGTCTAGGAAAGGGACTGGGGATGGTCCCAGCTGTAGATATTACCTCCAGCGGTTCGGTCCAGGTTCCTGTGCTCTCATGTGCCCACATCAATCAGTTTAAAGTGGGCCGCTGAGTTGGGGACTTGCCACATTGGCTATTTTCCAGGCTGTTGCTCTTTGTATGTATAATTTGACCTCTGTCAGTAACCTTTTGCCTTTCTTTCTGTGGTTCCAAGACTTTGCTGTCCACCAGAATCACCCGGAGAACTTCAAAAGTCATGATACCTGGGGTCACATCCTTCAATGTCTGGGGGTAGGAGCCAGACCACCTTAGTATTGTTTTTTAGATTCCCCGGTAATTTTTATATTGCCTTGGATTTAGCAACAAAGTTTGGGAATCAGTGGTCTATATGTTTGTGAGGATATATTTTCACCTGAGGCTTGAGAAAAGTATGGCCCTTTTAAAAATACTAAAAATAATTTTTCCCATTAGTTATTTTTCTTCAGCTTTATTGAGATATAATTGACATTAAAAAATCTAAAATCAAAATAATTGAGTGAGTTTAAGATATAAAGCGTGTTGCTTTGCTAGACTTTTATATATTGCAAAATGGTTACTACCATAACATTAACTAGTACATGCATCATGACACATAATTATCTAAAGTATTCTTTTATTTTTTAATTGAATTTTCTGAATAGAAAAAACATCTCATGATATGCGCTCCTCTTCCCTTTTGCACAAAAAGTGGTACAGATGATTCTTTGTTCTGTTATTTTTCTCTCCCACATTATTATATTTTGGAGAATTTTTTAAAATAACAGTACAGTGATTATTCCCTCATTCTCCTTTACAGTTGCATAGTAAGTCATTGTGCGGCTGTTTCTAACCATTGGGCATCTAATCTGTTTTCAGTCTTTGGTCTCACAGTGTCACAGCAACCATGGGTCATTTGGTATGTGAGTATGTATCTAAGGAGATAGATCGCACTGGCTCCTATTCTGTTAAGCCATTTCTTCATATTGGCTCAGTCTTCTCATCAGTCCTGTGAGGTAGCTAGTATAATGACCTCCATTTTACAGGCGAGGCAACAGGCTCAGATAGAATTGGATGATGTGCCCAAAGTCATACTTCAGAGAATGGCACAGTTAGAATTCACACCTGAACAAGGTGACTCCAGAGAAATTTCTTCACTTTGAGATACTGCCTTTCTGGGAAAATTCCTAGAAGATATATTGACAGGGTCAGATGTGCTATATATGTATAATTTGAATAGATGTTGGCAAATTGTTCTCTGTAAGGGCTTGTACTCCGTTATACTTAGAGAGAGTATGTGTGGCCCCATATCACGCTTTTCTCAAATTTGGATTTTGCCAATTTGGTAATTGAAAGTGGCACCATGGTGTAGTCTTTTCATTTCTCTGGGGTGAGGGGGTAAATATCTTTTCATATGTTTGTAAGAGCATTTATTTGTAGTTCCTTTTTTAGAAATGCCTATATCATAGTCTTATTTTTCTATTGGGATGTTGGTCTTTCTCTTTCCCAATTTTTTCTCAGCATTCTCTATATTATAGACACTTGTCCTTTTTTCTAGTTTTGAGTTGCAGAAATATTTCCCACTTGTCACTTATCTTTTGACTTGGCTTTAAATGTGTGTTGTTGTTTTTTTCAAGCCACAATGAAGTTTTGCTTTCATAATGTTACCTATAGAAAATATTGTTGTGACGTTATGGTAAACTTACATTGAAGAAATGTAGGACAGACTACTATTGTGTTTTTGTTTAAATGATATGGAGTGCCTTTAAGAGAATTTCAGAAGATTATAGTAGTAATGACGCTAGATATTATCCTAAATTGCATTAAACTACTTGAATGCATAGGGGTATATTAGAAGCACATTTCCTGGTGCCTTTTGTCCCCTCGTTTTTCTCTACAGTATTACTTTATATTTCATATAAAATCTTGAATCAGGATAAATCTGTGATGAATTCTTCAGTTACTGAATTGTTTGCAGTTTGGAACTATTATTATATTTTTCTTCCTCCATAACCTTGTCTCAAGTGGACTTAAGTTTAATTGGCATGATTTCTCTCTCCTGGTTGGTTTCCAGCTCTGTTTATCTGTTGGTTTTATTTTACTCTAAGCATTTTCCATTTCCCCTCCTTAGAGATAGCTTAAAAACACTGGACCTTGAATGTAATCTTCTTCTGTATTGGCCAGTTTGCTAGTCATTTTTGTGGATTGCACACCTCTTCTGAGGAGATTCTGTGCCAGGTACTGTGCTAGGTCCCTGCCTCTTGGAGCTTGTATTCTAGTGTGGGTGGGGGTGGGGTGGGAGGAGAAATAGATGTCAGACAACTAATTTCAAGGTACAGAATTAAAACTGTGAAAGATGCTTTGAAAGATACATGAATAGTTCTCAGAGGATATGAATAGGGAGAACTGAACTAGTTTGGAGCAGCCAAGGAGAGATTCCCTGAGTGACATGTGGGCTGCCATCCTCTGAATAACGAAGAAAAGTTGACCATTCAGAAGATTGGTAAAAACATGTTCTGGGCCAAGGGGACAGGCCTTGCAAAAATCTTGAAAGCAACAGAAGCGTGATAAGTTTGAGGAACCGAAAGACAAGTGTGGTCAGAGTATGATCTGGATGTGGCCTGAGGAAGAAGGATCTGGAAGTAGGTGGAGCCAGTTGAGACATGGTTTATAGTCTGTCATCTGATGTTACTGAGTTTGTTAGTAAACCCTGTACCATTAGTAAAATATGTTCGGCATCCTTTTGAAGGAAAGAGACCTTTTTTTAAAAGTATTTTTCTTGGTGAGAGGAGGGGAGGCAGAGACTCTTGCCTGCGCCAAATTGGGATCCACCCGGCAAGCCCCCTACTGGGTGATGCTCTGCCTGACTGGGGCATTGCTCCATTGCTCAGCAACCGAGCTATTCTTAGCGCCTGAGGGCCATAGGGAGCCATCCTCAGCACCTGGGGCCAACTCGCTCCAATTGAGTCATGGCTGCAGGAGGAGAAGAGAGATAGAGAGAGAGAAAGAGAGAGAGGGAAGTGAGGAGGGAAGGGTGGAGAAACAGATGGTCTCTTCTCTTGTGTGCCCTGACTGGAAATTGAACCCAGGACATCCACACGCTGTGCTGATGCTCTACCACTGAGCCAACCAGCAAGGGCTAAGACCTTTTCTTTAGCTGCCTTCAAATTTCTGAGCTGAGAATATCCTACATGTCACTTATTGCTAGTCTTATGCTCATTTCTCTCCCAAATGATAGACCAGGGAGTCAAATGACTTAAGTCTACTCTGGTGGCCAGTAGTAGCATCAGAACTTGAACTTAGGTCTCCTGATTTGTAGACTGGTCTTTGTACCCTGCACCTTCTGAGTTCATGTTCTGATGCTAACACTGGCTACCAGAGTTGAATTAGCATCTGGGTAACTTTTAGCTCTATTTGGCTATTAGATTTTACCCCCTCTGACATATATGCCTTCTCCCCTTTTAAAATCTTATATGTTTATGCAAAGAATAGTGAATTTTAGAATGAGTTGGTATATAAAAATTAGCCTAAAGAGACTTTGAAATTGTAATAGGCCCTCAGCTGACCCTGCAAGAGTAATGAGTCATAATTGTCTCGTCTCACTGTGCCCCTTTTGGGACACCAGGCAAGCCAGAAGGAATTTCCCCTACTTAATGTCTAAGTACTTTTTTTCTTCTTTTGAATATGCTGCCTTGATGTTCATCTTAAGTCTTACAGGACATGTCACACTCTGGTGCACACCCGCTTCCCACGCACGGCCCGAGCCTCATGTTCTCTTGGGGAAAGCGCTCCCTATTCAGACCGGGTGTGTCTTGTGTTCCCAGGGGCCTGTGACATCAGTGGGAAGTGGGCATCCCTTAAATGGTTACCTCTCTGATAAAGCAAAGACATTAGGATGGATATTGAGGGGATGCTACGGACGGTGAGTGCTGTTGGAGTTTTGAGGACGGAGGTGGGTATTAACCTGCAGTAGCAGGTGTTGTGGAGATGGTCGAGGGCATGTGGCACTGGAGGAGCCTGGTGAGACTTGCTGAACGGGACCAGAGGACATAGGTTGGGGAAGGAGGAGGTAAGGAGAGTGTGTGGAGGGGGTCAGTCTGGTGTTGATCTGCTTGGTGCCTTTCTTTGGGTCATGTCAGAGATGACCACCCTGCCCTGAGTTGTAGAGAGGAGTCACTGGGCAGAGACTGGATTGGAGGACCTCCAGTGGGTTGGTTGAAACACCATGTTCTGTGTACCAGGTGCCAGGCTACAGACAATCGTTATCTCATGTAACCCTTAAAAGAACCCTATGAAGCACCTAAGTAGTTATCCTCATTTACAGATGGAAAGTGAGACTCAGAAAGGTAAAACTGTTCTAAATGGTGGACATGCTACCTCCTGAGTCTCAGTTGAGTGGAGGCTGCTCTGGGACATGTTAGTTTTTTCATCCTCAACCCACCAGAAACTTTTTTGGGGCTATAACGTACATGCTATACATACTTGTGAAATGGCTTGCATAAGTTTTCACAGATTGAAGGCACTTGTATAACATGCGCCTAGATCAAGAAAGTGGACATTTCTAACACCGTGGACCCTGCTTTGCCGCATCCAGTCATTATGCCTCCAAGAGTAATCACTGTCCTGAGTATGAGCTCTGTTCAACTGGATTCATACAATATGTACTCTTCAGTGTTTAACTGCTTTATCACAATATTATGTCTGTAAGAGTATGTTGTTGAATTCTTCCTTTTTGAGGTTGGGTCTCAGGACCTAGAGTGTCTAGAAAACACATCTTTAGGGCTAGAAAGTCCCCTTATTGTATAGTTGGTGTTTTAAAAACTTATAAACTTGAAAATATAGTCTGTGAGGCATAATGAACTATAGGAGAAAAAGCTATTTGGATTTTCAGAGTCCTTGGGATAAAGGATTCAACATAATAACAGGGAAATGCCTTTTGGTATTTTTTTTTTTAGAAGAATGGCGTAAAAATATTGATGAATTCAGATTCTGCCAGACACATTTTGTCTTATAGAGTATAGTATCCAAGATCCTGAAAAGTTTGTAAATGAGGTTAAAATTGGTTTTATCAAAATGTAAGCATATATAGCAGGGGTAGTCAACCTTTTTATACCTACTGCCCACTTTTGTATCTCTGTTAGTAGAATTTTCTAACCACCCACTGGTTCCACAGTAATGGTGATTTATAAAGTAGGAAAGTAACTTTACTTTATAAAATTTATAAAGCAGAGTTACAGCAAGTTGAAGCATATAATAATAATTACTTACCAAGTACTTTATGTCGGATTTTCACTAGGTTTGGCAGAATAAATCTTTATAAAACAACTTACTATAGTTAAATCTGTCTTTTTATTTATACTTTGGTTGCTCTGCTACCGCCCACCATGAAAGCTGGAACGCCCACTAGTGGGCGGTAGGGACCAGGTTGACTACCACTGATATATAGGATCTTGATGGGGAAAGAAACTGAAAATTTGCAGTGTGAAGTTTGTGCCCTTTATTTGGAGACTGCCAGGAGCACACCTGTCATTGAACAAGTTCAGCATATTACCACAGCCAGGGACAACACTGCTGGGCAAATAAGAGGGTGTAGGGAAACCAGCTATGTTGTTAGGCTTGCTTGCTTGCGCTTTGCATAATTAGTGTGTGAGCACGTGGCAGAGCCATGTGTGTATAGCCTATGTAAGGCTACGGGTGCTTGCCCTTGGCAGGGATCGCTTGTCCACCACTGTGAGAAGCAGTTCTCCCTGCCCATGTGCTCACTCACCATTGCGAGACTCTAATAAATGGTAACAGCCTAACGCTTTCCTGCTCTGCAGTTCCCCTACCATCTGCCTGAATCCAACATGCCTGGCCTTGGCCACCAGCATTACAGAGGCTGTTAGAAGGAAACTACTATAGGATTTGGGGTTTAGTTGGGTAATCTTGAGAGGGTCTACAAAAGAACAGGTACTCTCTAGATTGGGCATTTTCAAAGCCTGAGGGCAGTTCTCTGTGTATCTCAATAAATCTTACCTGTAGAGAGGGCAGAGTGGAGCCTAATGACAGCTGTGATTGCTAAGGAAGCAGCAGTGATTCATTTTAGCCCAAGAGGGTGACGTGTGGTATTTTTGGGTTTCCCAGTAATCTTGTTATGTCTCATTTAGTCATGGTCGCTGTGACCTTGTTGGCTGTGGATGGATGTTCTATGAGATTGTTTATGTCCTGGAGAACAGCCTGACCTACTCAGAGTGTCAGATTGGTTTGTAATAATATTGAGGTTTAGCTGTGAACATCAGATCAGGGGGGCTATTGCTTTTTTTTTTCCTGAAGGACAATTTCTAGGCTTTTGTTTTTCATAAATGTATACTTTATAATATGGATGTTTTTAAAATAGAATTGACCTTAAGTAGATACTTATTTCTTAAGAGATTAAATAAGAATTTGAACAGAAAGTATATTTAGGGCATTAATCTTTGTTTTCAGGCTTTAGTGACTGCAGTTGCTGGGTGTGGACTGGTTTTAGGTAGTCTTTGTGAAGTCACATGGGTGGTTGGCACTGGCTTAATCACATTTACCCTTCTCTCTTTACCTGTTGAATGAAGGTAATTAAAACAGTGACCCAAATTTCTTAATGGCCCCTTGTGATGTAATGGTTCAATCTCACAACCAGATGATGTCTGCTAATTTATACCGCACTTGCTTCCGACAAGGATTCAAGGTGGCTGAGATGATGTGACTTCCCTCTGAGCACTCCAACCATATCTTTCCTTCCTCTTCTTTTTCTCTTTTCCTTTCCGCCTAAATGAGCAGTCACAGGAGTTGGAAATTACTCCTTGCCCACAAAGAAAAAGTTTTCTGAAAAGGGGTAGGGTCTTCAATCTAAGAAAATTTCATCTAAGGATCCAGGGAGGTACTGAACTCTACCTTGTGCAACCTTTGTTAAAGCAGGGTTTGAGCAGAGGGCTGGCACTTTGGCGAGCCCAGTGTTCTGATTGGTTGTGGAGAGTTGGGGGCTTGTAGATCATATTCTGGTCACTTTAGGCCCCTGACCCTTTAACAGCGGTTCTCAACCTGTGGGTTGCGACCCCGGCGGGGATCGAACGACCGAAACACAGGGGTCGCCTAAAGCCATCGGAAAATACATATTTTACATGATTGAGGAATAGGCCTTGACCGGCGTATGCTTTTCTAATTTTCTTGTCTAACAGCATTTAACCTTCTGTTTTCTGGCCCCTGCTTTTTCTGGAATGCTTGTAAATGCAGCCTTATCTGTGAGCAGCAGCTGTGTATCAATTCTCTTCCGGATTCATGGAGCAGAATGTGAAACTGGCTAGTGAGAATGATGAGTTTTACCTGGCAATGTCCTGAGGGACAACATGTAAGAAAAGGAAAAAGCTGAAGAGGAGTGAATGGATCAGTTGAAAAAGAGCTTCAAACCAGCGCAAGTGGGAGAGAGAGAGACAGAGAGGTAGACAGAGAGGAGCTAGAAAGTATTTTTGCTGCCAAGTAGAGTACTTGTTGGGTTTTGAGGCCTTGTCTAATTTTATTTTTGTCTAAACATCTGACCGTTTATCTCATTGAAACGCTTTGAAATTTCAGAACAGGCAGGTTTAGTTATGTACCCTCTTTGCTGATTCCTTAATCTCTGTGTTCCTGTGTTCATAACTCTATTTTGATTATTATGACTTTATAGTAGGTTTTACTGTGCCGTATGGCAAGTTCTGACACATTGTTTTCAGAATTGTCATGACTATAATGATCCCCCCTCCACACGTCATGACTCTTAAATCCTGTGGGGCTTTTATGTTGGGGAGAATTTCTCTTACAGATCTCCTATTTATTTATTAAGGTGTATATTTCTTTGTTCTAACTCTCTAGTGAGGGTCTAAAAAAACACTTTTGTTCATCTAGGATTTACAGGCTTTTCATCTTTTTCTTAGGTACCCTGTTCTTGCCATTGTGAGTAGGGTTGTTTTGTTTTTTCATTTTATATTCTCATATTTAGGAATGATTTTGTTTCTCATATTTAGGAATGGTTATGTTGCTTGGCTTCTGGTCACCTTGCTGAACTAAAATGATTTCTTGGTTCTCTTGCACTTCAGGTGGATGACATCTGAAGTGACAGATTTGTATCCCCTCCTTTCTAGCCTCTTCCAATCCCCATAGAATCAGGTCATACATTTAACTTAACATGCTCAGCTGTTTATAACTACTATTAATTTAAACAGTGTTGGCTCCTCTACTCTTACTCCATGAACATTTGTGGCTCTGGGCCTTTCTCTCCTTTCCTCAGTTGGCTACTGGTGTTCCCTTATGCCTTTCCACAGGGACATGTTTCTGTAATAGAGTGGGATTTCCTCTCCGTACCCTAACCATATCATAAGCAAAGGAAAACTGGCTTTTGCCATTTTGCACTTACATACTGACGTTGGAAGCTAATGCTGACATAAGAGGCGCCGCCACCGTATTTCCTATCTGTTTATTGCCTTAGCCGGGATGTTCTGTTCAGTGTTGAATACAGATGATAGCATGTGTCCTCTCTCATTCTTGACTTTAATGGGAGAGCTTCCCGTGCTTTACTCTTAAACGCCGTGGTTTGACCAGAGCTTTTGGTAGATGCTTGCTTTGTTTGATATCATGAGAGTGAACTGAGTTTTGTCACTTGTTTGCATTTGTTGAAAAGATATTGAAAACAGCTTAATGTAATGAAATACAACAATAATCATCTAATGTTGAACTATCCACTTTTTTTCTTGAGATAAAGCCTACTAGGTGATAATTTTAAAATACATTCATGTTCTCTAATTAATGATTTCTGTACATATATTACATAAAAGTGGTCTTTGGCGTTTTGGGTAGTTGCCTTGATTCTATTTTTTTTTTAAATTTTTTATTTATTTCTTACAGAGACAGAGAGAAAGTCAGAGAGAGGGATAGACAGGGACAGACTGAAGCGGAGAGAGATGAGAAACATCAATCATTAGTTTTTCATTGCGCGTTGCAACACCTTAGTTGTTCATTGATTGCTTTCTCATATGTGCCTTGACCGCGGGCCTTCAGCAGACCGAGTAACCCCTTGCTGGAGCCAGTGACCTTGGGTCTAAGCTGGCGAGCTTTTTGCTCAAACCAGATGAGCCCGCACTCATGCTGGCAATCCCGGGGTCTCGAACCCGGGTCCTCCGCATCCCAGTCCGACGCTCTAGCCACTGCGCCACCACCTGGTCAGGCTCGATTTTTTTTTTTTTTTTTTTACTTAGCAGGTATAGTTCATATAACATGAGTTATCTTTATCTTAAGTTTGGCAGAATTTGCATGTAGAAACCATGTGGGGCTGGATCCTTTCTTTGTAGGAGAGGGGTTTTTTTGGGGGGGAGGGTTTCAGAGACAGAGAGAGGGATAGACAGGGACAGACAGACAGGAACAGAGAAATGAGAAGCATCAATCATTAGCTTTTTGTTGCGCGTTGCGACACCTTTGTTGTTCATTGATTGCTTTCTTATGTGGGCCTTCAGCAGACTGAGTGACCCCTTGCTCAAGTCAGTGACCTTGGGCTCAAGCTGCTGAGCCTTGCTCAAACCAGATGAGCCTGTGCTCAAGCTGGCGACCTTGGGGTCTCAAACCTGGGTCCTCCGCATCCCAGTCCGATGCTCTATCCACTGCGCCACCGCCCGGTCAGGCTGTAGGAGAGGTTTTTAAAAAACATCAGAAGCTTTCATGGTGGGAAAAGCTTTCTAGGCTCTTTTAACTTCTTTTTTTCTCTACATGTGCTTCCTCAGCTTTCGGTTTGTCCCAGGCCTTACCTGGTTCAGCCACTGGGGAACATGGCTGCCTTAGATGAGCAGATCTCTGCCACATTTTAAGTATTTTTTTTTTCCTGATGGCAAGTCACACATCAATGATGATTCTTTTTAAAAATAAAATGACAAGTATGTACACACATCTGTGTCTGTGAGCCTGTTGCTCACGTCCCTCCTTGGGATTGTAAAATTTCTCCTTGAGATTAAGAGCCGTTTTTTCAGGACTGCAGAATTTACTTGAGTTGTGTTTTTTTGTTTGTTTGTTTTTTTAATTTTCCCATTGATTTGAGAAAGGGAGAGGGGGGGGGAGAAAGAGAGAGAGAAAGAGAGAGAGAGAAAAGCATCAACTTGTTCCATTTAGTTGTGTGCTTCTCGATTGTGCCCTGATGGGGGGATTGAACCCATGACCTTGGCGTGCTGGGACAAACACTTGTACTCACTGAGTCCCCTGCCAGGGCCGACTTTAGTATTCTGGTAGGAGTATATATTATCAAACTATATCCAAATATCAATGTTTGTGGCATGATACAAACACATTCATAATACCATGTGGCAGGCTTGGAATGATCACAGCATTTGATTTGGTTAGTTTTAGCCAGTTTGGTGCCTATGTGGGTGTTAAAATATCAAATTGAGGAGAAGAGTTTCTGCCCTAACATTATAAATGTGTTCTTGAAAAGCTTTGTGTTCTGCAGAATCACACACTAAAAATGTGAGGGCTTGAGGGAACCAGTAGTGTTGGGGCAGCCCTCTCACTCAGACTATGCTATGTAGTGACTAGAGAATGAACTAGCTCTGAAAGTACCCCGAGACATGCGACTTGGACTTGTGGAGTCATTTTCAATAGACCGGCAACTTCCAAATCAGCTGGCAGTGTGCCAGGTGTCTGCTGTGTCCCTAGATTCAGCCTGAAGGTCTGTGTCCTTGGAGTTCACCTGCGCTCGAATCTGTGAACTTCTCGGCCCTTCTGACCTCTGTTTTCTCTGCATGCTCTTCTCGGCCTTCAGAGCTTGTCTGTCCCAGGCCTTCCCTGGCTCGGTCCCTGAGGAACCTGTCATCGCTGTCCTAGATGGGCAGATCTCTGCCAGACTTTTATACACTGCTCACAAAAGTTCGGGGATATTTCAAAATGAATATGAAGCGGTAAAATATCTCCTGTTTTTTGTGAACAGTATATACTTTTTTCTGAGGATAGATAACTTACTGAAGAAACTTTGAGAAGCAGGTTCGCCCTACAGGGACGGTGTCATCAGTGCTGTCCCTCAGCATGGGCTCTGTTGCTCTGATGTATGCCCCTCTCGAGTCATTTCTTCCGCATCTGGGGGTTGGTGTGGAACCTTTGCAGCAAGCCACATCAGGATCACGTTGTGGCTCCCAGCGTGTTCTTTCCTATTGAACATATATTGTAACACTTGGCACTCGTTCTTAATTATGACAGCATCATTAGTCCATTGTTAGGGTAATTAACATTTGTATTTCCGGTTGTGCTGTAATAAATGCCCACACCTCTAGTGGCTTGAAACAACACACATTTATTATCTTATAGTTCTGTAGGTTAGAAGTCCAACACAGGTCTCACTGGGCTAGACTAAAGGTATGACTGAGCTGTCTTCCTTTCTGGAGGCTCTGGGGAGAAGCGATTTACTTGTCTAATTTCTAGAGGCCTCAAGCCAAGAATGGCAGGGTGTTCCTTCTCAAATGGCATCACTGTGACCTCCTCTCTGTCTCCCATTTTCTATTTTAAAGGACCTCTGTGATTATATTGAGCCTACCCAGTTATCTTTATTTTAAGGTCAGTTGATTAGCAACCTGAATTCCATCTCTTCCTTTAGTTCCTCTTTGCCATGTAAGTAATGTATTTATAGGTTCTCAGATTTGGGGCATGGATATCTTTGGGGGCGGGGATAATTCTGTCTATACTAGTCTATTGTTGATAAGTTGGTTGTTTGCATGCATTCATATGGAGGGCAGTTCACGAATGCCTTCATATGTCAATTTCTGTGCATCTCTGGTTGATTCATGGTCCACGTTTCTGTAAATGGGTGTTTGAAAGTGATAATTTTAATGTGTTTGAAAAAAATTATAAATTACTGAAACTTCAGCCTTGGTTGGGTAGGAGAACAGAAGGCAAGTTTAGTGCCAAAGAAAAATTTTCAGAGCTGGGAGGAGACCAATTTGTCCCTTTGTATTATAGAACTTCTGTTAGAGTGTAAGGTTCTGTCTTTTATTGTAGCTCGTTTATATTCTCTGTGCCTTCTGGCATATGTAATACACATCTACTGGTATATATAGTGTTTGCTAGATAAATGAGTATATACACACATTTCACCATTAAACTCCTTCTTTCATTTTGTTTCCTTTTCTTTCCAACATAAAATCTCAATAGATACTCTGTCTGAATTACTAAAACCATGGTTAATTTTGTAGCATTTTGGGTGTTGACAGCTGTTTTGTGTTTAAATGTAATACTGCCTCAACATCATCGAAATGGGGGGCATTTATTCTCATATAAAGCGTTTAAAATGGATGGTTTCAACTTTGTCTTGCTAATTGTAAAGGTTACACGTGTACCCTGTGTTCTGTCTGTCTCCGCCCACCCCCAACCTCCCCTTTTAAAATACGGAAACAGTTTATTACAAAAACCTTCACAAGTTTATATAAATATCAGTTGCCAGAAATGCTGGATGAAACCTAGAGTTACTTTGAGATAGGCAGAATAAAATAACATTTAAATATAGTGCCGCAGCCCCTTGTTCATGGGGCCAGGTACATTTTAGAATTAAGGTTTTTTTGGTACTGAGAACGGTGGTGTATTAGTTTCCTAAGGCTGCCATAGCAAACTGCTGCAAACTGGGTGACTTACAACAGACATTTGTTCCCTCACCGTTCTGGGGGCTGAAAGTCTGAAATCAAAGGGTTGGCAGGGCCATGCTCCCTCAGAAGCTTTTGGGAGGGTCCTCCTCCCATCTGCCAGCTTCTGGTTGTTCCGGTGTCCCTGGCTTACAGCTGCAGCATCCGACTCTCTGCAGTCACCTGGCAACTCCTGTGTGCCTCTGTGTTCTCCCTTCTTATAAGGACTCTAGTCATGTTGGATTAAGGCCCACCCTAATGACCTCATCTTAATTTGATTACAGCTGTCTCCAAAGACTATTTCCAAATAAGGTCACAGTTGCGGGTACTTGGGGTTAGGACTTCAACATATCTGGTGGGGGCACAATTCAGTGCATAATGGGTTGGGGTATGGAAAGGTATAGTGAGTGCATGCTACCTATAGCATAACGCTTTTAATGGGTTAGAGCAGCAATCTAAAACACGTGCACAGTTGCTTTAAGTGTGTTAATAAAGCTGCAAACAGGCTTATTCATTTCAGATCAGGCTTGGCCACCAAGTGAATACAAGTTCAGGCTGTGGGCTTTCTGCCAAATGGTTGCAACTTTTGGTTTTCAGAGTTTTGAATTTGGGAGTTGTGTTGAAAGGCCTGAGGATCTGTGCGAGGTTTTCACCTTAATTTCTAATAGTGGGTTAGTGAGCTTTCTGGGAAGTTCCGTCAGGGAAGAGTTATTACTCATGTATTATCTAAAGCTGTCATCCTCTTTGTTTTCTTTTTTTCCCTTTATGGGAAGTTGTCCTCTTTGGATGCACAGACCTAGCTCTGGGTATCAAGAAGTTGATGTTGTTTGACCAATACCTAATCCTCGTGTCCAACCAGAATAGAAACTATGCTGATAGTTAAATCCTTGCTAGAAGTTAAGCCTTTACTTCCTCCTTTCTCATGAAAAACAGCAACTCTCCATACATCAACAACTCCCAAATCACAAAGCCAGTCTTCCACTTGAACCAAACAAAGCATTGTGGTTGGCTTCCGTAGAAAGTCAGTCAGTATTGAGGCCAGAACCCTAGATGCCTTTGAATGAACGAGCAGCCTGTGAACGGGAAATAAATTGGCTGTCACTTTCTAACTTGCAACTGCACAGGAAACAGACAGAGCTTTGTAGCTGTGAGTGTAGGACAGGTTTGCTTAAATCCCTGTATCTTAACTGCACACTGAAACCCAAGGTTGAGGAATCTGCTGGAAGAGCCTCTGGCTAGTACAGTATCAGACATTGTTTAAGCACATTCATTGTAATAACTCTTTAAGGCAAAAAGGGTTGGAAACATCTGGTATGTAAGGGAGCAGGTTCGGGCACATCAGTGAGATAGGATATTGGTGACATCAGAAATGGTTGGAGGAACATTTGATCATGAGGAGACTTACAATATACAGTAATAAGTTGGGTGAAGGGATACTGCGTGTCTATAATGTGCACCCATTTTATCATGTATAAGCATAGAGCCTAAAAGGGATGGGTAACAGTGTTAGCAATGCTTTTCGTAATGGAGTATTTTAAAGTACACTTGGGAATTTTCTACTTTCCTGTGACAGAAGCTGTTTTTTATTTAATTCACTTCTTCCCTTCCCCCTCTTCTCCACTTGATCCAGAGGACTCTTATTCTTGGGAGAGAATTTTATTTCCTTATATTTTATCATAAAACTATTCTCTTTTACTGCCAAGTATCAACTGAGTTTGGGAGCTACTTCATAGGATGTCTGTTCAAAGCAGGGTCAGGTTCCGCCGCGGCCTCCCAGGGCAGGATGCTGACGTAGGGAGAACCCTGGATGGGGGTGGGGGTGTGGGCTCTGGTTCCCACTTTCCCTCTGACCGGCTGTTTTCCTTGGCCTCAGTGCTCTCTGGCCACGGCAGGTTTTCTCTAGAATTTGTCTTGAAGTGTAACTGATTCCTCCCCCCCGAGCTGCTGTGCCATAAAGAACTTGAGATGATTTCATATTTTACAGAGGGTGAAATGCAGGCTTAGGGAAGAAGGAGCTTGCTGAGGCTAATTCAGAGTTCCTGTAAAACCAGGACCAGATCTGAGGTCTCCTCATGGCCAGAGCAGAGTCTTGCATCTGCTTCTGGTTCACCATGGGGATGCTCCATGGAGCCTCTGGGCCCCACCCCTAAACTCACCCAGTAGTATTTTTTGTTTGTTTTTAATGATTATTAGGTGATGCTAATGCAATCTTGATACTGGGCTTTAGGAATCCCTTTCCAAAAGGGCAGCCCTTCCCAGATGCATGTGTGTGTACAGTAAATAAGTGAATGCATTTTATATATCCTTGTTAAACAAATCTTTACTCATAGGAGATGTGATAGATTATGGGAAGGAACCGCTATTTCTGAGTATGATGGATAGCCATTGGAGGACTTCTCTTATCCTGCAGGTTTCTCTATAGACACTGAATCCATATCCTCACTGATCTGCTTATGGCAGTCCTGTCCCCAGGGTTTCTTTGACATGTCTTGCCTGTCCCTTGCCAGGTACACCTTTATTCACTGTCTGAAAGAGGAGGGAGTGTGTGTGGAGAAAAGCTAAATGACCAAATGTGAAGCCAGAAGCCAGGGCTACCATCACAGCAGCCTGGCCCATGCAGGTTCGCATTGGATTCGGACAGTTGGTAAAGAAACAACGGAGCCAAAACCTGGTGGGCCATAGTCTTTAATCCTAGCTTGCACCCGGCGGGCAAGGCAAAAAATACACACTGGGCTCCAAAACCCACTCACATTCAGTGCTCACAAAGCTACTGACTTATCCGAGTTTCCTAGAATCAAAGGTTTCTAGCTCACCAAACTTAGTCACCTCTGTTCCCCATCTCCTTCCTTCTCTATGCACAAACTCTGCACTAACTGGCTTCTCACTCAACACTCCGCCATCTTGGCTGCTTCTCCTGGCCTCTTCCACGTGGCCTTTCTCTGCTCTCCTCTCTGCTTTCTCCTCTAATGATAATCTCAGGAACCAAGAGAGCAAGCTCCTGTTCTGCCCCCATTTTATAGTGTAGAAATCCAAACCTTTAATCCAATATACAAAATAGGGAATTCTCTAATACAAAGTCACTAATCTGGGGCATGATGGGATTGTACCACCCCACATCAAAAAGGGTGGGAAAGGCTTAATCCCAAAACCAATCCCCAGGCTACAAGGATTCTGCCTGCCCACAGCCCGCCCCCAACACACATTAATATCACCTGGGCAATGGCCTCCACGTGGGCAGCGCCATCTTTAACAAAGTGAGCATAATATATTTATCTGCCCAACACCAGAGCTGCTGTCATCACGCGGGAACAGTATGTACGGTGTGTGTGCCATCAGGAAGTACCTAACCCTCTTGCAGCAGGGTGGTAGCAGTAGCAAAAATTGGCCCCTGTGCATTTTATAAAGGTTACCTGTCAGTCCCCCAATGCCACTTTGTTTGGGAAAGGAAATGACAGGATATCTCCTCCCAAAGAAGAGCTGCTTTGTGATACTTAGGCACTGTGTGACAGCACAGATGATGTTGGCTTTAGGAGGGAGAGAGTGCGTTAGGTTTCTGCAGCATGATGCTGCATCCCTTGAACCAGGGGAAGAGACGGTTGCTGGAATGGTGGGGTAGGCAGAGGACGCCTGGGAGCTTTGGAGCCAGTCTAGGGTTTAGGTGTGATTTGTAGCCCTGATACTTAGTAGCGTGGATCCTTGGGCAAGTTGCTTGACTTCTCTCAGCCCGTTTCCCCGTCTATGATGTTGGGGGCTGAAGTGTGTGGATTAAATGTAGTAATGTGTGGAAGAAGAGCATGCTACTATTCCGTAAATGCAATCAACACTTAAATATTGACTAGCATTATCATTTATTATAGGAATGATGTCCATGGGTTTAAATATCCATTTATAAATATACATATATATACACATGCACATGTTTATGTATACATACATTAAGCATGCACACATATATAATATACTGTAAAATTTGTGTACATTTATGATCTTCATTATTCTGTAGGTTTGGAGCGCTTTGTGCCCAGCCATTTCTTCTGTTACTATACTGGATAAACTAGCTTTTTTCCTTCTGTGTGGCTTAATCTCATTTTAAATCCCTTGATTCTCCAGGCTATTTTCTGCAGCCAAGATCATTGCAAGGCCATTTGCTAAATATATGGATTAATGCTGTTACTTTCTTTTAATTGCTAGGAGGATTATGTACCCCTTCAGGGCAGGGACAATGGTTGTGATATTCACTGCCACATCCACATAGCACTTGTCATGTAGGAGATGCTCTGTTGTATGTGCTGAATTAAATTTAAACATTTAATGACTGTAGCGGCTGCTTTGGCTTGTCAGCTCTTCTGGTTAGGACCTTATTATTGGGGGGGAGGCAGATGGAGGATGCCTCCTGGGAATTGTTTTGAGGCTCCCCGTGCCCCTGTCAGGGAGACATGTTTAGAAATACAGGGTTCCTGGCATAGGGAAGCTTTGAGTTAGGCACACAGTGAATGGTGCCTAACCAGTAATTGATCTGGAATAATACTCATTTGCAATCAACTGAACTCCAGGGTGAAATTGACTGCCAGTGAGTTTATTCTTTGCTCGAATTGTGTTTTGTCATTTTTAATTTCCTTCACGATTTTTCTGGCTTTTGGAATGTATCCTGTAGAGGGAAAAGTGGAAAGAGAGGTGGATTCCTGTCTTTTTCGCTGTAGTTGGTCTTTCTTTCTCTTCCACAGAGGTCACTTTACCACAGCACCTCCTATTGATTCTGTGGCACGACTGCCTTCTCTCTGTGCTGAGTAGTAACCCTCATTTTTCCAGGTACGTAGAGCTGTAGACATTTCATATCCCTTTCTCCAGGCCTCAGTCACTGCCCCAGTGCCAGTTTGGAAACTTCAAGGTTCTTAGAGAAAGATACAGGTATGGACAGGGTGACATTGGTGGTTTTCTTGAGAAAAGGAATGATAGAGATCTCAATTCTAAGAACACATCTTCCAAGAGCAATGGGTAACTTCCTCCATGCCATGGTTTCTGCACCAATGTATACCCAGGAGGTACTAATTCCATCAACGTGAAGATCATGGATTTAAGTCAATCAGTGATGTGACTCACAAACCCAGAACTCTGATGTGATTAGTTTTCCCTTTGTGTTTCTATCTGTAGATCTCTGTCTAGTGTGTGACACTTGTTCTTACAAGTGTGTGTGGCTTGAGACTGTTAGGCACAATATTTTGTTGTTGTTTGCTCTCTCTTTATATACTGCTTATAAATCTGAGATGACCTGTCATGACTCTGCAGGAGCAGTTCCTGTGTTTATAATTGGGAAACTGGGTTATGACTCCACCTTGAGACTCTCTCCAGTGCTATCAACAAGAGAGGAAATGAGTTCTAGCAGGAAGAAGATATCATGTAATATTAAAAAGAAAAAAAAATTGACTGTACTTAATTTAGTCATGAACAAGGAATACAGTACTACTTTCATCTGACCAAAAGTACGAACTGTATTCTAACGTTGCTCTTCTCCTGTGCTGATCATTTATGGGAAAACCTTGAGAAATTTTAGGAAATCTGTGCCTTCAAAAAAAGGGGAAGAAGCTTTTAAAAAGGGAAGTATCCTGGTTGAGTGTGGTCAGTTGAGAGTAAGAGGCACAGTATTTTACTGGTCCTCTCAATCAGAGATGGAGCATACTTGAGTCTGTTTTCTATCCTCTTAATCTTGGATGATCGAGTTCAGTTGAACTTTCAGCTGATGCAGCCTCATGTGTGAGCTCGGTGAAACCGGCAAGGAGCCAGGCATCAATCTACAGAATGACGACAGCTAATAAAATGTTGTTTGAAACCTTATGTTTTGGGATGGTTTGTTACATAGCAATAGATAACTGATAGAATGAACTTCTTTCTTCTGGATGAAAACAATTAGGCAAGGATCCTATTATGCTCTCCTATCCACTCAAAAAATCTTCAGGGTTAGGAAAAAAAGTCTTTCACTTTTTAGTGTAATTTAGATCAATCTGATTCCTTTCTTCTCAGTTGCCAGCTGAAAGGGCTGCCAGATACAGCTCACAAGGAAGGAAGGTGGCTGATTTGGGGGGTGTGGTTCATGTTGCAGAAAGGGTTATTTGGGAGTTAATGCTGTACGGGGTTAAGGACTTAGAACAATTTGAGCGTACTACTGTTGTGCGAAGTGTAGCAAGAGAAGAAAAATAATTCTGAGAGGAAAAATGAGAAAATATCAAAGAAACTTTTGAAAATTGTGCCTTGCATTGGTTCATAGAAGAGGCAATTTTTTCCTTTATCCTACTTGTATAGGATCTCTCTGCTCTTAGAAGCCAGATAGATCCAGGCTACTTCCTTTTAGTTAAATCATGATGTCAATGAGTTTTTGAAAGCTGGCTTTGAGAATCTAACCCCAATTTATTATTTATTTATTTATGTAAAAATTTTTATTGATTTTAGAGAGAGAGAGAGAAAAAGTGAGAAACCAAGAGGGAGGGGAAGAAACATCAATTTGTTCTACTTATTTATGCATTCACTGGTTGACTTCTTCCATCCTGCAACCGTGGCATATGAGGATGACGCTCTAACCAGCTGAGCACCCAGCCAGGGCTTAACCACAATTTATGTTGTTGCCATAGAAAATATTATTCTAACAGCCAACCTGTAAATTAGAGTATTTATAGCTTTATAACATTGATGAGTTGAGGCCTGCCTATTACCATAGTATACCTGGTATTTGAAAAATGGGCTATTTTTCAGAATTTATGAAAATGATAAATATTAGACATGCCTAGTTATTTTTCACATCTGTTAATTGTTATAGTGATAACAGGGCTTTTTCGTACTTAATATTGTTACAGATTTGTTTCTAAGTCTTGTTTCTATCTTTTTAAGGTCATTTAACATTTTTATATTCCATTGATATTTCTTTTATTATTATATTTTTATTGACAGAGAGTCAGAGAGAGGGACAGACAGGCAGAAAGGGAGAGAGGTGAGAAGCATCAATTCTTCGTTACAATTCCTTAGTTGTTCATTGATTGCTTTCTCATATGTGCCTTGATGGGAGGAGGGGTACTGCTACAGCAGAGTGAGTGACCCCTTGCTCAAGTTAGTGACCTTAGGCTTCAAGCCAGCGACCCACACTAAAGCTGGTGAGCCATGCTCAAGCCAGATGAGTCTGTGCTGAAGCTGGATGAGCCCACGCACAAGCTGGCAACCTCGGGGTTTCAAACCTGGGTCCTCTTTATTCCAGTCCGATGCTCTATCTACTGCGCCACTAACTGGTCAGGTAATTCCATTGATATTTCTTGTATAAAATGAAAAACATGTTTATTAGAAAATGATATTTTAAAAATAGCTTTATGGACATGTAATTTCTATACCCTAAAGTTTGCCTATCTACAGTGTACAATTCAGTGGTTTTCAGTACATTTTCTGAGTTGAACAATCATACTGGGGAACAAAATTTTTGTTGCATCCACAAAAACACTTGTTCTTCCCTAATTCGAGTGTGCTGATCTCAAATCTGACATTAGTTTTTCTCTGTAAGCTACAGTTGTTTTGCAATTCAAGATTTTAGGTTTTCATCTTATTGTAAAATTTTCAACATTTAGTTTAACATAATGAAGTAGAATGTCTTCTTGGGCATCATCTTTGTGAAAATATAATAATTTATATAATACAGTAAATACACTAATACACTAAAAGATATGATTGCATCAGAATTTGTCTACAATTTCAAAATAGAACATATTAAAACACTTATTTTAATCATAATATTTGTGCAAAACTTATTTAAATTCTATTCCAGCAAAAATTTGCGTTTGTAACTCTTGCGTTTGTGTATTTGTTGAGGACAATCTCGTTTGATGCTCCAGCAGTAGTCTGCTCATCACTAACAGCTCCAAGATTTTCGGGAACCTTATCAAGGTGACTGTTCAGGAAGTGAATCTTAACGCTCATGTTACATCCAATGTCGCGGAAAGCCAACAGCATCCTTTGAACTAGAAGTTCATAGTTTCCTGCTTTTTTGTTGCCAAGAAAGTTCTTTGTAACTGCCAGAAAAGCCATGCTGCTTTCTTCTCCTTATTCATCTTCCTGGCAAATTCTTCATCATGTATGAGGGGTCGAATTTGAGGTCCATCGAATACACCTGCTTTTATCTTCTCGAAAGACAAGGCAGGAAAAGCAGAAAAAATATGTTGAAAGCATTCACTTTCTCTATTCAAAGCCTGAACAAACTGCTTCATTAAGCCAAGTTTTGATGTGAAGTGGGGGAAAAATGATCCTGTCTCAATTAACTACAGGTTCATTCACAGTATTTTGCATTCCTACTTCTAGAGCTTCACGTTTTGGCCACTCCTTCTGTGTCCAGTGTTTCTCCCGAGCTCGGCTGTCCCACAGACACAGAAAGCAAGGATACTTCGTGAAACCTCTCTGTTGTCCTAGCAGGAAATTTACCATTTTAAGATCCACACAAATGATCCAGTTATGCTCCTCATACTTCAGAAAGTCAAGGACAATTTTTATGTCATTATAATCTTCTCGCAGATGAGTTGAATAACCAGTTGGAACCACTGAAAATAGGCAATATATGCACATGTCACAAATGATGAAATATTGCACCTTTGACGTTGAAGTGTGTAACAGCCACATATATAACAGAAGGTGTCAGGACTATTCTTAAATTTACGCCTACTCAAAGAAGCCATGATTCAGTCTTAAAACAAAGTACGAGGGTGTTTTTATCAGATAATAATTTTTTACATTTAAAAACAACTACAATTATGTAAAAGTGATGTTTGTAAAACATTAATTGCCTTGTGGTTATTATGTTCAATCCAAGAGTCATTGCCCTTTAACTCCAATTAAAAACCAATGCATGCCATTAACTGTAACAAAAAAATTAAAATTGCGTAAAACTAGAGCATACACCAAAAAATGGATTTTAGATTTGGAATCAGCGATGCAGAAATATATAGAAACAGTTCTAAAACCTCATGCAACAGAAAATGAAAAAAAAAATTTGTTCCTCAGTGTCATTACTATAACCTCAAAACATTTTCACCACCCCAGAAAGAAACTTTGTGCTCAGTGGCAGTCATTCCTCATTCCTCATTCTTTCCCTGCTTACCTGCTGCTGCACCGCCTTCCTCTCCCCAGGCCTCATGCAGCCACAGATCTTTCTGTCTCTATAAATTTGCCTGTTCTGGATATTTCATGTAAATGAGATCATATAATATGTGGTATTTTGCTTTGGGTTTCCATAAGGTGACCAATCGTCCTCCTTTAGGGAGGACAGTCCTTCTTTTGTAAGTTCCATCCTCCCTCGAAAAGTGTCCTCCTACATGTCCTCCTTTTTGATATTGGAAGACAAGTATGTAAATGTCCGTATTTGATCAATGCAATCGATCCATTGCGTGTGATATGATGTATTTGTATTTGACATGATGATTCGTCAAGGATCAGTACAGTGCAGCGAGATGCGATTATGAGACGCATGCGCTCTGCACGGGAGACCTTGAGAGAGTGTGCGATATACTGAGCGCACAAATGGCTTTGTGTACTTCTTACTGAAACACGACATGGCACATACAACATTGTAGACTCACAGTTATTTCTCAGTGAATATTCAATCACAGGTAAGCACAATGCACATTTTATTAATTCATTATCTATTAAATAATTTCCAAATACATGTAATTTTATTTATAAGTATTTTCCTGAAATTCGAGTTTGAAAGTGGAAATCTAACCTCAAACCATATCTATTAATAATACATTAAACAGTTGCATAGAACAGATGTTTTTTAATTAGAAAATGATAAATACACCCGAATATCACTCCAAATTAGTGGTTTTGTTGATATTTAGTTTTACTAAATGAGTACTTTTTTCTTACAATTATTATTAAAAATTCATAGGCATGTAAGCATAATTATAATATAAAATATTATAAATGTTTTTATTATATACTTATCATATTATAGTGTATTAATGTTGCAATGAATAAAATGTTTCTTTTATTTATGATATTGTTTTCTTCAGTTTATTTTTGTCCTCCTTTTCATTGTAAAAAAGTTGGTCACCTTAGTTTCCACTTAGCATAATATTTTTTTTAATTTTTAAAAAAGATTTTATTGTTTTAGAGAGAGAGAAAGACCAGAGGGGGAGGAGTGGGAAGCATTAGTGCGTGGTAGTTGCTTCTCATATGTGCCTTGCCCCTCAAGCCCGGGGTTTTGAACCTGCGACCTCAGAATTCGAAGTTGATGCTCTATCCACTGTGCCATCACAGGTCAGGCTAGCATAATGTTTGTGAAGTTTCTCCGTGTTGTGTCCCCCACTTCGTATCTTACAAATGTATCTCTGTACAGTATAGCATTTATCCTTGTTCTTTTAGTTTAATAAAAATACATGTACAGCTTCATTGTTTCCCCCACTCAGTATTATATTTCTTAGATTCCTTCCTATTGTGTTTAGCTGTACCTCTCTTGATTTCACTACTTTTAAGTCTTCTGTGTGATTGTATTGTTTCTCTTCTGAATAAATATTTGAGGTGTTTCCAATAATTGACTTATTAAGAACAAGAATGCAGTGACTTTTTAATTTCTCCCAATCCCAGATATGGAAAATGGAGATTTTTTTTTTTAAGAAGAAAGGTCTTATTTTTTATTTTAATTTTTTATTTATTGATTTTTAGATACAGGAGGGTGAGGGGGGAGGGAGGGAGAGATGAGAAATGGAAGCATCAACTTGTAGTATGTAGTTGCTTCTCATATGTGCCTTAACTGGGCAAGCCCAGGGTTTCAAACTAGTGACCTCAGCATTCCAGATCAACGTTCTATCAACTGCGTTACCACAGGTCAGGTGGAGATTTTAATTTGCACCTTTTTGATTACTTACGAGATTATTGATTATGAAATTTTTTAAATTGGCATTTAAACCGTTGTTTTTCTAAAATTTCTACTTGTGTCACTTTTCTATTGGAGGTTACATGGGGTCCTTGGTTATGACAGTTTCGTTCCTATGACAGTGCTGTAACCTGAATTTTGGTGTAACTCAAAACACACCCTAGCCTAAGTCACTTACCTATCCTAACACCGTGGCAAAATCATAATCTAGAACATAAAAACACAACTAAGCCACAGATAAAGGTAAAGGACATAAATATACTGTACTGTACACTGTACCGTAGTAACAGAAGAAATGACTCACGTCTCAATTTTTTAAAGTTTTTGTGGTAGTGAGCATTGTAAACTCAATGTCGTATGTTGCAACTGTCGGACTTTTCTAACCCAAGGACCCCGTGTATATTTCTTTATAGTAGTTGTTTATAAATTCTGGATCCTATTCAATGCTTTGTTACCTGTTGTAAGTTTCCTTCATTTTTATGGTCTTTTTCACTGGCTGCCTTCAAGATTTTCTTTTTCTCTTAGATTTTTCAGCAGTTTGATTATGGTTATTAAGGGGCATATATCTGTTTTCTGTTACTATTCTGATTAAGGTTCTCTGAGCATCTTGGATTTATGATTTGTTGTTTTCTGTTAATTTTGGAAAATCCTTTTCCTTTTTCAAATAATCTCTTGTTCACTGTCTTCTAGGGCTCCAGTCACACTCTTAGACCATTTGATTGTTACATTAATGATCTGTCTGTCGCTTCCTCCCACTTTTTTTCAATTTTTATTTCAGTTTGGATAATTTTTATTGACTTATCTTTCAATTTAATGAGTCTTCCCTAAGCTACACTGACCGAATCTACTGATTATCCCATTGAAGGGATTTTCATATCTAATATGATATATTTTTTATTTTATTCCTAGCACTTCCATTTAACTCATTTAGTGTCCTTCCTCACTGAAATTTGCTATACAGTCATGCATGTTCATCTTCATTTTTTCCATGAAATCCTCTTTTTTTTTTTTAATTTTAGTGAGAGACAACAGACAGGGACAGACAGGCTTGAAAGGGAGAGAGATGAGAAGTATCAGTTCTTCGTTGTGGCATCTGAATTGTTCATTGGTTGCTTTCTCATATGTGCCTTGACCAGGGGGCTCCAGCAGAGGGAGTGACCCTTTGCTCAAGCCAGCAACATTTGGGCTCAAGCCATTGACCATGGAGTCATGTCTATGATCCCACACTCAAGCCGGTGATCCCTCTCTCAAGCTGGTGAGCTGTGCTCAAGCCAGAATAGCCTGCACTCAAGCCAGCAACCTCAGGGTTTCAAACCTGGGTCCTTAGCATCCCAGGCCAACTCTCTATCCACTGTGCCACCGCCTGGTCATGTTCCTTTAACATTTTAATCATAGTTACTTTAAAATGATGGTATGATAAATCCCTACATCTATATCATCTCTGAGTCTTAATTTGTTAATTGCTGTCTCTTGAATAATAGGTTTCTCTGTTCATGCATTTTTTATGATTTTTGTAATTTTTTCATTGACAACAGACATGGTATGTAGAAGACTGAGATAAATAGTATTTGTTCTCAGAAATGATCGTGTTTCTTCTCGTAAGCCAGTAGTGTGAAATTGAGTCAATCAAGGCAGCAGTTGAGCTAGGTTTGAGTTGTGTTGTTGGCATTATTTGTCTTTGTACTATACGCTTTCATTTTCTCCAGTGGTGGGCTGTTGTTACCTCATACTCAGCGGGGAATGTGGTACCCCACATTCCTTCATGTTTTTGCTCCACCTTCTCAGCTCTTAGCTTTTCCTGAATGCCTGAGCGACATCTTCACATCTTCACCCCTCTTCACCCTCAAGCCCTGTTGGTTGTTTCTCCTTGCTGGGCTCAGCATAGAGGATGAGGCTGGCTCTCAGGTCTTTCGCTCTAGTCTTAGGTAGGTTTGTGCGCCGGGGCTGTGAAAATTCGGTCTTGGCAGCATTCCTCCTCTTTGGCCAATCTCTGACTTGAATCTGCTGTGATCTTGGGCAGAAGAGCGTCCTGCCCTTTCCCTGGAGGCCGTGGGTCTTTGCCCTGAGTCCTGGGGAGAAGGGCTTCCTACTCTACGGCACACATAAACCCGGTTTTGCTTCTACCCCTCCTCCTGGAGCAGGGGCTCTGCCTGGGCGTGGGAACTGGCGGTTTTGCTGTCCCTTCCAGAGGCCCCACTCTTGTAAATGTACAATTCAGTAGTTTTAATAAAGTTAGGCAACTGTCATCACTGTTTAATTGCAGAACATTTTTATCATCCCAGAAAGAAACCCAGAGCCCTGTACGGTCAGTTCTCCTTTCCCTCTGCCTTCAGCTTCTTCGGCCGTGATTCTGCTTTCTGCCCCTGTGGATCTGCCTGTTCTGGACATCTCATATATGTGGAATCATACAGTTTGTGGCTTTTTTTTTGGTCTGGTTTCTTTTACTTAACAAAAAGTTTTCAAGGTTTGTCCATGTTCTAGTATCAGTACTTCATTTTATTTATTTTTTATATAGTCATAACATATTTTGCTTATCTGTTGTTCATTAATTGATGAACATTTGGGTTGGTTCCATTTTTTAATTGTTTTTTAATTTATTGTGTTTACAAGGATTCAAGTGTCCCACTCAGTGTAACACCCTCACCCCCCAACAACATGCACCCATTGCACCAACTGTGCCCCCCTCCCCCTCACTCCCTCCCCCCTTTCCTCTGGAACTTGCTGTCCTGTTATCTGTATCTATGTGTTATGTATATATAATTTCATTAATCCCTTCACCCTTTCTGATCCCATCCCCTCATCCCCCTCCCCTCTGACAGCTGCCTCTCTGTTCCCAGTGATTCCACCTCTGCCTCTATTCTGTTCCTCAGTTCACGGTGTTCATTAGATTTCACATATAAGTGAGATCATATGATATTTGTCTTTCTCTGCCTGGCGTATTTCACTTAGCATAATAATCTCCAGGTCCATCCATGCCAGTGCCAAAGGTAAGACTGCCTTCTTTTTCATGACTGTGTAGTATTCCATTGTGCATCTGTACCACAGGATTTTTATCTACTTGTCCATTGATGGACCCTTGGGCTGTTTCCAGATCTTGGCTATTGTAAACAGTGCTGTAATAAACATAAGAATGCATATCTTCTTTTGAATTAGTGATTTGGTATTTTTAGGATATATTCCTAAAAGTGGGATAGCTGGGTCAAAAGGCAGTACCATTTTTAAATTTTTGAGGAATCCCCATACTGTTTTCCACAGTGGCTGCACTAGTCTGCATTCCCACCAGCAGTGCAGGAGGGTTCCCTTTCTCCACATCCTCGTCAGCACTTATTCTGTGTTGTTTTGTTGATGAGCGCCATTCTGACAGGTGTGAGGTGATACTCATTGTGGTTTTAATTTGCATTTCTCTGATGATTAGTGACGGTAAACATTTTTTCATATGCCTGTTGGCCATCTGTATGTCCTCTTTGGAGAAGTGTTTATCAGTTCCTTTGCCCACTTTTTAATTGGATTGTTTACCTTCCTGGTGTTGAGTTTTAGAAGTTCTTTATAAAATTTGGTTATTAACCCCTTATCAGAAGTGTTGGAGAATGTGTTCTCCCATGGTGTGGGTTGTCTTTTGTTGTTGTTGTTAATGGTGTCTTTTGTTGTGCAAAAACTTTTTAGTTTGATGTAGTCCCATTTGTTTTATTTTATCCTTTATTTCACTTGCCCATGGAGATATATCAGCAAAAATATTGCTATTGGAGATAATCGGAGAGTTTACTGCCTGGATTGATTCCATTTTTTGGCTGCTATAAATAATGTTACTATGACCACTTGTATATGAGTTTTTGCATGGAAATAGGTTTTTCAATGTTCTTGAATAAAGTATACCTAGGAGTGGATTCAGTCATCGTAATGCTGGATTTTCTTTATGTGCTGGCTAAAACATCCTAAAAATGTGTTTTGTCTTAAAGTCTGTTTATAATAAATACTAATATAACTACCACCCTTTGGCAAGGTGGGAGAGGCTATTGCTTGTTTGATGTATCTTATTTATTTATTTATTTTGTATTTTTCTGAAGTGAGAAGCAGGGAGGTAGAGAGACAGACTCCCGCATGCGCCCAACTAGATCCACCAGGCATGCCCACCAGGGGGCGATGCTCCACTGCAACCTGAGCCATTCCAGCGCCTCAGGCGGAGGCCAACTTTGCTCCAATGGAACCTTGGCTGCAGGAAGTGAAGAGAAAGATAGAGAGGAAGGAGAGGGTGAAGGGTGGAGAACATGGGCGCTTCTGTGTGTCCTGGCCAGGAATCGAACTCGGGACTTCCACATGCCAGGCAAACACTCTACCACTGAACCAGCCGGCTAGAGCCTCTTTTCTTTTTCTTTCTTTTTTTTAAACTTTCAGCCCTTATATCTGTATATTTTAGGTGTTACTATCCTGTCCCCCCCCCCCAATTTCACAATCTGGCTGGGTCAGTCTCCTTGTTTTTATTGTGATTACCAATATATTTTTCTTGTTTCTACCATCTTTTTTCTTTTTTTGTATGTTTTAAAGTTAAGTTTTTCTTCTGGTTTATAAGCTCTTTATTTTTATTCTTTTACTAGTTATCCTTGAGATTTTACCATGCATATTTAAAAGTAATATGCTACATCTTTTTAAAAAAATATATAAGGACCTTAAAATATTTTAATTCTCATTCTTTTTTTTTTTTTATGACAGAGACAGATAGGGACCGACAGACAGGAAGGGAGATAAGAAGCCTCAACTCTTTGTTGTAGCACCTTAGTTGCTCATTGATTGCTTTCTCATATGTGCCCTGACCAGGGAGGGGTCTACAGCAGACCGAATGACCCCTTGCTCAAGCCAGCGACCCTAGGCTCAAGCTAGTGAGTCCTGCTCAAACCAAATGAGCCCGCTCTCAAGCTGACGACATCCGGGTTTCAAACCTGGGTCCCCGCGTCCCAGTTCAACTCTATCCACTGCGTCACCACCTGGTCAGGCTCTCATTCTTTTTAATTCAAGCTATTTTTGTTCAATATTTCAGTTCTAATTTCATACATTATTAGATTTATCTTTGTTATATTTTCCTACATTTTTACCATTTTATTTACTTAATATTCCTTTGTGTACTGTAGACATCTTTTTTTTTCTGGGATTAAGTCCATCCTGCAGAAGTCCTCATAGTGGAGGTCTGTCAGTGATGCACTCTCTCAATTTGGTTTATATTGGAACTATAAGTTTTGCCTCTTTCTTGGAAAACAGTTTTTCTTGATATCCTAATATACAGTGTGTCCGTAAAGTCACGGTGCACTTTTGACTGGTCACAGGAAAGCAACAAAAGACGACAGAAATGTGAAATCTGAACCACATAGAAGGAAAACTCTCCCAGTTTCATACCTATTCAGTGCAGTTTGATGCGGGCTCACGCACAGATTTTTTAGGACTCCTTAGGTAGCTATCCCATATAGCCTCTACAGACTCGTCACTGACTGATGGCCTACCAGAACGGGGTTTCCTTCAACTGCTTATCCCACCAAGTAAAGTTATTCCTATGTGGTGGCGCTTCGTTATAAACGCACCGATATTCACATTGCACTTTGGTCACGGATTCGAATTTAGTGAGCCACAGAACACACTGAACTTTCCTCTGCACCATCCACATCTCGACTGGCATGGCTGTGGGCTGCTCCGCTGTATACACGGTGTTACATCATCATCTGCGCATGTGCACAAGCTGCCACATCATCCTACAGAAACTGAGAGGGTTTTCCTTTTATTTGGTGCAGATTTCACATTTCTATCATTTTTTTTGTTGCTTTCCTGTGACCGGTCAAAAGTGCACCATGACTTTACGGACATACTGTAGTTTGCCAGTTGTTTTTTCTTAGCATTTTGAGCTATTTTGCTGTCTCCTTTCCCTGTGATGTTGAGAAGTGATTGTTAATTTGTTTGTTTCCGTGTGAATCATCTGTTTTCTTTTAGGATGTTTTTAAGATTTTTTCCTGATGTGCAGTTTGATTAAAATATGGTTTTGAGTTTTCTGTATCTATAGATTGATGTCTTTCATTAGTTCTGGGATATTCTCAGATTGTATGTGTTCTAAAGAAGAAGATAGGATATTCTCAGCCATCATTTTTTCAAATATTCTCCTCTTTCCCCACTTTTTCTCTTTACTGTTCTTTTTGTCTTTAGTTCAGTGTGTGCTAAATCTTTTCCTATATATATTGATATCTTTCACATTTCCCATCTTGTTTCTCTGTCTACATTTTGGAGTAGTTCTTAGGTTGTACATTCAGTTCTTAATTTGGTTATTCAGCTGTGTTGAATTTGGTGTTGAAATACAAATTCCAAGATGAATTTAGACATTTATTTCAAGAATTTCTGTATCTTTTCAAACCTGCTTGATCTGTTTTATTCCCTTGCTTCTCATTTACCATATTTTTTTTCTTTGTATTATTTTAGATAAAATTGCTTTATAGTCTCTGGGACTCGGACTGTTTGAAGCCTTGGCAGATTGTGAGAATAGGGCTGTTAGTGTATGAAAGGAGTCCTAAATAGATGGTTTCTGCTAACGTAGTAGTTTTGTGTTGTTGATGTATGGTTTTTGTTTGGGAGCTCGGCATGGAACTCCCCCCCCACCCCCCGGCCTTCATAGGTACACACAGAAACACAAACACACATTCAGCTTTGGTATTTCACTTAACCATTGGACATCTTTTCATGACAGTACTTAAAAACCATATTCTTTTTTAGTGGTTCCACTATATTTTTTCCTATAGATGTACCATAATTCTATATCTACTTCCCCTTTTAGTTAAGTGAAGGGAGACTCCAGAAGCCTGTGCTGTTTTCTCATTAATCCACACATACCCCCTCTCCAAGCTTTTTTGTATCTTTTGAGTGGCTTACTCATGCAGGGTGCTATTAGCTTTTTGTGTGAATTATTTGAATTCATCTTCACCACCAATCTAGAGGGAGGTGCTGTTATTTTTCACTTTACAGAGCAGAGAGCCACAGCCCAGAGAGATCCCAGGGCACTCCCTCCCAAGGGTCACCCAGATGGAGGTGGGCACAGCCACATGGTAAACCAGGCAGTCTGACTGGAGTCTAGTGGTAATATGAACCTCCCCCAGTCCAGTCCTGTTCAGAGTGTGGCCCATGAACTGATACTCCCTTTGTCAGAGCCTATGAGGAGATAAATTCATAATCCAGTGTAAACCTTTAGCAACTTCTATAGCAGTTTTTCATTGCAAGTGACCAGCGGACTCATTTTGAATTGGATGTTCTAAGGCCAGTGGCCATCGCTGTCATGGCCGTGCAGGCTGCCATTGGAATCGGGAAGATGGTAAAGAAACTGTGGAGCCAGAAGATGGTGGGCCATTCTGTTTATTAAAATCTCTTAACGTCAGACGAGCAAACAGGCAGAGAAGACTGCTTCCCTTTCTCTGGACTCTCCCGGACTCATAGGTCCCCCACCAGCCTCAGCACTCTTCTCCAGTGAACAGGAAAAAACCGCTTCTCCAGCGAACAGTAGCAAATAATGGCCCCTCCTAAACAGAAAGATTACCCATAATTTGCAGTCTGCGGCCCTGAGGGCAAGCGCCCACAGCCTTTCAGACTATACACATACAAGCAAACAAACCTAACTCACTTGTTTCACACTCGAAACACATTGGTTTACCCAATAGGTGTGGACCAATTACAGCTAGTGCTCGACTTACGACCATGATTGGTTCCAACAGACCGGTCATAACACGTTTTGGTCATAAGTTGAGTAGGCTATATGTACAGTACTGTGAAATGAGGTTATAAAAATCTTTAAGTCATATTTTATCATAACTTTCTTTCATTATTGTTATATATCATAATTTTCTTTGTTCATTTTATGCCATTTGTATCATCTCTACACCATTTTGTTTCTTATTTTTACATTCGTCAGGTTTAAGTAAAACACTGCATTACCAGTACAACTGGTTTAATATTTGCAAAGACAATTACCTCTTGGTAGACATCTTGGGAGGGGTTTGATGAAAAATATCCAAGATACAAAACACAAATTGCTGTACCGAGTCTGGGATAACAGTTGAAATGGTGCATGCGGAGGTGGTAGTGCTGCCGGAAGCTGGTCCGCACTGTTGTACACCCAGCTGGGCAACGCTTGCGCTGCCAGACGTGGAGCAGTCGTGGCTAGCGATTGTGGTCTTAAAGTCGAATGATTGTAAGTTGCATAGGTCGTAAGTCGATAAACATTTGTATGGTGATGTTGAATTCAAGTGGTGAGGTGTGTGTTCAGAGTTGTATTCTAGTCGTGTGTAGCAGGACATGCAGAGGCGTATGTGTGGGTCTGCAGTAGATTGGTGGTGCGCGCTGATCTTTTGCCAGCACTGGTTTAAGAGGCACTGAATTTTGATCGACCTTGGTTACTGTTAGCGCCTTCTTTTTTTTTTTTCCAGAGACAGAGAGAGAGAGTCAGAGAGAGGGATAGATAGGGACAGACAGACAGGAACGGAGAGAGATGAGAAGCATTAATCATCAGTTTTTTGTTGCCACACTTTAGTTGTTCATTGATTGCTTTCTCATATGTGCCTTGACCGTGGGCCTTCAGCAGGCCGAGTAAGCCCTTGCTCAAGCCAGCAACCTTGAGTCCAAGCTGGTGAGCTTTGCTCAAACCAGATGAGCTGTGCTCAAGCTGGCAACCTCGAGGTCTTGAATCTGGGTCCTCCACATCCCAGTCCGACGCTCTGTTCACCACACCACCACCTGGTCAGGCTGTTAGCGCCTTTTTAACATCAAGATTCTCTCAGTTCTTGTCCTGAAAGTCACCCGTTGTTGCTGCTTTTTCTCCTGTCTTGCAGTCTTATAACAATGGCCTAGGCACAGTATCTGGAACAGAATAGCACAATTGTAAGGCCTAATCAGGGTTATGCTCCAATTCCTGTATACTTAGTGATTTGCTGGCAATACTAGAGTGCAATAAATAATATATTCATTTGTTAACTGTTCATTGGTTTTACTGTAAGATACTGTGCAATATGTGGAGGAAGCATAAAATAACCTAGTACTTCCACAGACTAAATAGGGAATTGTATTCTCAGGCATTTAATGGAAATCATCTCCTAGTTTCTGTAATAGAAGAAATGGAAGCATCACCTGCCGCCCACCCCTGCAATACTGACACTTAAATGTTGGACAGTATAGGACAGTGTTTTGTGGTATTAAACCTATTGGTATGACCAATGTTTGGGCTAGTCCTATAAGAGGTGCCAGCTATTAGTTATGAGTTCTGCTGAACTCTGAACATCTCCCAGAACAATCATGACAATAGAGAAAGACCAGGTTTTTAGCCTGAGCAGGCAGTGGCACAGTGGACAGAGCATCTCACTGGGACGCAGAGGACCCAGGTTCAAAACCCAGAGGATGCTGGCTTGAGCGTGGGCCCATCTGGCTTGAGCACTTGGTCGCTGGCTTGACTGTGGTATCATAGACATGATCTCATGATCGCTGGCTTGAGCCCAAGTCGCTGGTTTAAGCAAAGGGTCACTCGCTTGTAGCCCCTGGTCAAGGCACATATGAGAAAGCAATCAATGAACAACTAAGGAGCCGCAATGAAGAATTGGTGCTTCTCATCTCTCTCCCTTCCTGCCTATCTGTCCCTATCTGTCCTTCTCTCTGTCTCTGTCACAAAAAAATAAAATAAGAACAGGATTTTATTCAGTTGCCTGGCTTTGTGTTAGGTAGTTCCTACTATTATAATAATTTGGTATTAGATGCTGTTTAAAACTGTGATGTTAAAATCATTAATATGTGGGCTATAAATGGCTAATCAACAGAATAGTGCATTTAAGTAATTAGAATAATACATTTAAATATGTGCCTAAATTTAAATAATCAAAATAATAAATAGAGCCTGTCTGGATTCTTATGCATTAGAGCTTCAAGGCATCTTTGTTTTATGATTTTTTTAATATTAAATCAATCAGTTTAAAAGGAATTTATTATTTTAATTTTTATTTTTTTTAGATTTTCTTCATTTTTAGAGAGAGAGAGGGGCGAGAGAGAGAGAGAGAGAGAGAAGGAGAAGCAAGAAGCATCAACTCCCATATGTATATGCCTTGACCAGGCAAGCCCAGGGTTTCGAACCGACGATCTCAGTGTTCCAGGTTGATGTTTTATCCACTGCGCCACCACAGGTCAAGCAAAAGGAATTTTTTTATAACAAATGCAGCTGTTATCTTGGTAGTCACTTCAACTTTTTTGATTCTATTCTTTACCTATGGCTGCTATCAAATCACTTTTGCTTGTAATTCTTGCTTTAAAGTTGTTCTTTAAAAAGAAAATTTGACCAATCATGGATTGTGGAGGATACCATCCTCCATAATTTTGGTTTTGGCACTTGGATTTCCTCCTCAGTAGTGAGTGTTATTGTAGAGAGCCTTTTAATTCTCCTTTCTGTACTAACCCAAATGCCACCGGTAAAGAACACCACCACCAAACAATCACATTGGGATCTCCTATCAAATCTGTGCGTTGGTCATACCAGCAGTGGGTCAGAACAAACTGTGTTCCTTATCTACAGAAAGGCGTGCTCATTTAGAGCTTGATTGCCTAAATAGGTACTGACTCAGGAGAAAAACATTTTCTTTAATAATTCCTTTGTTTATTTTTTTCCCAGTGGACTTGTTAAATGTCTCCTATTCCACCCGTCTCCATTTCTTTTTTGCTTTTCCTCCTTTTTTATATTGGATTTTGGGCAGGCTGGGGAAAGAATGATGGCGAGTTATTTTATATTCTAGTCCTCACAGTAGCAGACATTGAGCGATTACTGCCAAGTGAGGGATAAAATATCAAACACTAATAAGTGAATAAAATTATACCAAATTTACTCTATTTCTAAACATAGCAACTAGAACCATATTGAACATGAACGTATAGTCACAGATTTTTTTATTTCCCCTAGTTCTCTAATCTTCAATTTATAGACATGCCAAACACTAAGAAAAGGTTTTCCTCCTTCAAAAGTTTTCTGATGTTTTTGTTTACATTTTCTTTTGAGAGTTTATGGAATTATAGGCAAGCCTTGAAATAGAATTTATTTATTAAGTGTAAGGCTGGTGGCCTTGGCCATACAGGTTCACATTGGATTGTGGCAGGTGATAAAGGAACTGCGAGCTGGAAAATGAAGGGCCATTTCATTTATTAGAGTCTCGCATCGGCGGAGGAGCAAGCAGGCAGGGAAAACCACTTCTCTCTCTCTAGGGCTGATGAGCAAACAGATGGGGGGGATCCCTTCTCTGGCAAACAGTAGCAAAAAATGGCCTCTCCCAGCGGTGGCAGGCTATTTGCAATCTGCAGTCAGCCGCCCTGAGGGCCAGCACCTGCAGCCTCATATAGACTGTACACACGTGGTGCAGCCCCGTGCTCATGCACCAATCAGGCGAAGTACAAGCGAGCAAGCCTAACACACTTGTTTGCCCATTATTTAATTTTTGAAATACAATTTTATTTCTGAATTTGAGTATATTTAGCTATGCTGACATTTTTAGGCATTTCAGATAAAAAGGAAAGAAATATTTTTTATTAATTTTAGAGCAGGAGGAAAGGAGAGAGATAAAAACGTCAGTTTGTTGTTCTGCCTACTTATGCACTCACCGGTTGGTTCCTGAATGTGCCCGGACTGGGGATCGAACCTGCAACCCTGACCCATCAGGATGATGGTCTGTCCAACTGAGCTATTGGCCAGGGCAAAAGGAAAATGAATCGATAAAACTGATGAGCTATCACATGGAAATAGCCTTTTCGGGGCACCTGCTGCAAATGGTTTCTGGGGTGTGCTTATTTAATTCTGGCTCTTCGCTTCTTGCAGGGAATAAGCTGGAAAGGGTAATTAATTTTATGGTTTAAATAAAAAAAAAACTGTTTTGGAGTTCAGGGAAGAAAAAGCCAGGGCTGAGATTAAGATCAAAGTGGATACTTTGCTTTTCTATAATGCGTGGCTCATACTCTGATAATTAACTTTACTAGTGGTTGTCTGTAGGAGTACACTTTATCAGATCTTTTAAAAACAATTTCCTCTGAGGCAGTAATTAGATACAACATCTTGTCTTTTGTCATCTTTTATGTGTTAATTCTTAAAATGATCTGTGACCAATTGGAAAAGGGTGAACTGGGGTTTTATATTTTGAGGACCTGGAATCCTGTCCTTCCCATGGGTGATTTTTCTCTGGATGTTTAGAAGCTGTGAGAGACAAAATAACAGCCCCCACTGAGAACTAAAAAGTGTTAAAAACTTAGCTAAAGGAAGTCTTTTGTAAAATGTTAGGCTCTGTTAACCCCCTTGTTAAGTTAGATTGCTTTAACCAGCTTGACAGTTCCTCTTGTTATTCATGGGTCCTGAGTGGCATTTTTTTTATCAGTGAGCTTTCCCTAGAAGTGATGGCTATTGGAAAGTGATGAATAGTTTTTGGAAGTATTTTTAGAAGCAGATATAGATCTCTTCAATGTCTCCCTGCCCTCATCTTTTTAACTTTTGTTGCTTTTCCTGGTGTTAAAGAACAAAAGTTCAAGACAATTGAAGATCTTATTGGTGTACCAAATGATTCATGCATTGGGTGGCACCCATCCAGTAAAGAGAAAGGTGCTATGAGGAGTTGTACAAAATGGAAGGGTTTTATAGGCAGAAAGAGTTTGGGATGAGGAAGTTAAAAGATTGAATTATTTCAAGCAAGGTCACCGTCTTCAAGTGGGTTTTATCAGGCAGATTATTTCACTAGCCCAGGCCAGGAAAATCCAGACTGATAGTTTTAATATCTATAGACCAATGTCACCTCATTAAATTTAACTTACACATTAAAAAAAAAAAGAACCATTCCTGGGAGAGGCTGAGACTACAGTTAGGTTAAGAATTAAGTCTTGGTGGGGCTTACTACAGAGAACTTCATTTTGGGTTTTTCATTTTTTTTTTTTTATAGGGACAGAGAGAGAGTCAGAGAGAGGGATAGATAGGGACAGACAGACAGGAATGGAGAGAGATGAGAGGCATCAATTATCAGGTTTTTGTTGTGACACCTTAGTTGTTGTTCATTGATTGCTTTCTCATACATGCCTTGACCGGGGGCCTTCAGCAGACCGAGTAACCCCTTGCTCAAGCCAGTGAGCTTGGGTCCAAGCTGGTGAGCTTTTTGCTCAAGCTGGCAACCTCGGGGTCTTAAACCTGGGTCCTTCCGCATCTTAGTCCGATGCTCTATCCAGTGCACCACCGCCTGGTCAGGCTGGGTTTTTCATTTTTAACACTGGGACGAATTGTAAAGGAAACTAGATGTACTCTGTGAAATATTGACCCTGTTAATCATCAGTTCTTTTTCTTAATTGAGATCTACTTCAGGCCCTGGCCGGTTGGCTCAGTGGTAGAGTGTTGGCCTGGTGTGCAGGAGTCCCGGGTTTGATTCCCGGCCGGGGCACACAGGAGAAGCGCCCATCTGCTTCTCCACTCCTCCCCCTCTCCTTCCTCTCTGTCTCTCTCTTCCCCTCCCACAGCTGAGGCTCCACTGGAGCAAAAGATGGCCGGGGCGCTGAGGATGGCTCTGTGGCTTCTGCCTCAGGCGCTAGAATGGCTCTGGATGCAACAGAGTAACGCCCCAGAGGGGCAGAGCATCGCCCCTTGGTGGGCATGCCAGGTGGATCCCAGTCGGGCGCATGCGGGAGTCTGACTGCCTCCTGGTTTGCAACTTCAAAAAAAAAATACAAAAAAAAAAGAAGAAGAAAAAGAGATCTACTTCATATACCATAAAACTTACCCTTATTTTAAAGTGTATACAGTGGGTTTTAGTATATTCGCAAGGTTGTATTAACTCAGAACTGTGTAATTTCAGAAATTATCATCACCCTTGTAAAGCCAGTAGCCACGGCCACCATCACAGCCGCCTGGCCAGTGCAGGTTTGCATTAGATTCGGACAGATGGTAATGAAACAACGGAGCCAAGAATTGGTGGGCCATTACCTTTAATCCTAGCTTGCACCCAGCGGGCAAGTAAAAACACACACTGGGCTCCCAAACCCACTCATTCAGTGTTCACAAAGCTACTGACTTATCCGAGTTTCCTAGAATCTAAGGTTTGTAGCTCACCAGCCTTATTCACCTCTGTTCTCCATCTCCATTCTGCACAAACTCTGCACAAATTGGCTTCTCCTTCAGCACTCCGCCATCTTGGCTGCTTCTCCTGGCCTCTTCCACGTGGCCTTTCTCTGCTCTCCTACAGCATGGGCTCCTCCTAGAACCATGGTGGCAAACCTTTTTATTAAAAACCGCCCACTTTTGCAGTGCTGGTCAACCTGGTCCCTCCCATCCACTAGTGGGTGTTCCAGCTTTCATGGTGGGTGGTAGCAGAGCAACCAAATGGTGCGCATTGACCCACCATGAAAGCTGGAACGCCCACTAGTGGGTGGGAGGGACCAGGTTGACCAGCACTGCAAAAGTGGGCGGTTTTTATAAAAAGGTTCACCATCATGGTCCTAGAACGTAATTACTCTTCCCTCAGAACTACGTGATCTCTCTTCCTTTTTAAAACCTTTTGGTGCTGAAGCCCTCCCCCAACACATATTAACCTAATCATGCTCATCCCAAGCAATCACCTGGGCGACGGGCTTCCACGTGGGCAGTGCCATCTTTAACAAAATGAGCATAATATATTTTATATGCCCAGCAACCCCAAAAAGAAACCCTGTTTCTTTAGTCTTTCCCTGTTTCCCTCTTACCCCACCCTGGCTGCTACTAATCTACTTTCTGTTGAATGTTCTGTTTTATATTACTTTGAAATCTGTTCTCCCTGTAACTAATGGTTAGATGAAATGGGAAGTGGGTGGAAGCTACATGAACAGACACTGAGGGACTAGCCTCTTATTTTCAACTTCCCACTTCTAGGCCCCAGTGCAAAGGGAAGGTGGTGAGCTGAGCCTGTGAGTCTGGTTCTTTGGTACTGCTTATGAGGAAACCTATCGGTCTGGTGGTAACTTGCAAAAAAGTTGGGTCTTACTTGATAATGAAATTAATCGATGGCAAACACCGTTTTGAATTTTAAGTGTGGAATCACCAACAAAAGAGTTTATAGCTCCTCTCTACCTTTGTATCCTGTAACTTTAGAATAATCAAAGTTCAAATCGTATAGGACTTTTGTCAGTCAAAACCAGAAAAACGGGAAGCTAGAACAGATTGGGGGATTGGATATATGTGTCACATATGCTTTGAATAATCCTTTTGATTTCTGCCCATTGCACTCGCATGAAATCTTGAAGTTTGTGAGTTTGAAGATGAATGGGGATTAATTTAAAGGGGGAGGGGAAGCACCGGTCGTCAGTAGTTTTTCTTGACAATAGTGGAAAGAATAGACTTTGAGAAGTGCTGACAAAATATGTAGTATGTAAGGGAGCCACGGAGGACCTACGGGATTGCTCAGTGGATGCTTTTGGCTGGTAATAAAAATTTATTAGCTGTGATGTGTTGTTCCTCATTGCTCAACTCTCCTGGACTATCTCAAACAGTTTCTAAAAGACATGACTTGCTAAAGCCTCTCCCAAAGTTTCTACTTTTTATGTAGCTGTGTTTTTCCGCCTACATGTGGCTCTGTTTGGTAGAATTGTTTGGCAGGCAGTTCCAGAGACTGGCGTACTTCCTCTGGGCCACTGTGCTGGAAAGCAGGAAGGATGGACCCCAGAAACCTTGTCTGTTATTATGGTGTGGGTGTTGGGGAAACAAGTGAATGTGTGCAGAAATCTATAAACTACCGGAGTTGGGAATGGTTGTTGGACTTTTTTACAATAAAAGGTAGTAATTGCTTAATGCAGATGCCCTTTTGTGTCCTGTCCTCTGGCTCCTGTTAATAAGTGACAGGTGCTGGACCAGGCTTGGAAGTGATGTAGCTCTCCATCCCTTGACTTGGCCGATGGAACAGGAATGTGTTATTGGGGATTAATGCATCAGAATGTTGTGGTTTAAAAAGTGCTTTGAATGCAGTTGAGTCCACCCAAAACAAGTACTTTCCTTGTGAAAACATTAATTTACTTCAGGGATGGTTGGTTTTTCTGTTTATTCTGCTCAAACATAGGGAGAGGGAGGAGATCTACAGAAGAATATTTTCTACTCCATTGAATTATGTCTGAGCCCATTTTAATGTGTTCAAAATTTGGTAATGCCCAAACATCCTTGCCCTCACCTCCAAAAAATTCCCAGTAGGGAAATAAAGTAAAATTCAAAGCTCCTTTTCTACACCCTTATTTTCCAGTCCCTGGATTCCCACTATTTTGTGATAACTACTTTTCAGCCATTTGGTTTATTTCCTTCCAGTAACTACTTAACGAACGTGCAAATGAATCCATGTGTATTTGTAGTGCTTTTTAAATGACATACCCAAAAACCCTTTCAGTAACACCTAAAGAGGTGACATAATTTTACTTTTTAAGGTGAATTGAAAATGTTTGCTCCAATAAAAACAACAAAAATGTTGACTAGATCGCTTGATTACGTAGCCCTCACTTAACATTGTGGATAGGTTCTTGGAACTGCTGCCAGCCAGGATAATTAATATAAACAAGAGTTAAGTTCCTATGGATCTGATCAGCATTATAATGAAATGATCTTAAAACGGCATTATATGAGGACCTGCTGTATAAACTGTTGAGATGTAGAGACTTGCAGACAGTTATGAAGAGAGGAACATACCCCAGAATTGGACTTACCTGCAACATGAGAAGGAGTTTTCTGTATTTTGGTGATTGACTTAAGATTGTTTCTAAAAACTGCAAAAATGATTTTTGTTCATTTCTTTGCAATATCACTTTAAGAAGAGAGAGCATGCATTGTACAGGGAGGCCCTTTGGGTAATAGTAGGATGGCTGCTGAGTTCCTCTGTTTGGTGCATGTTGGTGCAGTTAAAAATAGAGCTCTCATTAAAATGGGTGTTTTTTCTGGAAATAAGAATTGTATTTCAATTAGTAAACTTCCTGTTTCCTTAACGCGTGTTTTTTCGGGTTTTTTTGTTGTTGTTGTAACCTTTTCATTTTTTCTTAAACAGCAAGCCAGGGCTGAGCAGGAAGAAGAATTCATCAGTAACACGTTATTCAAGAAAATTCAGGCTTTGCAGAAGGAGAAAGAAACCCTTGCTGTAAATTATGAGAAGGAGGAAGAGTTCCTCACTAATGAGCTCTCCAGAAAACTGATGCAGGTAAATTATCTTTCTCTCCCCCATCTTCCCTGCCTGTTTTCCTCTCTAGGAAAAAATGACTTTGATAGAGCACTTTGCTCAAAACATTTGCTGATGAGGTTATAACTGTCACATTCTTTGGAGATTAAAAATTTCAAGTAAAGATGGCAGCAGTGTGATACTCAAGCTGATTCCTTAGTCCATCTGCTTGGGTAAGGTAAGATATTTTATACCAGCATTTTAAGAAATTGCTGAGGAGCCTGAGTGAGTAAATGCTCTATACAGTATTTTGGAAATGTGATAGTTTTCTCTCCTTTCATGGTAAATCTGTAATGAAAGCATAAATTTGGCAGTCAAATGTGGGTCTTTTGCACTAAAATCTGAGGGGATATAAAGCAAGATGTCCATTTGAGGGAAATAGAAGGTATTTGCATTCTGTGGTTAAAATTACAATTAGTTGTGTTCAAATGGGTAAGATGCTACTGAACAAGTAGCAGACATTAAAATTTAATATTAATCACTAATTGTATATAAAAGACAGCACACAAACATATAGGAAGGTTTGATTTTTCTTTTTCATTCAAAGGCCTCAACCCCAAAGCTTACTTGTAAATCACAAAAGTAAAATTTGTTTAGGACAACATTTTGTGGATTATTTAGTATGAAATTAAGAATAAGTAGAATATTGAGTTTTTATTATTTAACACAGCTTGTCCAGAATAGTGAGCAGAGGTAAAATTATCCGAGGAGACCAGTATCATTTTGTCAGAAGGTTGTGAAAGGTGGAAACACGCCCTTGCATTTTCTATTCGCCGGCATCACTGACAGTTTTGTTCATTAATCTGGTTGACGTAAGTATTTTAGTGAGGTTATATTAAAAGTATATCGGTGGCTTTAAAAAAAAAAGCTTTCTAAATTATTTTCGTACAACCCAACATAGATTATCCTATAAGAGAAGACTGGAAGCTTTGGTATAGAAACTTGAATGTTAGGACCATATAGTGGTCTGGGCAACTTTTACTCCATCTTTATTTAATCCTCATTTTTTCTACTTGATTACTGAATAAAGATACCATTACAGCCTTGCAAAAACTTGATTTGTATGGCAGCCGTTGAAATGTGAAGAATAGACGTCCCCAGTTCATGGCTAGCAGAGATTTATGGCAGAGTTTCTGCATGGACGCTTTTTTGTTCTTGTGCATTCTGATTTTGAGAAAAAAAAAATGAGGGAGAATGCTACTTTGGCCTTTAATCACACCTCACCTTGGCAGCATTAGACAACTTATTCTCCACGTTGCTTCTAGAACTAAAGTGGTGCAGTTATGGTTCGTTGTTCTGAGTTTAGTGTGTAATCAGGTGCCCTCATTTTTAACATTGTAAGAAACATGTTTTTGCTTTCAACTCTTGTGGTTGTTAGTATTTGGAGTCTTTGACCAGAGTACATTCTAAAGCCTTCAAAAGCTAGGCAGATCACACTCCTTGTGTCTATAAAAGCTCGACTTGATTGTGAATGCTTTCGTAATACAGTATCTAGTTTATAGTCGACCTCTGGTTCACGTATCATGACCCACCCACCTTCCAAGGACAAGATACTAAAGAAGAGTGAAAACATGAGAGCCTTGTGCAAGAGAAAGGGAAGTTATAGTAACACATTTGGCATAAGAAAATTTGAACTTAAAATCGAAGCTCTGAGCATCCTATAAATAAAGCTATAACCTGGAGAAATATCATGATTTTTTTTTTATAATTTATATACCTAAAAATATAGTTTTACTTGGTCAGGAGAAAAAAAAAATTTTTTTATATTAAAAACAAGTGATTTTTTTTTTTTTGAGGGGCTAAGGATCTTTCTAAAGAGACTAGTATATAAATTGAACAACGTAGTGAATTCTTTCTGCCAGGAGGAGTACATAATGTGTAGCACTAGTCTTGTTTGCTTGCCCTCAGTCAAAACAAATGGTCTATAGTATGGTTTGGGGAGCTCTTTGTAGGTCTGTAGTTTCGTAATGAGCTGATTTGTAGTTTCTGGACAAATGAATGGTCAGCCTGTCTCTGAGGTAATCACTCATTGGTTCTTAGGAGGTTCATGTGTAGTAAAATATACCTAACATAAAATTTGCCATTTCAACTATTTTTGAATATATAATACAGTGGCATTAAATACATTTATGTTGTTGTGCAGCCATCACATTATCCATCCCCAGAACCTTTTCAGAGAAACTATATTAATAACTCATCAGTCCCCACTCCTGGTGCTCAGACTTTTGAAAGGAGACAGATGGCAGAGAGTTTGGGGTTGAGGTCTCTGGCAGGTTCTAGAACTGCATCTATTCTGTGGCTGATAGGTGATCTCTCGCTTTAGACATCAGTTATCACTACTTGTCATTCTGTGGCAAATACTCAAGAAGCTCTCTTCTGACACTGGTCAGTTGGGGCGATCTCGGGTCGCTGCGGGGAAGGAAGAAAGGCTGTTGGTTTATGTTATCCATCCTCCAGGCCCCTCAGTATGTATTTACTGGTTTCAACCGGTCCTTTGTGAAAGGCTTACATTTTCTGCCACCCACTGTGGAAGAACTGATCTCCATCTGGAAGACTTTTAGAGTAATTGGTACCAGTAGACTTTTCCAACTGTGTAATTACTTTGATATGGCTCTCTAGTGCTTCTGGATAGGACTGCTATGAAAAAACCTGCTAAGAGAATCTGTCTGTACTGCAGGTGTCCCTGATGGACAAATGAGTGAATCGACCAGTTCACCATGCAAGTGTTGAGCATTTTTACCCAGCAGCCACTGAGAGGCTGTTTGTAGAACAGTCTTGGATTTGTCATTGTGCTCTGGCTGTTGTCTCTGAGTGATTTTGTGCGTTGCTTATGTGCATTTGCAGGAATTCTTTTGGCCTGAGAACAAAATGAGATTATTGCTCTGAAGGAGGTGTCTTCTTTCCCATTTGAGCTGGTCTCTAACACCTTTAAAAACCGAATCCAGTTTCCTCAAGTGTAAATGAGAGGAAATCTGTTTGTCCTTTTAGAAGGTCAAGTTTGGGAGATATCGTATTTCCCCATGTATAAGACATTCCCGTTATAAGACGCACCTTAATTTTGAGGCCTGAATTTTAGGAAAAAATATATTACATAAAGCTATTGAACTCAAGTTTTATTCATCATAAAATTCATACAACTTCTCATCACTATCAAAACCACCATTAGCTTGTCCTCATCTGTGCCTGATGATGAATCACTGTCTTCATATATTGCCTCGTCCTCAGTTCCATCTATGGCATTTGAAATGCCACAACCACTGTATGAGACACACCCAGTTTCTAGACCCCAAATTTTTCAGAGGGGGGAATAGGTGCGTCTTATACATGGGGAAATAACGGTAGCTTAGAACCTCCAGTCCAAATATGTTAATGCTCACTGAAATAAACACACATGCAACAGAGAACATGCAGCTTTTCTCCCTTGCTTCTGTATATATTCAGTAGATAGACACAAAATTATATCTTCCTTTTGTGAAAACTCTTGTCTGAAAAATCTGTATCCTTCTGAGCCCAGACTGGGATTGCTGACCTGACTGGTGAGAAATTGTCCTATTAAGAGCTTTTTTGGTATATTGAGCACACACCTGCATCAGAACTAAATTCTGCCCTGGCATGCCTTGAAGAGAGGTGATAGTTTCATCATCATTTGTAATTAAAATTTATAGGAAATGCTGTGTGAGCAAACTCTTCATCAGAATTTGATATATAATATACACATTAAGTAAAATTGTCTAACATACAGTACAGTGAGTAGACAACAATGTTGTATTATAGTAATCAAACTTGAGAAGAGATTAAATCTTAATTATTCCCACCAAAAAGAAAAATGATAACTATGTGATGTGATAGATGTGCTAACTATTACTGTGGTAATGATATTACACTAAGTAAATGCATCAATCAATGTGCTTTGCACCTTAAATTTACACAGTGTTATATGCCATACACACACACACATACACGTGTGTGTGTGTGTATGTGTATTAAGTCTAAAAAGCTATTCTACAAATTTTAGCTGTAATTATATTTGGGTTCTGAACTTACAAGTTAGAATTGTGCCCTTTTCCTTCTAATTTTGTGAAACCAATATGAATTATTTTTGTAATTATAAAATACAGTAGTTCTTCCTTTTCTATGGGCAGTACATTCCGGGACCCCAGGGGGTGCCTGAAACTGAAGATAGTACTATATATATGCACTCTTTTTTCCTGTACAGACATACTTTTCACTTAAAGGAAGCACATTATAGCTTCTCTATGGCATATTCAGTTTGTCAGCATCACTGTTCTTGTGTGTTGGGGCCATTATTAAGTAAAATAAGGGTTACTTGAACACAGCACTGTGGTACGGTAATATTCGATTTGATAACTCAGATTGTAATTAAGTGACTAATGGGTGGGTAGCTGGACAGAAGGATGATTCATGTCCCAGACAGGATGGAGTGGGATGGTGCAGGATTTCATTATACTACTCAGAATGATATGCAGTTTAAAACTTATAAATTGTTTATTTCTGGAATTTCCTACTTAATATTTTTGTATCACAGTTGACCGTGGTTAACTGAAACGGTGGAAAGTAAAACTTCAGATAAAGAAGGTCTACTGTATCTTATTTTCTAAAGAGGAAACTTAAAAATTCTGATGCGCTTGTTGTAGTCTTAGCGTTTGAAACCGCCTTCTGTGTCCCTGACTTGGAGAGCTCAGAGTCTTGCTATTATAGTTGCATCTTTTTGTTATGGACGGCAATAAACTGAAGCTCCCTGCAGAGTCGGGCTTATTTGGAGGTGATGGAAGATTCCAGACTACCCAAATTGTTTATAACTAGTATATACAGAATACACTAATGATTAGCTTAACTCTCTTGTCATTCTTGATATGATTCTTCCACTGGCTTAAAACTTTTTTTTTTTTTAAATTCCCAATCCCCCTGGCTAACTGTTAACCATCAATCACCATTGCCAACTGGAAGACCTGTCATTGTCAGAGTAATAACCTTTTCAGCAATTGTAGGTTTTTTCACCTGGTTTTATTGTAAGCCTGATAGGTCAAGTTCACTTCCTGCTCTTTGGGAAACCTTGTTCAATTTTCGTCTACACTCTTCTCAACCATACCATTGCCAAAAGTTAATGAACACTTCCCTGGGAAAGGACTGAGATAAGTGTACTGAGCATGCAGGTATCTTTGATATTTTTTCAGTTTAACTCAGCTTTCAAATTTTAGACCTTCAAACAATAAATAGGTTTGTACTATTGTAATTGGGATTCATGTTTAAAATTGGATGTGGTCGTCAGAAAATAATGCCACTATAGTTATAATAGAAGTTATGATACTCATATCCTTACTGATTATTGAAAGTACTTAAGAATAGAAGTTTTCCGGATGTCTTATTAAGTGGCATGGCTTATTTTTTTTATTATTTTTAGCATGGTCTCTGAGGTTAGAATGCCTTCTGGAATTAAAGTAGTTGGAAGTTTCCTAGCATCTATGGAAAGATGATCTGTAGAGGAAAGGAAGGAAGTTGTGGGCAGAAACCACAGCTGAAGCCAAATGATTTAGAGCCGAGCAGTTCAGAACAATATCATGTCACGCCTGATTCTTTCATCTCTGTTAGCACAGGAGTAAAACCCGGGAGGGAGAATTTAACAAGTCCTCAGAGCTGCCTATTCATCTAAACAAAGGCTTACCAAACTTCATTGGCCTTTTCCTTCTTTTCCTCTCAATTCTGGAGTAGTTTCTCGGCTTCATGGGTTCGATCTTCAGGAGAGATGCTTCCCCAACCCTAGAGAGGCTGTGTAGCAAGCATGTGTCTGCAGGTATGAGAAGTGAGCAGAGAATCCCGGTACCATTCTTTATAAGCTTGTGCACCAGGCCACCCCCACCCCCCTTCAAGTTGTCCAGGTCATTAAGATGGCATTGAAGTGATTTACCTGTACAGTCAGTAAAATCAGTCAGTGAGATACATACAGATGTAACTGTTCATTTCAAAGGCATCTAGGCTAAGACTGAGGTTTCATCCTTTCAGATGAAAAGGGTTCTCCCGATGGTAGGAGAGAAAGAGACCTTGAAATAGTTCTTCATTAAGGTGGCTAGACCGGTGACCCTCTTGGCTTTTAGTTTCTCAGGGCTACTAGTTCTGGTCAGAAAAAAAAAATGCTTATCACCTAATAGTTTACAAAGCAGTTGCAGCAAAGTTAAATGTGTTTTTAACCCTTTGAGTAGTACGAACGTTCACGTAGGTCCTCGTGCCTCCTGACCATCCAGAGTACGACTGTACATGTGTTAGGCGACATTAAAAAAAGCAAATGTATGTTCTTCTTGTTTCCATAAATTGGTTATCAAACAAACATGATTTTAAGTTAATAAAACTGTAACTGGAACTAATTTCATTTTTTGAAAAAAAAACAAACAACAAAACCCTCACTCCTGGGGGTCAGCGAGCATGAAAAAAACTTCCTACTCAAAGGGTTAATTTGTTTTAATTCCAAATTATCTGACCCTCAGCTTGGTCTGTTCCTTGTTTCTTTTCATGGAGCAGGGGCTTACATACTGCATTCACGATACATCTGCCCAGAGCTCCTGGGATGCTCTGAATGCATTGTAAATGCTGCAGTCAACCACCAGAGGCCAAACTATAAGCCAGAATTTTCCTGTTAGTAGCATGTGTGCCAAAAGTCTCAGTCTGACATAAGGTACATTATGATTAGAAAATACAGTAACACTGATGTGTACTCCTTTTGTCTTAGGGAACCATTGACTTTCTTTCAAAGTGTTTGTGTGTATCTGTGTTTTCATTGTGGTGAGATTTGATGTACCAGCACGGATTCCTAAAAATGTAAGGGCTCAGAAGCTTCTTATGTGGACTTCCTGACAAAATGTGAGGAAGTACAGGTAGAGACAAATTAACAGTAAAAGGAAAATGAAAGTAAAAGTAATTAGATGGACCTGACCTGTGGTGGCGCAGTGGATAAAGCGTCGACCTGGAAATGCTGAGGTCACTGGTTTGAAACCCTGGGCTTGCCTGGTCAAGCCACATATGGGAGTTGATGCTTCCTGTTCCTCCCCCCATTCTCTCTGTCTCTTCCTCTCTCTCTCTTTATCCTCTCTAAAAATGAATTAAAAAAATTAAAAAAAAAAATTAGATGAAGTTGGGCCTGAGAGATCGATTCATTAACCAGAGTAGTGGTGAGTGTTTTGTTTCTAGCCGAAATGGTGAATCTTGGTTATTGAAGGATATTTCCATGTCAGTCCATGGAAACACTTTTCAAATGCTTTAAAGACTTTGCTGTTATAAATGTTGCAGTGTTTGACTTTTTTTTTTTTTTTTTTTGTATTTTTCTGAAGCTGGAAATGGGGAGAGACAGACAGACAGACTCCCGCATGCGCCCGACCGGGATCCACCCGGCACGCACACCAGGGGCAACGCTCTGCCCACCAGGGGGCGATGCTCTGCCCCTCCGGGGCGTCGCGCGACCAGAGCCACTCTAGCGCCTGGGGCAGAGGCCAAGGAGCCATCCCCAGCGCCTGGGCCATCTTTGCTCCAATGGAGCCTTGGCTGCAGGAGGGGAAGAGAGAGACAGAGAGGAAGGAGGGGAGGGGGTGGAGAAGCAAATGGGCGCTTCTCCTATGCGCCCTGGTCGGGAATCGAACCCAGGTCCCCCTCATGCCAGGCCGACGCTCTACCGCTGAGCCAACCGGCCAGGGCCGATGTTTGACATTTTTGAGGGGGATGGGTTCTTTTTCATTTTCAAACTATGAACTACAGTCAGCCCAGTTATTATCTTAAAATACAGTTAGTTATACAGGATTCTGCTGTTGTCTTAATTTTCCTTTATCCTCTTATTCATAAACTAGAAAGATGAGGCTTTTAATTTTTAATTTACAATAATGTCTCAGTTTAGAATGAATTCTTTCTTCAGGCTAAGCACTCTCTATTCCCTAGAAGAAACGGCTTGTATTTATGAAATGGATTTTCCGTACAGTAGGTCGACTCCAGAGCCTAAAGGACTTCTTTATCTATTTGTGGAGCATCTTTTTCTAACCTTTTCCTAACCAGATATTTTTAGGAGTATTACTGCTGCACGCAGTGGCATACGTTTGGAAACCCAGGCAATGCAAACTTAGCCCAGTCGTCATTCTGGGGAAATGGGAAGCCTAGTGTCTTACTGGAGCCAACTGCTCATAAGTCAGGGCTTTACTAGTCCTTGGTGTTGATAGTGCTGACAAGGAAATAACATTTAAAAATAAATAATTTTCTGGAAGGACCTAGCTATTTTCCTCCCTTGCAAAAGTGATACATGCCTTCTTCTCTAGAAAATCACAGATTAGATAATTCAGCCAAACCTCACTAAGGACCAATAAAAGCCAAACCAAAAGCTTACATTTTTTTTTTTAAGTGAGAAGAGAGGAGATGGAGAGACAGGCTCCAGCATGCTCCCTGACTGGAATCCCCGCACCCCCCACTCTGGTGCTGATGCTAGCTAGATCACCAGAGCTGTCCTCAGCGCCCAGGGCAATGCTGGAACCAGTCAGTTGGGCCACTGGCTGCAGGAGGGGAAGAAGGAAAGAAGGGGGGAGGGAAGGGAAGAGAAACAGGTAATCACTTCTCATGTGTGCCCTGACCAGGGATCTAACCGGCACGTCTGCACACAGGGCCAGTGCTTCATCCACTGAGCTAACCATCCAGGGCCTACATTTTTATTAAAAGCATCGAAGAACCGATAAGATAGTAAAGAATTGTGAGCTGCGATTCTAGAGAGGATGGGACTTGAGGGAAGACCTCCAGCACTCAGGGTGGCTTTTGTCCTGAGAGAATTTGCTATCCATTAAGGAACAGCTGAGAAACTGAGTTATGCTGTGTCGTTTGTGGGGCTGGTATTAGAGAAGTCAGATCTCGGCTGGAAACAGTGATACATCACCCCCTCCAAGCTGGAATGAGGAAGAGCTGCCCCTTCAGGATAAGTGCGTACCAGCTTTGCATCATCTGGGTGAACCAGAGAACATGGAGGTTTGGTTTTGGATTAAGGTAGGTCCAAAATAGATGGTGCCTAGAAAAGAGAAGAGATTTTCTGCTGGAAGATACCATCACCTTAGGCCACAAGTTTCTCCTACAATTAAAATTTCAAATACACTGTCCAACACATAAGGAGAACCAGGCAGATGGAGATTTAACGAAGGTTAAAGCAGCAGAAAGAACGGAACAGAGTGGCCTTCGCAGATACTGTGGATACTGGAAATGTCAGACGTGGGCTACTCTGCTTACTACATTCAGAGAAATAAAAGCCAAGCTTGAACATTGTGTTCGGAAACTGGAAACATCACAGCTTTTCTTACAGACATTAAAAGGTGAGTAACCTATGAATAACTATATGGCAATACATTGAAATTTTAGATGAAATGGACATAATTCTAGGAAAAACCTAAACTTTCTACAACTGAAGGAGAGAAATAGAAAGCATGAGTTTTCTAACCTATTAGAGAAATTGAATCATTGATCGACAGACTATCTAGAAGAATTTCAGTCTTAAATGGTTTTGCTGAGACTTATACACTTAAGGATAAAATAATTTTGATGTGCTCTAAAGTGCTAAAGTTAAAAAAAAAAAGGTTGCTTTTCAACTTACTTTAAGGCTAACATAACCACAATGATCCAGTTAAGTATAGTTCAAGAAAGGCAAATTAGAGTGAAATATCAATCATGAGCAAAAATATTGAGTAAAATATAAGGAAAATGAATCCAACAGTTTATGAAAGGAGAATGCATTGTAACGAGGTTACATTTATACAAGAAATGCAAAGTTAATTTAACCGTGGAAAATGTGTAAGTTGCCATATTCACCGAACCAAAGGAAAAAAATCATGATCATATGATAGATCGAAAAAAGGGACTTGATAAAATCTAATAATTCATGATAAAATCACAGTGAGCCAAGAATAGAACTTAAATGTATTAGTGTCTACGCAAAGACTTCTAAACATGTGTTTCATTTCAACAATTTAACAACTTTCCTTTAAAATCCAGAAGACGAGGATGTGGCTGCAGTGTTGTAGGTTCCTAGCCAGGAAGAAAAAGATAGGACTGAAAAAGGGAATTAAGACTGCTGCTTCTTTACGATTGGGTAATTAGAAAGTCTTAAAGAACTTATAGGTAAATAATTAGAATTATATGTTTTTACTTAAAAATGTATTTCTGTAATTCAGCAATAACCAGTTGAATGTGAGAACTTGGTGCTACAGAAAAATAGTGGAACACTGTAAGGACAAGTATGGGGCTGTTGAAATTTTAAATAAGTCTTTGTGGTAATAACAGAGCAAAATCTTGGAGAAGAGGAAGCTAGTCGTATGGGTTTCAGAGGGAAGAGGATTGCAGCCAGAGAGAACAAGACATTACTAATGCTTTGAGGTGACATTGTGCCTGCCATATTGTAGGAGCTGCAAAGAGGCCAGTGCAATGGGAGTGAAGTCTGGGGGGGAGGAATAAGAGACGAGATCGGGAGGTAATGGTCCGGGGGTTTGATGGCCAGCCCGCAGATCATGTAGATCTTTGAGTCACAGTCAGGACGTTGGCTTTTACTCTAACATGGGAGCCATTGGGGGTTTTGAGCAATGTAGTGCAATAATCTTGCTTTGATTGCTGTGTTGGGAAGCCAAGGTGTGAGCAAGGAGCTCTCGTAGGAGGATATTCTATCATCCATACCGAGAGCGTGGGTGGATTATTGTAGGATGGTAGTAGTGAAGATGTGACCATGGATTCGCGGTGCATTTTAAAGGAATATTCAGTAGGAATTAGGATGGATTAGAAGTGGGTCTAAGCAAGACAGGATCAAGGAAGACTTGGAGGTTTTGACTTAAATGACTAGAATTATTTAAGGTGGTAAACCAAGTATAGAGCAGACTTGGAGTGAGAAGGTCAGAAGTTTAGCCACGATGTCTAGACATCCAAATGGAGATAACAGACAGCTAGACAGAAGTTCTCTCAACAGAGAAGCCTGGGCTAGAGATGTAAATCTGGGAGTGTTGTCTAGAGAAGAGAACTGAAGACATCTCTGGAAATCATGTAAAGAGAATGCAAGGACAAACCAGTGTGGGAGAAGATATTTGTAACATATATAATCGACACAAAACTACAACTCAGTAATAAAAACAGACAATCCAGAAAAAAATGCCAAGAGACTTGAACAGGCTCTTTAAATAAACAGATAACTAAGGCCCTGGCCAGTTGTCTCAGTGGTAGAGCGTTGGCCCGGCATATGGAAGTCCCATGTTCAGTTCCTGGTCAGGGCACACAGAAGAAGTGACCATCTGCTTTTCCACCCCTCTCCTTCCCTCTTCTCTCTCTCTCCCTTCTTCTCCTGCAGCCATGGCTTGACTGGTTCGAGCAAGTTGGCCCCGGGCACTGCGGATGGCTCCATGGCCTCTCCTCAGGTGCTGAAATAGCTTGGTTGCCAAGCAACAGAGCAGCGGCCCCAGATGGGCAGAGCTCACCCTGGAGGGGGCTTGCTGGGTGGATCTCTGTTGGGGCACATGCAGGAGTTCTGTCACTGCCTCCCTACTACCCCGCCTCTCACTAAAGACGTATATATATAAAAAAACAAACATAACTAAATGGTTAGCAAACAAGTGAAAAAGTACACAACCTTATTAGTAATTAGGAAAGGTGAGATAAAGCACAAGACATTACTGGAGAATTCTCATGCATTGCTCTCAGAGAGTGGAAATGGTTACAACCATTTTGAAAACATCTTGGTATTACCTAATAAAGTTGGAAGTACTCATTGCCTAAGGCCCAGCAGTTCCACTCTTGAATATGTTTTCATAATATGTGCACATGTGCACCAGATGTGTGGAAGACTGTTCTTTGTGACATTGTTCATAATAAAAAAAACTAGAAATGACCCAAATGCCCATCATTCATAGAATGGATAAATTGTGATATACTCACCAATGGGATACTATTAGATGAGAAAAATACAAATCACATGTTATTGAGTCTAATAACATGGATGAATGAAATCACAAGTTCATTTAGCAGGAGGTAGACTAAAAAAATACAAAATCAAGCAAAATTAATGTTTAAAAATAAATAAAAAGTAAAATTTTTTAAGAAAAAATGATGCAAGGAAGTAAATAAGAGTCATCAGAGTAATTACCTCTACTACAGCGATTTTCAACCTTTTTCATCTCATAGCATATATAAACTAATTATTAAAATTTTGTGGCACATTGAAAAATATAGTTTTTTCTAATTTGACAAAAAAAATAGGTATAATTTTGATTCATTCATGCCTGATGGCGATTGTGTTCATTGTTGTAATTTTTTTTATTTGACAATCTAAGGGAAAAGAGGTCCGTGCCCTTGACTAAAGAGTCAGGTATTGCACGTTTTAAAGAAAATCATTGTACTAATAGATATGGAGCTACGATCAAGAGGGGACACATGAGGTTTTGAAGGAGCTGGTAATGTTGTATTACTTGATATGGGTGATGGTCACTCACCTGAGGTTACTATGCTAATGATATTCTTTATATTTGCCTAGTTTTGCTTATTCTCTATTAGTTTTATTTTCCCCAGAACATAGGAAAACAGTCCATAAGAAGTGGGGATGTTATTATTCATCTCATTGGTATTTGCATAGATAAGGTGCTCTGTAGACTGGAGCAGAATTGAGTTCTGGTCACTGCCCTGCATACAGGTTGCAGTCCTGAGAGGTCATTGAGAATGCACCCAGGTGCTTGAGAGTCAAGAGGTGCAGCACACATCAGGGATAAGGACAAAGGATTTGAAGCTAGAGACCTAAGTTTTTTTTGTTTGTTTATTTTTTTTTTTTTTTAGCTCAGGAGAGAGAGAGACAGACAGGAAGGGAGAGAGATGAAAAGCATCAACTCATAGTTGCGCACCTTAGTTGTTCATTGATTGCTTTTCATATGTGCCTTGACCAGGGGTTTCCAGCCAAGTCAGTGACCCCTTGCTCAAGCTAGGGACCTTTGGGCTCAAGCCAGTGACCTTTGGGCTCAAGCCAGCGACCATGGGCTCGTGTCTCTGATCCCACACTCAAGCTGGTGACCTCAGGATTTCGAACCTGGGTCCTCCGAGTCCCAGGCTGACTCTCCACTGTGCCTCTGCTTGGTCAGGCTAGAGACCTAAGTTTTAACCCTGAATCTACCCCTTACCAGCTGTGTGACTTGTGGCAGGTTACCTTACCTCTCTAAGCTGTGTTTTCATCCTTTGTAAAGTGCAGAGGATAATATCTATCAGGGAATATGGCGGTTTAGTGCAATCTTTAAAGTGCTTGCTGCATAGTAACTAGTGCTGCTAGTGCCTTGAAGCGTTAGATGCTTTTAAAAGTAACTAATAGAAAGGATATGAAAAACGCAATAAACTGGGCATTAAAGTGCACACCAAGTACACTGTTTTCTTGTTAAAGCTTACAGGACAGAGAGGGCAGCTTATGCTAAGGTGTGTGGGAAGGCACGATGGAAGTATCTTTTGAGCCATCCCCCAGTTTCAGTACATTGGAGGGAGAGAGCAACTCGGGTCGAGGCCGAGGGCACAGTGTGACCAGGGCATGGGGGGCAGGAAGTGGGCAGCAGCTTGTGTTCGAGTGGGGCAGTGGACGAAGGGCTCACAGTCTGTAAGCCCCGGGGGGCAGGAAGTGGTCAGCAGCTCGTGTTAGAGTGGGGCAGTGGACGAAGGGCTCACAGTCTGTAAGCCCCAGGGGGCAGGAAGTGGGCAGCAGCTTGTGTTCGAGTGGGGCAGTGGACGAAGGGCTCACAGTCTGTAAGCCCCGGGGGGCAGGAAGTGTGCAGCAGCTTGTGTTAGAGTGGGGCAGTGGACGAAGGGCTTGCACTCTGTAAGCCCCAGGGGGCAGGAAGTGGGCAGCAGCTTGTGTTCGAGTGGGTCAGTGGACGAAGGGCTCGCACTCTGTAAGCCCCTGACACACAGTAGTCTTCAGCAGTGTTTGGCCAGCATGGTGGGCTTTGCCTTTAACAACAAGTACAACCGCTCTCTGTGCTTGGACCCGTCTTCTTGTTGTTTGCGAGATGGCTAGCCCCTGAAGGCTTCTATGTTTACAGACCTTAGACTGGCTCTTGGGCTAAGTGTGGAAATAGCAGAGAAAAGCGTGGGAAGCTTGCCCAGGGCCTAGATCGTGGAGGGACGGGAATGCTGAATTTGGACTTGGTCTGCAAGTCACAGGGAGCCATTGAAGGGTTTTGAGCAGGGTGTTGAAGCAATAGGGTTTGTCTGCTAGGATACCCTACATTGGACGTGGGGAGATCAGTGAAGAGGCTTTGCCAGTGGCCCCAGGAAGAGGCATGGAAGACCTGAACTAGACTGGGGCCTGAGCTCGGGAAGAAGGAGGTACGTTTGAAAGCTGCTGTGGAGGCTGACCTTTGGTAGCTGATGAGGTGTGAGGTGTTGACTGAGAATAATGGTATCAGGAACAGATTGGGAAGGAGATGGGAATTAGTGTAGGCCGGCAGGCTTTTAGTGGTTATGTTGTGAGTTTGAGGTATGAGACTGACTTTCTACCCATGCTATTCAGTGGAGCAGTTGTGAAAAGTTGGTTTTTCAGAGAATCAGTGTTTTGAGAGAGACACTAGTTTTGAATTGTTTTTCAAAGCTCATGCCAATAACATGGTAATTGTTGACAGTCCATTGCCTTAATGTAGCTGCTGTCTTATAGTGGCCTTTACTTGGTCTGGTGTAGATTGTTGTGGGACTGTAGTTGGTACACAGAAAAATACTAGCGTTGACTACTGAAAACAGAGGTAGGGGCATCTTGAGTTTATTTTCAAGTTGCACTGAGAAAGCTGGTGGCCAGGAGGCTCGCCTCACTTTGCCTGGGCTGGATTGCTGCCGAGCGCAGACTTGCAAACCCACTTCGCCCAACCTGACGTTTGGCAGACCTGCTGCCCGTGGCCCTGTCTCACCAGCCGAGCTACACGTGCACCTGTGGTGGTTCTCAGGGGAGCGCAGACTGTTTTCAGTGTCTCTGCCTGCTAGACAGAATCTTCCTCAGAACAAACGTGGTGAAGAGTTCTTGAATCTCTCATGTAAGAGGACTGGGTCGCTGAGATGCTTCCAGAATGCCTTTGGAAATGACAGACAGCAGTTATTGATAATTGAATGATGCCTTCGTCTAGCCTGTTTTGGATCAAATTAATGCTATACCTGCATTATTTTAATGGGCTGGAGGTGTGCTTTGGGACTCCACATGTAATTGGATACAATAAGAAAATGCTCAAGTTTTCATACTTCAGATTTTACAGGTTTATAGTTATGGCTTTGCTTATGGCGTTATCAGTTATGTTAATATATTTTTCATGCTGCATCCTCAGGCTCAACTCTATACATAATCATGACTCCAATGAAAATGTGCTGTACCGCAGTGGATCATGTTATGTAATGTGATTGCAGGTTCACAGGGCTTTCTTTTTTGTTAACGTTAATATATTGCACAAATAAAACTGTTTCATAATGTTTGAGATTTACTTTATAAAAACTGTATTTATAGAAAATTCTGATTTTGAAAAAACAGTTAATCTACCTCAGTAAGCATTTTGCTTTAGATATATTTCAGGCAAAAACATTAGTTGTATTTCAAACACATTAATAGAACTTGCTTATGTGTTTATTTTTTAGTTTGGATTATTCTGTTCCAGTTCAGGATCTCTTACCTCTTGATAGATTTAGTTGCTCATAAAAGCATTAAAATCTTTGGTTAGAAGTTCAAAATCATGAATTTTTATGCCTGAATTGAAGATGCTACTCCGAGTGGAACAGAGTTTATTTCCGAGGGTTGGTCTTGGGTCAGCCTGAACCGGGTTTCCTGGTAGGGTTTTTGTTTGTGGTGTCATGGACCACAGCTTTGAAATAGGTGAATTCAGGTTTAAGCTCTGTGGGACCAATTGGCGTGAATTTACGTGATATCTATTTAAATATGTAATATCTGAATTTTTCTCAGGCAAACTGTGAGGAAGTGAACTGTGGCTTTCAGCAGCCTCAGGTCCCTTCCCCTGCTCTGGCCCTTTCTCCTTGGTTTTTTGAGGGGAGCATGTTTTTGTGTTTCTCTCTGTTTCTCTTTCTTTTGATGGATTCTTTGTTCCAAGGAAGAAGCATATTTAGTTTCTTATGTGCTGTTCAGAAATATTTTTTTTACTCTGCAGCAAATTTTATTCATTCTGTTGCAGTATAACTAGAGACCACTAGGATAATTACAGGTGCTGATTCTGTAGGTTGCACAAGTGAATGGGAGCCAAAATAAATTAGTCACAAACACTGATTATAGTAGCATCCTATGATGTTGATTTTTTATATATATATATATTTTAACAAATAGATTTAAACAACTTTAAAGACTTGAAAGATTATTTATAAGGGTACTAGAAATAATATAATGTACACAGACACATTTTGTAAAAAAATCTCGAAGTATATGGAATAATTGCATTATCAAGTGTTGTTTCTCCTGCTCTTGTTTATTACCTTGTCTACATTTCTTTTTTCTTTTTTTTGTGACAGGGAGAGAGATGGAGGGACAGATAGGGACAGACAGACAGGAAGGGAGAGAGATGAGAAGCATCAAGTCTTTGCAGCCCTTTAGTTGTTCATTTACTGCTTTCTCATATGTGCCTTGACTGGGGGGCTCCAGCAGAACAAGTGAACCCCTTGCTCAAGCCAGTGACCCTGTGCTCAAGCTGGTGAGTCCCCACTTAAGCCGGATGAGCCCGTGCTCAAGCTGGCGACCTCGGGGTCTGGAACCTGGGTCCTCCGCGTCCCAGTTCGACGCGTTATCCACTGCGCCACCGCCTGGTCAGGCTACCTTGTCTACATTTTCGTTTTATTTTCCCTTGACTTTAGTTTAGAAATATGGTAATTCAAATATAATTTTCAAAATGATCCTTCTTAAAACATCCAGTTTCCCTTTAACAGTGTATTATATTCTATGTCTGACATGTTTCCAGTACAACTTAGAATCCAGGAGACGGAGACTTTACGTCATGCTTCCGCAGCACGTGCCGCCTGAGAGGTGACAGTGCTGTGCAGGCAGTGAAGCCGTTCCAGCTCCGTCTTGTGGGGAAGGTGAAAACTGAATTTCTGGCAAACTGACCTCAGGATGACTCGATATTTTCCAAGTTTCTTAGTATAACCCTGGGATCTTACTTGAATTCTGAGAATGACAGCTTTATTGTAAGATTTTCCTTGGGATATAGCTTTTGAGTGGATGAGACCTCTTAAAATTAAGAGCTTTTATTAATCAAATATTGATAGTATCAGCCCATCTGTCTAAATATGACTATTTTCCAGAAAGCCAATGAGAACCTCCTCCTTTTTTGGATGAATATTCTGTGACATGCTGCTGGGTAGGGAATAGCTGTTTCGACTGTAGATTGCATCTGTGACTGTGTTCATTTCTCTCAGGACAGAAGACCTTCCCTAAAGGTGGGAGTGGGGGGTTCTTTCAAATAAAAGCAGCAATTGAAAACATTGGAGGAAAATACAGCTACTATGAAAAAGCTTTATGCAAATGATTTCAAGGTTGTAACTAAAGTTTCTTTTTCTAAAACCAGTAGATCATTTAAGCTTAGTGTTGATAAACTATTTTAGGGTAAGTATAACATCTTAACTATAGATTTTACCGACCGTTAGCATAGTATCTGCAGACAGATGACACATAAAAATATTTATAAAATAGAAGTAGTAGATGAAGATATACATGTTTTGCTGGGGGGTTTTTCCCCCTCAAAAGTCATAGTTTTCCCTTTTGGATCTTTTGTGTCTGAAATGCTAGGAACTCTTCTTGTTCCTTGTCCATTTTTCTTCGATTATTGCTTGATCTTGCAGAACCTGAGTTTTAAAGAACAAGCGAGAAATAGACTTGTCACTGGAAGCACCTCCTCATATCTGCTTTCTTCTGGGTTCCTACAAGGTTGACCAGCTTTTTTTTTTTTTGGAGGTGTACATCAAAAACAGTTGGAGGAAAAACAGCACCTGTTTAGTCAAAATTTCCAGCATTAGAAGATGATGTTGAGTTTTAAACTTTTTTTTTAAACCAAATATATGCTTTCAAAACAGTGGAAGTTGTCAGATGTGGAGAGGGTTATGTAGTCTTTTTGAGGCTGATCAGGTCCTAACGAGCTTTCTCTGTTTTCCATCACACCCTGTGCGGGGTTTACAAAGAGACACAGCGTCCCCCAGACGAGCCTGCGTGGCTCATTCTTTAATTGTTAACTTGCCAATGCCAAGGGTGCAGTCGGCGTTAGTGGGTGCAGGAGTCTGAAGCTGACCGCTCGTAGGTTTGCTCAGGGTCCAGTGGGAGAGCACAGGTCTGGGCTTGAGAGCAGGGTTGAGTTCCAGGTTCTGCTGCTTTCCCGCCAAATTGCCAGTAACCTATTTTGTGACATAAAATGGGGGTGGTTATACCTGCCTAATGCATGTGAGGAGCCCGGTGTACAGTGTTCTCCCCAAAGAAATGGGTTTGAAGGTGAGACTAGGAAGCAGTGCAATCTTACACCAAATGAAACTGGACGTGCTTTGTTGTTTTTAGTAGCTTTTACTTAACCTCTCCTTGGTTCTAAAAACATCAGGCCCTGTGTGTTTTGTTTCTTCCATTCCCTACTGTGGATTAGCAGACGTCTCCCAAATGTGAATGTTGGAAACAATGCCTAGGTATTAATGAAAACCCCCTTGTGGGTCCACTGGATTTCTGTTATTCCATTTTGGTTTCTCTTCCAACAGCACTGTAACCTTTTAATTGCATAAATAAGAGGCTTTTTGCCTTGATTATTAAGAAAGATAGTAGGAGGTATGGTGTATGATCTTATAGAAGAGAATGAATTGTACTATTTTTTTTTCCAAAGCATGCTTATCTAGTACATTGAGAAATAGCATTTAGAATAATTTTAGTAAGTATGTTTTGTGATTGTAACATCTTTTCCCCTCTACATACATAAATCGGAGTAAACTGTGTAATTTGTTAAATAAAAACTGACAGTACAAAATTTCCTTTTTTAATTTACTAATTTTTATGCCTAAGGTTGTATGTTAAAAAGTTTCCTTCCTACAACCAAAAAGCCCTTCAATAGATGACTGGATAAAGAAGATGTGGTACATATATACTATGGAATACTACTCAGCCATAAGAAATGATGACATAGGAGCATTTGCAACAATGTGGATGGACCTTAATAACATTATACTGAGTGGAATACTAAATCAGAAAAAACTAAGAACTGTGAGATCCATACATAGTTTCTGTGAAGTCCTTGAGACAGTGTTACTGTGGAAGTAAAACTTCTATTTAAAGGACACAAAATTGAGACTCATGGACATAGATAAGAGTACAGTGGTTTCCGGGGGAGGGGAAGAGAGGAGAGGGAGGGAGTGGGGGAAGGGGAGGGGCACAAAGAAAACCCAATGAAGGGTGACAGAGGTTGATTTGACTTTGGGTGATGAGTATACAACATAATCGAATGTCAAAATGATCTAGAGATGTTTTCTCTAAATCTGTGTGCTCTAGTTGACCAATGTCACCCTGTTAAAATTAATTGTCTAAATAAAACTATAAAACATTTTTTTTCCTTCCTTACCATATTCCTTGTCTTCTCAGTTCCTCTTTACAGATGCAACCACTTGTGCCTTTTAAAATTGAAATCTGTGTTTCATCATGGTGTGGTCCTCATATGTATTGGCCTTGACAGTATTTCTCGGCCTTCGACTAAGATACGGTACCTGTGCGCATGCAGGGTCGTTGTGAGTTATAAGTGAGGGAGCCAATGAGGAGCAGGTTGCTAGGCCCACATTTGACTATATGAGCAGAAACGAGTAACGTCACTTTTGCAGCGATGTCTCTTCCTCAGTCTACAGCTTTGGGAGCCAGGGTTTCCATGGCCTGTGCGTGTCTTCATTTCCCCGCCTGTGTTTTTTGCCCTTTGTAGCTGCAGCATGAGAAAGCCGAATTAGAACAGCACCTTGAACAGGAGCAGGAATTCCAGGTCAACAAACTGATGAAGAAGATTAAAAAACTGGAGAATGATACCATTTCTAAGCAGCTGACGCTAGAGCAGGTAAGAACCTATAACTCTTCTCCACATTGCTTTCCTCCTCATACCATCACCTGTTCTTCCGAGTCGTTAGATGCCCTGCGGAATAATAGGAGGGAAATGTCTCCCAGCTTCTCTGCCCACAGCGGAGACTTCACTTCCGGAGCAAGCCCTGCACGTGGGCATAGCGCCTGCCCACTCTCTCACACACTTTCTGTTTCTAACCACAGTTAATAAACTCACAGGAGATAAATTGGGTCGTACAGATTTAAAGGCAGGAAATGTTCGGTTCCTTCTGCAAAGGGGGAAGAATGTGTTTTTAACCACAGGATAGTTTCTGTGAAAGTTCTGGAGACAGTGTTACTATGGAAGTAAAACTTCTGTTTCAAGGGTTCTTCACAACAAACATTAGCTTTTAAAAAAAAAAAATTATTAGCTACCTTATATGAATCATCTCTTCTCCCAGCTAGACTTATTGGATTCAGATATAGTCAGAAATTTGATTGTGCACCCAATTCAGCCACTGACTAGTTGTATGACCTTGAATTAAGTTCATTAACTTCTCCAGGCCCAAGTTTTCCATTTGTAAACAGAGACGGACATACTAAAATCAGGGAAGGTGAGCTTACAAGAGATAGAAAGGAACAGTGCCTCGTTTCTTTGTCCTTGCCCTTGGCAGACGACGTCCTTGCCTTGGTCACAGTCCTTGCGTTGGGAGTCTAGACTGGTTCTCGGACTCCCACACGTAGAACTGGGGGCAGCCTCCCTGGTTCTCCCAGGTTGGTGTCTCAGTTAAAATTACCTGTTAATCCCTGGCCCAGGTCCTCCCTAATGCTCTTCCACCACTCTAGTGTCCTAAATTTTGTTTCCCGAGACGAATAAGAGGCTGACCACAGTGTACTGTTACTTGGTTTCCATGTAAAATTCCATGTGCATTAACATCTTCCAGCTCTTTGTAACTTGGATCCTGATTGCAGAAATCCTAACCCCTTCATGCAAAGTTGTCAGATATATTTCAGCTTTAGGATCATGCTGTGTATCTCTCCGTCTGTGCCGACTGGTTCTTAAATCACCCTCAGATCCACTGTAGTTTATCTCTATGCCTGAAAATAATGGCGATGGGATTGTAAGGATTTGGGAAGAAGTCAGGGTTGGTTTGTAACTTACCTAGCTGACTTTTCATGTTATTCTTGTACCTACCTGTACTGCTGGTGGCCGAGGCCAGGCAGATCCATGTGGGACTTGGGCAGATGGGAGAGAGGGACTGTGGAGCCAGAAAGCACAGGGCCATACCGGTTTCATAGTCTCTCAACGTGGGCGAGCTAACAGGCAGGGGATAACCTCTTCTCACAGCAGCAGGTGAACAAAGAGCAAAATCACCCCTCTCAGCACAGGCAAGTGAACGGGAAAATGGGCCCCCGTGGTGGCGGGCGAGCGATCTGCCATGAGGACAAGCGCCCGTGGCCTTGCGTTGGCTCTGCACACGTGCCTCTGCCTCGTGTTCATGCACTGATCATGCGGAGTGCAGGAGAGCACGCCTAACAGCTGTTTTCCCTACGTTACCTATGTGTCAAAGGAGGAATGTTACTAGATTTTCCAAGACTGTGAATAATGGCCTAAAAGAATTTCTTTATCCTTTTTAGGGAAAAGAAAAAGAATTCCATTACAGTTGACTATTTTATACATACTCAGAGTAAACTATTTTTACCATTTATTCTCAGAATTAAGGTGCAATGTGTAAATTTAGAAGGCTCTCCCTCCCCACACAGTTTAAAAACATTCACCTGTTGAATTCCCAGGATCTGCAATAGCCAGTTCGTTCTGTTCAAGTTAAAGCTTTGAAGATTCTTGTTTCAGTCCTGACATAGCAAGTACTTGTTAGTGATATTTGTTAATAAAGAATTAACTAAGTGAAGTTCTCACAGTGGTTGGTTCGTACTGTGAGAACTTCACTTGGTCATGGCCTTCACAGTGATGGTGGTCAACCATTTATTTAAACAGCTTGGCTCTTGTGTTTGTTCACAGGCTTCTAAGGAGATACTGGGACAAGGGCTGTAACCGCCGAGGTTTAGCTGTGGCCACAAGGGGGAGATAGTGGTCTCACATCAGAGAGAGAAGGGCAGTCTTATCCGACAGTCCCTGAAAGAGACTTGCTGCCCCCTCTTAAGACTTGCCGACTTCAGTAACTGTACCCCTTTGAAATGAGGTCCAGGGCATACATTCTTTACAAATTAATGACTCAGTGTATTTTTAGGCTTATTTCAGACCTCAGTGGTAATGAAGTGGATTTCCACAATGGAATACGGGTTTTGCTAAACCCAGTACAAAAAATAAACCTCAGATCCAGGATATCAAGTCCTTATTTTAATTAAGATGGAGAAATTTAATATCATAAAACTTTCCCCTGTTTGTTTTGGGTATCTTCAGGGTGATTAAATGTTGGGGAATTTACTCCATATTTTGTTTTGCTGTAAATAATTTTAGTTAGTATTTAGGGGAAATGTTTTTTTTTTTTTCCAGTGGAAATCTTTTATTTTTCCATGGATGTTATCTGACCTTCTGTGGTCATCTCTAGGGATTATCATCTGTTGTATATTATATTATATTATATTATATTATATTATATTATATTATATTATATTATATTATATTATACCATATATTGTATGTCATAGTCTATATTATATAATGTATCTATCCTATATAGATTATTATCAGAAGAGCCAAGGCATGCACTACACTATGCTTTATAATGATTTATGTGGAGAACATGCATTTGCTCTTCTGACAAATTAAAATAATAAAAAGCAATACTTTGAAATGTCTCATGCCCTGCCACTGCTTTGTTAGAGTAGTGTGGATTTGAACAGGTGACTGAAGAGGGGTCATTTACATTTTGGAAGGCAGTTCAGTGTAGTGTTCAGGGCTTGCACACAGTACTGAAAGGAACCAGATGTGAATCTGTTTCCTCTGCATATCTTAGTTTACTTTTTTTTTTTTTTTTTTTGGTAGCAGCTTTACTGAGCTATAATTCGCATCCTACACAAACACCCATTTAAAATGTTTAATGCAGTGGTGTTTAGCATATTCAGAGTTGTGTAACCCTAACCACAATGAATTTTAGAACCTTTTCATTACGTCAAAAAGAAACTTTGTACCCTTAAGCTGTTCCTCAGTCCCTTATCCCCCTTAAACAAGAACAACTCTGTCTATATATTTGCCCATTCTGGATACTTTATATAAGTGGAATCATAGTATGTGGTCTTTTTGTGACTGGCTTCTTTCACTTAGCATAATGTCTTTATCCATGTTATAATATGTGTTGGTATTTCATTCATTTCCCAGCCAAATAATGTTCCACTGTATGGATATACCACATTTTGTTTATCCATTCATCATTTGTTATACATTTGGGTTGTTGTTCAATGATTTGATTATTATGAGTAATTCTGGAGTGACCCATTCATATACAATTTTTTTTGTGTGGGCATCTGTTTTTGTTTTTGTTTTGAATATATACCTAGCAGTGGAATTGCTGGTTACATGGTTACTCTGTGTATTCCTGTTGCAGGGATTGCCAGACTGCTTCCCAAAGTGGCTGCACCGTACTGATCACAGCCATACCGGTGACTGTGAAGTGGTGTCTCCCTGTGATTTCATGGTTCCCTGGTGGCTAATGATGTTGAGCATCTTTTCAGGTGCTCATTAGCCATTTGTGCATCTTCTTGGGGAAAATGTCTGTTGAAGGCCTTTTTATTATTGAATTGTACTAGTTCCTTACATATTCTGGATATAAGCGCCTTATCAGATACATCATTGGCAAATAGTCTCTCTGATTCTGTGTGTGTGTTCACTTTCTTGATAATGTACATTGAAGTATAGAAGTTTTTAATTCCGGTGAAGTCCAGTTTATCTATTTCCTTTGTTGCTTTTGATTTTGGTGTCATATCTTAGAATCCATTGCCAAATCAAAGGTCATGAAGACTGTGATCGCTTCAGCAGCACATATAATAAAGGTCATGAAGATTTAACCTTGTTTTCTTCTATCAGTTTGGGCTCTTACATTTAGGTCTTTGATCCATTTTGAGTTAAATTTTATGTATGGTGTGAGATAGGGGTCCAAATTCATTCTTTTGTGTATGGCTATCTTTTTGTCCCAGTCAGTTCACTTTTGAGCCTCAGTTTTCTTACATATAAAATGGCAATAATAGCAAACTTACATTAGATACTATAAATGGGAACGAGTGTATGGCAATTTGCAGAATGCCTGCTATGTAAGCACTCAACATGAAGTGGGTACTGCTATTATTTTTTAAATAATCCATATTTTGAACCTCATGGATTAAACCTGCAGAAGAAATATTTGAAGGCCTTCTACCAGAGATTTGTGTTGGCCGTAACATGTTGTTTTAAAGGTGTAGCTTGGATTGTAATGATATTTAATAGGCACCTGCCCATTATCTGAAAAGCAGAACTTAATGGTGTTTGAGACACCGTCTTGGGCTCTTTTTCAAAGTAGTCCTAATCCACTCACATGCCAGAAGGCCCCCTTTGGCATGGGCACTTAATTAGTCAGCATTTATTATTCTTTTAGACCCTGAATCTAAGATCTTTTCATTCTTCAAATAGGGAGTGTTAGCAGCTTGATCAGCATCATCAAGAACTCTGTGCTACAAATGGTTCTGTTCTATTGGTGTTTTGCAATATATGAATTCATAGGATTATAGAGCTGGAAGACCATGTTGGGGGAAATCTACCTTTGTCCGCAGACCCAAGTAGAGACATGAGACAATGAGGAAATCCAGAGGCAGGGTTATCAGATCTCCTCCTAGGATCTGGGACAACAGTCTCCTGCTCCCCTATCCTCTCCCCCCAGAGGCCCTGGCCAGTTGGCTCAGCGGTAGAGTGTCGGCCTGGCGTGCAGGAGTCCCGGGTTCGATTCCCAACCAGGGCACACAGGAGAAGCGCCCATCTGCTTCTCCACTCCTCCCCCTCTCCTTCCTCTCTGTCTCTCTCTTCCCCTCCCGCAGCTAAGGCTCCATTGGAGCAAAGATGGCCCAGGCACTGAGGATGGCTCTGTGGCCTCTGCCTCAGGTGCTAGAATTGCTCTGGATGCAACAGAGCAACGTCCCCAAAGGGGCAGAGCATCGCTCCCTGGTGGGCATGCCAGGTGGATCCCAGTCGGGCGCATGCGGGAGTCTGTCTGACTGCCTCCCTGTTTCCAGCTTTGGAAAAATGAAAAAAAAAAAAAAGAATCCTCCCCCCTGAACTTGCTGTAAAGGGGAGAGGGCTTGGTGAGACTTGCAGCTTGGTGACAGATAGGAGGTCTTGGTGTGACTTGCAGCTTGGTGACAGACAGGAGGTCTTGGTGTGACTTGCAGCTTGGTGACAGACTGAGATGGCTTGTGAGTAGCCTAACCTGCTTATACTGCCTTTTCAGAAATGGAAACCCCGGCAGAGAAGAGGCGTTCTTCCAGTGGCACAGTCCAGGTGTTCTTAACCATTTATTTCAGTTACCCCTTTGGCATTTATTTAGCATTCTGAATGTTTAACTCTATACACAGATGTAACAAAGCATGGACAGAATAATGTAAAATTATGAGGTGTTTGCAGCACTAATAGTATTAGTCTAATAAATGGGATTAGTCTAGTCAGTATGACTTTAGTGCTATTAGGGTGTCTTTAACAAACACCTTATTTGAAGACTTTTGTTCAACTTTGCGTTCACCGATCATCTCTAATTTGGTATTCACATTTTCTTAGGTAAGAATATGTAGAACTTGGAATATTCTCTGTGTTAGGAAATCCTGATCTGAATAATTTCTGCCAACTAGGACTGATTTTTTTCCTTCTCTGGAATAGCATGACGAGCATTAAAAGGCACCATTAATTTAATTATTAAGTGAAGTTGAGCTCAGCAGGTATGAGAGTCTTCTGTTCATTTGGCTCGGGAAATTTTCCTGTGGGACAGAAGAAAACAGCAGCCATTAACAGGAGAGCTACGTACCTAACCATTTACTAGGTAGTAGAATAGGAAAACCCTGGAGTGAATTAGTGGAGACTTAGTCATGCAGTTCAGCTAACACTTTAGTGAACAGTGTTGCCTGCCATGCACCGGACACCGGATTCTTTCCCTGTAGTTGGCCCAGTGGAGTTTTCTCAATTATTTTTGTAATTTGGGGTAATTTTCTTATCTGAGAGGTCTCTTCCTCTCAACGTACAGATGCCCATACCTAAGGATTGGATTTAGAATTGGCATGGTAGTTTCATTCATTAGCGTTCATTTAGACAGACACTATTTTAGCCTGTGTAGTTTAGGGATACTCTCCTCTGGGTTCAAGTCTTCCTTCCATCTGGGTGAGCTGGGTGATCTCAAGTATGCGGTTTGATCTGTGTTGCGAAACAGACATAGTCTCTAACCTGTAGGTTTCTTGAGAGGATTAATCTTCCCTTGTGCTTCTCCTTACTCTCCATGCAGAACTATTCCCATGTGGGCTGCATAGCAAGATGTAAGTTTACATGGTAACCCAATACACTGAGGTTTTTATAACTGTATCTATGACTGGGACAAGTTTCATTAAACAACCTTATGTGCTTCACACCGATTTTCCATTCAGTCCTATTTGATTTTTAGCAAAATGTAGGTCACAACTGACTCAACTAATTTCACAGCCCAGTAATGGTCTGTGATCTGCACTTTGAAAAACACGCTCCGCTGTGCCCAGCGCTTTCCTGCCCTAAATCTCTGTGGATCTGTGCCCTCTGCCTGGCCCACTTTTTCCCTCCCCACTCCATCCTGTTCCTTTTACAGACGTGCCTTCTCCAGCCACTTAGGGGTCTCTGCTAGAAAGTACAGTATTTCCAAACAGGCCTTCTCTTGTAACACTTGCTACACAACGAGTAATTAGCCAGCAGTGAAACTGTTTCTTCCCTATAAATTACCTGTAAGGTAAAGGAGGGAAAGCACCTGTTGACCTCACTACCATGTGACTCACATCTAATCAGCGCTCCAGAAATTGTGGCTGCTGCCATTAATAATGAAAGATTCCACCTAATGTCTGTGGTACATGACATTATGTTCTTATATATGGTAAATGACATATTATGTAAATGTCCAGGGAAATGTACCTGCATATTATTTGAGCTTCAAATGTCTAACAACCTTCCTTCACCTGGTTATCTGTTTAATTTTTGAATCTCTTTGTGCTCATGTCATCTGTGACCCCACCCCTTTGACATTCTTCTTGCCCACACTGCAGTCAGTGCACCTGCATGGCACAATCTTACATTCATCTAACCCGCCTTTATTCCTGGCCTCATGCAGCCTGGTCTAGGGAGGCCAGGGGCCCTACGGACAGTGATGAGAGATGCCCTGCGGAATATTGTGGTGCAGAGGAGCAGTGTACTGCTGCCCCTCTCCCCCGTACCAGCCGCAAAGAACTGAGCTCCTTGGCACCCTGCTTGACTGTTTGTTAATTGATGCACATTGGCTGGATGAAGCTAAGTTCAGCTTGTTGCAGGGAAACAGAGATGTGAAAGAAGACAGAAGAGGAGATATGCAATGAAAAGCAACTGCGGTTACGGCATGGAGTAGCGATGCCAAGAACAGAGAGAAAGCTCGTGAAGAGGATATGAAGTGGAATCCCTCCTCTCTGTCACTGGGCAAGGAAGAGAGGGGTTTTGGCAGTCTGTATATAGTGTCTTTGAGGGCATAGGCTTGCTTTATAGTGATGTCATGCAGAGGCTGCCATGGAGCTATATTGGGGCTCATGCAGGCCTCAGTGCTGATAGGTACATAGTGGATAGCGTTAGCAACTAGACAACATCAGCCAACTGCAGAAGAGGCAGTGCAAGGGTGACACCCACTTATTCCACTGTCTTTCGTCATGTGTCTGTAGCTACCAAATCACAGAAGCTGGGGTTTAGAGTGATGAATTTCAGTCCTCAGGATAAGATTAAATTTTTGTTCCTTTTTTCTAATATGAAACAAGGAAACATATATTTTACATCCTATTAGGAAGGAAGAAATGTTTAATGTTTCTCACTCTTATAACAGTGGTTCTAAGTGAAAGCCACAAGATGGACTCTGCCTTATTGTCTGGGAAGTCAATTCATTCAAAACACAAACCAAGCTGATATCACAATGGGTCTACACCAGGGGTCCCCAAACTACGGCCCGCGGGCCACATGCGGCCCCCACCGCACTTCTGGAAGGGGCACCTCTTTCATTGGTGGTCAGTGAGAGGAGCATAGTTCCCATTGAAATACTGGTCAGTTTGTTGATTTAAATTTACTTGTTCTTTATTTTAAATGTTATATTTGTTCCCGTTTTGTTTTTTTACTTTAAAATAAGATATGTGCAGTGTGCATAGGGATTTGTTCATAGTTTTTTTTATAGTCTGGCCCTCCAATGGTCTGAGGGACAGTGAACTGGCCCCCTGTGTAAAAAGTTTGGGGACCCCTGGTCTACACACAATGCTGATGCTACTTATTTTAGTAGCTGCACCAACTCTAGTGAGTTATACAGATAATCTGTGTGCGCTTCTGACTTCGACATCTGTGAATTGAGTAGCTAGTGGCTCATGTTCGGGTTTGTACCCTTAGTTGATTTGTTGTTGCCTTTGTTGAACAGAATATTTCTTAAATTCATAGGTAGTAGGATCAGACTGCGTGTTTAAGAATTTCATCCATGCTAACAGCTGGCCTTTCAGCCCCCGGCAGTGAGAGAAGTCTGTTATAATTGCTCTGGGCAGCACCTGCTGTTGTCTGTGCTTTTTTATTTATTTATTTTTCCCAAAGAATAGCCATGTTCCTTGAGGGTTCACTTGCATTAAGGAGGTGATATTTAGTGACCACTGTGCATGCTTTGAGATTTGATTTCAAGTACTGATCTCTATTATTAAATGTTTGCATTATAAAAGTAATCCGTTGCTCTTTCAAGAAAGTTCAGAAAACATAGACATACAAAAATGATAAAACATTACCTAGCTACAAGGCTCCTCAAACAACTACTACTTATATTTTTCATTTTCCTCCTCCTCCTCCTCTTATTCCTCCTCTTTCTCTCCCTCTTCTTCCTCCTCCTCTTCTTCCTCCTCCTCTTCTTCCTCCTCATTCTCTTCCTCTTCTTCCTCCTCCTCCTCTTCCTCCTCCTCCTCTTCCTCCTCCTCTTCCTCCTCCTCTTCCTCCTCCTCCTCCTCTTCCTTCTCCTCCTCCTCTTCCTTCTCATTCTCTTCCTCCTCCTCCTCCTCCTCCTCCTCCTCTGGTTTAACAATAATGTATTATAATTTGCTGCCTTGCTTTTATTATTATTATTTTGAAGAATGTACTAACCTTTGTGTGCACATTTCGGTGAGCTGTATTGGGACAAGACACAATCATAGTGAGCCCTCAAGTCCACAGAGTGGGAATTTGATTGTAGCAAATCCTTGAGGATGTTTGTGTGACTCAAGAAGCTTGAGTACAAGCATTCTACCTACTGTTTATTTGGAAGGGGGAAAAGCCAGAGCATAGCTGAGAAATAAGGGATTTGGTGCCTTGGAAGTAGGTCAGCTAGGGGCAAATACATAGTACTCCAGAGAAGCTTCAATGAGCTCTTTTTCAGTGGGTGTAACCCTGGGTGCCATGGCCATGCTGGTTCCCATTGGATTCGGGCAGATGGTAAAGGAACTGTGGAGCCAGAAAATGGTGGGCCATTCTCTGCTAGAGTCTTGCAACGGCAGACAAGCAAGCAGGCAGGGAAAACAGCTTCCTTCTCTCTCTCTGGACTCTCCAGACTCACAAGCCAAAAACAGACCGGGCGGAGAAAACCCTTTTCCAGCAAACAGTAGCCCCTCCCGCTTGTGGCAGTCAATCTGCAATCTGCAGTCAGCCGCCCTGAGGGCCAGCACCTGCAGCCTTACATAGACTGTACACACGTGGTGCTGCCCCGTGCTCATGCACCAATCAGGCAGAGTGCAAGCGAGCAAGCCTAACACACTTGTTACACACTTGTTTGCCCGGCATTCCACTCCTTTAGGGTGGCTTGCCTCATAATCTACATGTTAGGTATATTCCTTGATGGTCCCTGTGTGAGGAGTGAGATACATTACATAAACAGACTACAGCAACAGTACAAGTTGTACATTTACCATTATTACAAAGGTGCCCTTTACCTTTTTCTCCCTGAGCACTCTGTCCAAGGCGCTAACTGGAGGCCCACCTCTAGCCCCCTGCCCCAGAGTAGGTGGGAGGGCCTGTATAGTCCAGGGCTGTGTCCTTGAAAACCATAAAGTATCCTTGGTGCATCTCTGCAGCTGGGTAAGAGCAGCTCCTCGGTGCAGGAGAGCTTCCACCAGAGCTGCCCCCCATCAGGGTATCTCATACTTTCCAAAAGCGGCATGTCCCTCCGACAAGGGGAGCCAGTGCCCCCTCTGGTTGTAGTCTAAGAGTCCATTACACTGCTCAGTGATCAGTCCACGATACACAGCCCAGCTGTCTGTGCAAATCACCAAGGTAAAGGACCGTTATAGGAGACTAGCCACACAGCTCTCTTAATGGACTTCAGCGCCCTTCCATAAGCTCTCTGTCCATTACCAAAAACTCCATCCAAACCCTTCAACAAGTTTACATTCAAGGCCTATGCTGCCTTGACAGTTCTCTTAGCTGCTGCTGCTGCTATTAAAAAAGAAAGAAAAAAAGAAAAGCACCTATTCTAATGCCAACACCTGCTGCACATTAGAAGGGGACCAGTGAGTTGCCAATTTCACAGGAGGCCTCAGACCTCCCCCCTTATTCCTGTTGTCATGGCAATTATGAAGACGCTGCCTTGAGGAGTGCATGGTAATGGTGGCCAATTGCTCAGTCTCTGTTCTGGAGAGTGTGATGCCATTCTCTATGTCCCACAACTGCAGCAGCCCTACCAGAGGCTCATTGGGTTTCTGCCTGAATTGTGCCCACAGCTCCATCAGCTCTGCCTGGGTTTTTACCACCTGGGCCACCACTGGCCAGGCTCTGAGTCTGCGGCTGGCAGCTTCAGCCCAAGCCTCCTCCGCAGAAGAGTCAGAAACGCCTGCTCCTGCTGACTCAGAGCCACTCCGCTGGCATGGATGCTGCTCCTTTGGCAACCGTTTCAGCTCTTGCAGCTGCCAGCTCTTGGCCCGCTCCAGAGATCACTCCAGTTCCAGGTGCCGTTGGTGCTCAGCCTGCATCTCACACTGCAGCTCTCGAACCCAGTTGGCCTCCCTCTCCAGTGCTCACTCCAGTTCACACCGTTGCTGGTTCTCAGCTTGCAGCCTGACCTGCAGTTTTCAGAACTGCAGCTCTTCCCGGAGCTTTGACCTTGGGCAGCTTCTTGCATAGAGCTCTTGGTTTCCTCTCACAGGGCTGTAAAAAACCACCAGCCAAGTCCCCAAAAGAAGAGCCATGGGGAACCATACACTGGAGAGCAACAACCACTACTCTGCACCACTCGAGGTGGCAGCGGCTCCATACTGATCTGATCCAAATCTCGCAGGCTGCACCAGATGTAAGGCTGTGGCCCTGGCCATGCAGGTTCCCATTGGATTTGGGCAGATGGTAAAGGAACAGTGGAGCCAGACAATGGTGGGCCAGTCCGTATATTAGAGTTTTGCAAACAGCAGACGAGCGAGCAGGCAGGGAAAACCTCTTCCGTCTCACTCTCTGGACTCCCTGGACTCGCCAGACTCACAAGCCGAAACAGGCCTGGCAGAAAAAACCCTTCCCTGGCAAACAGTAGCAAACAATGGCCTCTCCCAGTGGCAGCAGGCAATCCACAATTTACAATCTGTCCTGGGGGCAAGCACCCACAGCCTTACATAAACTATACACTCATGGTGCTGCCCGTGCTCATGCACCAATCAGGCAAAATACAAGTGAGCAAGCCTAACACACTTGTTCCACACTGGTTTGCCCAACAGTGGTTTGTTTTGTAGTCCAGGAGCTGTCAGGATGTCTTAAAGCCAACCAAGAGGCCCCAACTCCCGACCTATGAAAGTAGACTCTTGAGTTCTGGCCTGACCTATGGTTGCACAATGGATAAAACATCAACTTGGAACGCTGAGGTCACCAGTTCGAAACCCCAGGAGTGCCTGGTCAAGGCATATATAGGAATTGATGCTTCCTGCTCCTCTCCCCTTCTCTTTCTCTCTTCTCTCTAAAATGAATAAATAAAATCTTTTAAAAAAAGCAAGTAGACTTTGAGTTTTGTCAGGGACACAGATAAGCCTCTTTACAGGTTGTGACATCCCCCCACCCCCACCCAAATCCCTTGAATTCCTTCCCTAGACCCCATTTCCCCACTTCAGTTAAGTACAAAATCTCACTATGTTCCATCTTGTCAGACTGTATTTTGAAGCATCAGATACCACTTGTCACGGGATCAGTGTGTACAGACGATGTGACATAATGACAGGAAAAATATTCAAAATGCTTTCTGTGTGAAGAGGAACCTCGTTATGATCCGACTGGGCATTTCTGGTCATGCACTGGGGTTGAAGACTGCATGTTAATTGAAGGGCGTTGGTAAGAGCAGTAAAATCCAGAGATAACACTGAGACTTCCTAGATGCCTGTGATTTTGAAATGTATGAGTCTATTTCTTTATGACCAAAATAAGCATTTGGTTGATGATTTACTAGAGACATTCTCCAAAGCACATCAAGAATACTTTCCCTAATGTTATTTTGTTAAGGAAGCTCATTTTAGATAATGAAGTGATAGTAACCACTGATATAGTAGTATATCTGCAACATATACTAGGTTATGACTTCTTTCTGAAAGACTTTTCCACTGTACTCTTGATGTAGCAAAAGAGTATCCACCCAATATGTTGAAACCTGCTTTCCATTAATGGTAATTATCTGGTAAAAGAGTCTTCTAGCATTATTAACCTAGTATACAAATAATAATGTGCTTGTTGGGCAAACAATTGTGTTGGGCTTGCTTGCTTGTAGTTTGCCTGATTGGTGCATGAGCACAGGGCAGACCACTTGTGTATAGTCCGTGTAAGGCTGTGGGTGTTTGCCCTCAGGGCAGCAGATTGTAGATAGCAAATTGCTTGCTGCCATTGGGAGGGGCCGTTTTTTTGCTATTGTTTTGTCAGAGAAGGGGACCCCCCCTTCCCGTTTGCTAGTCAGCCCTGAGAGAGGGAAGTGTTTTGGGACTCTTGGTATTCAACCATCATTATTATATAGCTGTGCCTTTTTCTGTTGATTGGTTTTTGTCCAGGATCTGGATCATTATTTTCCTGCTTTTTTGCATGCCTTATAGTTATTTTTATTTTCACCCAACACTACCAAATAATTTATCTGGAATCAAAACTAAAAGAATAATTGACAATTGTGAAATGTATATTTATTTGCCTGCTTGCTCATCTGCCGTTGTGAGACTCGTAAACGGAACGGCCCACCATTTTCCAGTTCCACAGTTCCTTTCCCATCTGCCCGAATCCAGTGCGAATCTGCATGGCCACGGTCACCCGCCTATCCGGTGCGATATCCAAGTGATGAAAACCTAAGTCCAGAAACCATATAAATCTGAGTTACTATGTGTGTCTCTTCCATAAAGGCCTTCATTTCTCAACATCATTGAACAGAAGCAGAATTTATTGAGCTGGTGAACTACGAATAGTATCATTTTCACATACTAATGTTAATAGGATATTAATGTTGTCCTGAAGTTATTAATATATACATTTCAAAAAACAAATCTAATTTTTATAGGAGCACAGTTTTTTGAGAAGAAAACAATTGTTAGCTATGATAATAAAGGTTAACTCTGGACAATCTGGAAAATTCTCAGTCTTTCAGATAGCTAAGCCTTTACTATCAATTATCCTTTGAGTTTATTGGCTCATTCTATATTTTATATATATAAATTAACATCCTAAATTAAGAAATATACTATTAAGTTATATTAGGAAATAGCCACTTTTTTAATGGTTAAATAGCTTTGAATTTTTAATTTTATTTAAAATAGTAAATTTCATTAAAAATTAGGTGGGAGATAGGAAAAGGTAGGAAAATAAATTATTACCAATACTACTTTCATTCAGGAGACAACCCTATTTATCTAGCTGTATATATAATCCTTTATGACTTTTTGCAAGCTTTTTTTCTCTATCAGTATATTTCTGAGTTACATAGAGAAATTTCTTTCCAACTGTAATTTTTGACCTGCTGAACTTGACCGTTGACCATTCTTTTTTTCCTTTTCTCTTACTCTACACTGACAAACTTCCACTGGCTCATTCTGTGCGCAGCGTTGTACAAGCTGTGGTGATGACCTAGAACTTGTTCTCAATTCTGAAACCAGCTTCAGCCTGATTAATCAAATAGGTACCCAGGGGGCTCTGTGGTCTACGAACACCTGTCTTAACTCATCTGTAACACAAATCAGCTACTTGATGTCCTTAAAAAATTTTTTTCCAGAAGGTAAGGGTCAGATGTCTCTCAGCGTAGAATTGCCAAGGCTGAGCAAAATTCCACTGATGTCTGAACAGACGCCAGCAGAGGCAGTATTTTAAGTTTACTTGTCTCTGTTGATTTAATTTGTGAAGTTTTGCCACCAGTTAACCACCATCGTACATTGTTCTCAGCTCTTTTCATGTCAGCTGCACGTGATGTGTCTGTAAATTAACATATACAGCAGCTTTCTCAGGAATCCCATCGGTTACTTCTTTCCTATATACAGTAGATCTTCGGTTAATGTGGGTTCTTTATAATGTTGATGAGCTACTGTAGGATCTTAACTTTTGTTTATATCTATTGTCCTATGGTAAAATTGGTTTCATTATATGTTGTTTTGCATAAAGTCACCGAACCAATCAACAACGTTAAGTGAGGACTCACTGTATATGAAAAACCATGATGAACTCTAAATGTATTGGCAAAGTAGGATGGAATGAGGTAAGATCCTTGATTGTCTCTACTGGAAACAGAACTGTCTTAGCCTGTTTGGGCTGTTGTAACAAATAACATAGACGAGTTTATAAAAAACAGAAGTTTATTTCTAACAGTTCTGGAGTCTTGGCATCGGAGTCGGTGCCAGTATTACAGAGTCCTGCTGAAGGCCATCTCAGGGTTGAGGACTGCCTGTGGATCCTCATTGAGAGGTAGCAGCAAGCTGCAGAGTATTTTGTAACTCTTTGAAAGCACACTAATCTCATAGTGGGAACTCTACCCTCATAATATCAATTAAATCTAATTAGCTTCCAAAGGTACCACCTCCAAACCTTAGATTTCAAAATTGGAGTTTTGGGAGGGGGGGGGGGGGGCTACAAACTTTGAGTTCATTGAAAAAACTGTGTTCATTTTTCTGGCTTGGATTTAGTCGTTTTCTGAATATTGTGCATTTTATTCCCTGATAATTCTGATACCCGCAGAGTCGCCGCTTTGAACATCTGTGGTGAAACATAATGAATTGGTAGGAAATTGGGCTGAACTGGTAATGGCCTTTAGATCTCCCTAAACTTAAAGGTTTGGGGGATTGTTGTGGTAATTCCCCATGACCCCACTTGTTTTCTTAGGACTTGCCTCTTTTGTTTTAAAAAAAAATCTAGCCTGACCTGTGATGGCACAGTGGATAGAGCAGGGGTCCCCAAACTTTTTACACAGGGGGCCAGTTCACTGTCCCTCAGACCGTTGGAGGGCCGGACTATAAAAAAAAAACTAGGAACAAATCCCTATGCACATTGCACATATCTTATTTTAAAGTAAAAAAACAAAACGGGAACAAATACAATATTCAAAATAAAGAACAAGTACATTTAAATCAACCAACTGACCAGTATTTCAGTGGGAACTATGCTCCTCTCACTGACCACCAATGAAAGAGGTGTCCCTTCTGGAAGTGCAGGGGGGCCGGATAAATGGCCTCAGGGAGCCGCATGCAGCCTGCGGGCCGTAGTTTGGGGACCCCTGGGATAGAGTGTTGACTTGGAACGCTGAGGTCATCAGTTCGAAACCCTGGGCTTGCCTGGTCAAGGCACAGACAACAAGCAATGAGCTGATGCCTCCTGTTCCTCCCCTGCTCCTCCCCTGTTCCCCTCGCCTTTCTCTCTCCTCTCACCCTCTCCTCACTCTAAAATCAGTAAATGAAATCTTGAAAAAAAAATCTAGCCAACTAAGAGTTTGGATAATGTAGGTCCTGAAGAGTACTCTATTTCTTTTTTTAAACATCAGGTACACTCCTTATATCATCATCATTCTAAGTGCTTTTTACTCTGTGTTGCAACAGACCTTGTGTCTGTGTTTAGTTTATATGGTAGCCCTACCATGGGTTTTTCCAAACACTTTATCATCTTGGATTAGTAGTAACGGGCTTCCTTCCAGAACTTTTTTAATTAAAAAATTTTTTTTAATTATACTTGAGATACATACAATATTATATTAGTTTCAGGTGTATAATATAGTGATTGGGCATCTGTATAATTTACAAAGTGATTACCCTTATAAATCTTGTACCCATCCAGTACCATCATAGCTATTATAATATTATTATTGACTGTATTTTCTATGCTATACTTTACATCTCCATGAACGTTTTTTATAACTGGCAATTTGTACATCTTAATTCCTTCCCCTTTTTCATTTATCTCCCCAACCCAAAGTTTATATTTTAAGTCAGATGTTTGGGGTTCAAAAGACATTTTTCTCATAGAAATAATGATTATATAATAGAGTAAAACTTCAAAGTAGGTTCAAAAGCTCCACCTCAGCATCATACTCCTCTTTAAACGGGACGGCAAGACGGAAATCTGCTAGTGTTGGAACCATCTCTCAGCTGCTCCCTGTCTTTTCTACTTTTTTGGTGGAGGTCAGTATCTGCCCCCTGAGAAGACGAAAGGGCTGTGAATACAAAAGAGTCAGCTATACTTGTATACACTTAAATTTATCTATTAAAGAAGTTCTGTATTTATTTGGAGAATATAATAAGAACTTTTGGCCTGATTTAATTAACCTGTAATGAGAAAGTGAACTACTGAAGAGAAGTAGAGAATTTGGGAGTCCGTTGAACTGACTTAAATACAAAGCAGCCTTTCAGATGAAGATGTTCTGCACATTAATTGTATCCATTGGTGCTCACAGAATAAGGAGTCAGAAGGGGCTCAGGTAGCCTGAGAATTTTTTTTGTTTTTTGGGTTTTTTTATATTTTTCTGAAGCTGGAAATGGGGAGAGACAGTCAGACAGACTCCCGCATGCGCCCAACTGGGATTCACCCGGCACGCCCACCAGGGGCTACACTCTGCCCACCAGGGGGCGATGCTCTGGCCTTCCGGAGCGTCGCTCTGTTGCGACCAGAGCCACTCTAGCACCTGGGGCAGAGGCCAAGGAGCCATCCCCACCGCCCGGGCCATCTTTGCTCCAATGGTGCCTCGGCTGCGGGAGGGGAAGAGAGAGACAGAGAGAGGAAGGAGAGGAGGAGGGGTGGAGAAGCAGATGGGTGCTTCTCCTGTGTGCCCTGGCCGGGAATCGAACCTGGGGCTTCTGCACGCCAGGTCGACGCTCTACCACTGAGCCAACCGGCCAGGGCCTTAGCCTGAGAATTTGACGTTTGGTGATGGAATGAGACGATGCCTGTTGCATGGACACTGAATTTAAAAATCGGTTAGATATTATTAGGAAGGAAATAGGGGAGGGTATTACAGATAGAGGCCGGCATAATAAAAGCAGAGTGTTAATGGGCTTATGTTTTGATTCAAGCATGAATTTCTGACTTATTCTCTAAACTTAACATATATTGCCAGATTTGAGGATTATTCCATATGAGGACAATGAAATTAGCACTAAAAATCTCCTTCTGCCTAAATTTAGGCAGATCTGCTATATATGCTTTATGGAATTTCATGAGCAGGAGGTAGAAGGGAAACTCTGATAAAGAATTTAAGGTCCAGTTAATCATAATCATAAATAATACAATTTCCTCTAACTTCTCTACCCCTTAATGGTCTGAGAACAACTCAGCAATGCTGAGGCATTGAGATTTTTAAAGCTGACGAAACAAGACAGGAAACCTGCTTTTGGGGGCTAAATAATAGGGACTCCTGAATCACTGTCAGCCTGTGTAATGAAACACCCAGATCTGAGCTGCTGAGCGGGGGCCTCCTGTGTGGCCCGCTTTATGGAAGGAAATGAGTAGAGCAAATTGGTACAGCAAACACACGTTTGACCCCCAGGAAGCCTTGCTCTGCTGAAGTGGTCAGTAAATTGATAGCTGGTGCCGAAAGAAGCTGAGGTTCCTGTGCATTCTCAATCCGTTTGCCCTGCTCTCTTATCTGTTTATTCACACTTCCAGAGTCAGGAAGCTAACCCCTACTCTGCTACTCCCAAGAATTGTTGGCAAAGAACATAGACTTAAAACTATAGAATAATTTTCCCCTTAAGATCTGCGTATTTTTGGTTGGATGGGACCCAGCTCTTGGACACCATAGTGTCTGATTTCTATTCCTATCCTAGTGATATTTCTTTGCCTGAGTCACATCATCTCTCAGGCCAATTAGGGGTTTCTTCAGCTCTAAAGTGAAAGGGTGGGTCTAGGCCAACCTTCTTATTTTACAGGTAAGGACATTGAGGCTCACAGCAGGTGAGCACCTACTGGAGCATATGATTAGTAAGTTGTCCAAGAGTAAAGACAACTTTGTCTGGCTTTGATTATTAGAATTGTTAGTTAGCATTATGCATGATTACTCTAAAATGAAAAGTAATTGGGCATAAGTTTCTCTACTGCAAAACAATGCCTTGCTTGAATTCTCTTCTTGCCTACCAATTACCCACTATTATGCTTTTAGTTAAGTACAGAACAGGGTCTCTTAACAGTAAATGCCTTAGAATTTGGAGGTTCTTATTTGTTTGTTTGAATTGATTTTTAGAGAGAGGAAAGGAGAGGGAGAGAGAAAGGAACACTGATTTTGTTCCACTTAGTCATGCCATCATTGATCGAGTCTTGTACGTGCCCTGACCAGGGATTGAACCCACAACCTCGGCATGTTGGGATGATTCCCTAACCAACTGAGCTATCCAGCCAGGGTCAGACTTTTTTCTTTAATGGCTGTGAATGTGCTTCAGAATTTGGCCAAAAATATGGTCAATACAAGGAATCACTAAGTTTTATAGGAGATCTATGACGCTTTCCAGAGTTTTTCCTCATTTCTTTGGTAGGATCTGTTTAACATTCCGAGGAGCATGCATGCATTAGCCTTCTCTCAACCTCACAGCCCCAAATGCTTCTGACTTATTTTGTCATCCCACCTTCCACCCCTTTCTCCCTCCTTCCCCCATGCGAAGAAACTATCTTGAAGCTGTATTTTCAGTTGACCCTGCGATCTGGGCTTATTTACTTGTTGAACAAAGTCTACTTTGGTAGCTCTAAAGGACTACATTTTATACGTGGTCTTGGTCTCACTTTACTGCATATACAGGAATCTTTGATCAGTGAGGAGCTTGCCTCTGTGACCTCCTAAGGAAATGTGAAATCTGCCGCTCTGGCATTTTTGCAGCTGTGCAATCAAAAATAATTTGTTGACTCAGTGATGGGAAAGGTGAATTGCTTTTGGTTTCAGGGACAGCCGTGGGGCAGTAACAGAGCCTTTCTTTCTTTTTAAAGGAAATTCTGGTTAAAATTATTTAATATCTCCAATAGATAGATAAGTACAAAAAATGATATAATACAGTCCTTCTACCTGTCACTGTGAAATCTATATATTTATCATTACATGTTCTGTCCCTCTCACTAGCCCTCTTTTTCTTCATATCCTTTCATTCTCTACCAATTGTATAGTTTGTTTAATTCATTATCTTGACACCATTAAAGGGTAAGTCTCACAAAGGCAGAAATTTCTGACTTCTTGGTTCTCTGCTCCATCCTTTTAACCAGTGTGTGGCCTTGTTTTCAGTACTTTCATATTTCTCAGTATCAGTTGATTAAATGGAGTTTTCTATGTTTGCTTCCTTTGATGCAGTTTGGGTTTCCCTCCACAACTGCATACCTTCCTCCAAATCAGATTGCTCTTCCTCCCTACCTCCTCGGAGGTAACCAGTATTGTGAATTTGGTGTTTATCATTTTGTGCCTATTTTTATATCTTGGGACATATTTATTTATGCGCATCCGTTTTTCAGTATGAGAATTGTTTTCAGTATATGAGTTTTTATAAATGTTGATATAATATTTTTGATTAAACTGCATGCAGAATTGGGGGGCAGGATGAGGGGGCAGACTCAGATAAGTATTGATATGACAGTAAGCAGAACTGCCCAAACTCTCTGTGAGGAAAACTTTCCATGTACTTTGAATAAATGCTAGAACTAGCGATGTACCGGACAACAATTCAGCTTTAACAGCAAAGAATGAACCTGTGTTGGTTTTCTCAGTTACAGGACCAGGTGCACTGAATGTGTCTGTGCCGGAAAGTTGGCCGTTTCCCTGCAGTGTTCTCTACGTAAAGGGGTCCTATAATGATCCAGCCAAGAAGTTTGAGCGGCCTACCCTTCTTAGTAAAACTTTTTTCCTTCCTCTAGTTGAGACGAGAGAAGATTGACCTTGAAAATACTTTGGAACAAGAACAAGAAGCACTAGTGAATCGTCTCTGGAAAAGAATGGATAAACTTGAAGCTGAAAAGCGGTTTGTTTTGTCTTGCTCTTCAATATGGGGAGTGCTTTCGTGGTTAGGGTACTATTCTGGGTGTGACTGAAGAATAAAAATAGGATATTTAATTCTTTGGCTGATGCACATCATTTAATTTGTTAAATGAATAAAATGTTGAAAGCCTTCTGACCCATTTTCATGTTAGTCACCTCTTTATACTTCCCTCGTACTGCCCCAGTAGACTTTTTCGTTTTGTGTCAAAGGCTATGAAGAAATTAGTCAAGGTGCTATTGTTTACCTTTAAATTGTTCTGAAGGATGGTTGTAGTTTTAATGTTTTTACCTTATTGACCTGGCTTTCCCCAGTTATTTTCTAAAGTGCACTGCATATGTTCTGTGCACCATTAAGTATTATACATCTCTAGCATGTACTTGGTTAGGAAGACTGAGATTTTAATAGAAAAATAATCTAATTGTTTTAAAACTTGCTGTAAAGAAATACTTGTACATATTATATAAGGTTGGGATGCTTTGTATAAAATGGATGTATATGGATATGAGATATCAGACAACAGCGAGCATTTCTTAGACCCTTCTGTATAAGGTACTACCAGGTCCTTATTTTTAAAGTTCTGTGTACTTTGGGGTGGCTGGAGCAGGGCCTGCAGAGTGGCAAGGAGCAGTCTGTGCAGGATGTGTGTATGAGTGTAGAAAAGGCTTTCTTGAAAATAAATGTTCATTAATCCGCTCTACCAGGATCTTTTGTTTGCTAACCAAAGTCTTTTTGCCATAAGTATTGGATTTGGAAGAACATCCATAAATTATTTTGAGTTCATTTCAAGATTTGCAAAATAGAAACGCACTGCAGGCTTTAAGAAAAGTGAAAATTAGAGGTATATCTATAGGGAAATATTCCAGCTATAGTTGAACTAATTTTGCATTATTATAGCAATACTAATAAACATAGGAACCATTATAACACTTAATATACTAGCTTGCTCAATTTTCAAACTCAAAGGTATAAAGGTCAAAACCCCAGCACCTATAAAAGGAGCATGGAGCTCTGTTGCTACATCCACATGTGTGTGTGTGCATACATACATAAATCAATACCAAATTATTGCAAATTATTTGGTTAAGCAATATAAAGTTGACATTTTATTGAATATAAATAAGCATTTCATGTTCTTCAAAGTAACGAGAATTGGTGAAGAAAGTGACACTACCAATTATTAAACCACTAATTTTTGTTTTGTTTTTAACCTTTTGCCTTACCTATGGCCAGAAGCAATGGGCCTCTCCTCCAGTTTGCCTTGCCCTCAGGATTGTTTTTTCAGGAGGGAATTTTATAAGCGAGGTCTCTGTAATGCCACCCTCCATGGAGATTCATATACAGTTCATAAGCTTCAACTAAAAACATTGAGAGGCTGAAATTCCTTAGTATCTCCATGTTGTCAGCCAACATGTCAAGCATCGAGGGAGCAGATAACTCGGAATGCCTCCTGTACGCCAACACACTATTTAGAAGCAAGTGTTAGAGATTTTTTTCTCAGGAGTGCTTAATTATCAGTGCCTATTTAAAAGGAAAAAAAGAGGACGGTGCCCTGGCCGGTTGGCTCAGCGGTAGAGCGTCGGCCTAGCGTGCGCAGGACCCGGGTTCCATTCCCGGCCAGGGCACACAGGAGAAGCGCCCATTTGCTTCTCCACTCCTCCGCCGCGCTTTCCTCTCTGTCTCTCTCTTCCCCTCCCGCAGCCAAGGCTCCATTGGAGCAAAGATGGCCCGGGCGCTGGGGATGGCTCTGTGGCCTCTGCCTCAGGCGCTAGAGTGGCTCTGGTCGCAACATGGGGACGCCCAGGATGGGCAGAGCATCGCCCCCTGGTGGGCAGAGCCGGGTGGATCCCGGTCGGGCGCATGCGGGAGTCTGACTGTCTCTCCCTGTTTCCAGCTTCAGAAAAATGAAAAAAAAAAAAAAAAAGAAAAAAAAAAGAGGATGGCTCCATCAGCTCTGCCCTTTGACCCGAATATCTGATAAGGGTGACCGGAAGTTGATATAAAGTGGGTAGAGGAGATAAGCAGCCTTGTGAAGTCATTCTGTAATTCATTCATATTACAGGAGCTTGTTTTTCAAATAAACCCTCCAGGTTAGTATGTTGTTTTGTCTTTCAAAGGCAAACTGTTTTTACATTGTTGGAATTTTTCTTTTCAATAAAGAATCCTGCAGGAGAAATTAGACCAGCCGGTCTCGGCTCCTCCGTCACCTAGAGACATCTCCATGGAGATCGACTCTCCTGAAAACATGATGCGCCACATCCGGTTTCTAAAGAACGAAGTGGAGAGGCTGAAGAAGCAGCTGAGGGCTGCGCAGCTACAGCGTACGTAGCCTCTGGTCTCACTGTCTGATAATTAATCCACTTACCAAATACAGGGTTTTATTGGCATTTCTGTTTTAATTTGTATTCATCAAATTCGTATCATATTTCATTACCAATACATGTTTATCCTGTCATCCTAGAATAGATTGTTTTAAAAAAATGATTGTAGTGAGGCAAGGTGACTAATTTAGAATACTTCTAAAAAATAATTCAGATAATTTCAGGAGGGTCCATAATCACAGGTAATATTTTTAATGTTTTCCCACATTCATCTCTAGGAGTGTGCTAACAAAATATTGAAGAAGACCTCAATGTATTTTGAGGCATTCATACAGATTAGAATGTTTATCTTCCTTACTGCTAAATTTTAGCTGTAGCTCACATTTGTTCATGGTATTTGAATAAATGCTTTTGAAATTTATACTTATTATTTTGGACAGGTTGAGATTTGAGTTGGAAATCACAGAAACTAGATTTCTGAATACTTGATGAGATTATTGTGCATTTCTGTGGGTTTCTCCTATTTTTGCTTTTGGACTGTTCAAATTTATTTGTTTGAATAGATAATATAGTTAAAGGTACACAGGAGAAAAATAAGTCTCTTTCACTTCTGATCCCCAGCTACTCAGTTCTTACAATTACACACTTTTAATATATTTTTCCAGATACATATGTGTGTATCTATAAGCTAAATATAAATAGTAGTGCATACAATGAATGTACTCTCGTATTTTTTTATTTTTTGGTTACTATATCTTGCAGACTTTTCCTTGTCAATATATATAGAACTACTTACTCCCCTTTTTTAAAAGAAAGCGTTAGTACTTTATTATTTGGTTATACCATTATTTAACTAATCCTATACCAATGGACCCTTTTATTTTTGATGCTGTGACTATAATGAATGTCTGTACACATATTTGATAACTGTTCAAGAACACCAGTAGGATAAATACTAGGAAATGAATTTGTGGAGTCAAGTGGAATGCACATTTAAAATTTCAGTGATTTGGCCCAGACCGGTTGGCTCAGTGGTAGAGTCAGTCTGGTGTGTGGATGTCTCAGGTTTTTGATTTTCGGTCAGGACACATAGGAGAAACACCAATCTGCTTCTCTGCCCCTCCCCTTTTCTCTCTCTCTCTCTCTCTCTCTTTCTCTATTTCTCTATTTCTCTCTTTTTCTCTTCTGCAGCCATGGCTCGATTGGAGCAAGTTGGCCCTGGGTGCTGGAGGATGGCTCCATGGCCTCCACCTCAGGCACTAAGAAGAGCTTGGTTGCTGAGCAACAGAACAATGCCCTTGATGGGGTTGCATTTGGGAATCTGTCTCTGCCTCCCCTCCTCTTACTGAATAAAAAAAAATTTTAAATTTCAGTGATTTTTATCTTTGTTTTCTAATATTTATTGCGAGCTCTTGTCCAGTAGTGTGTCTGGGTGCATCAAAAACCTTTAGAAAATACAGTGTGCTAGTTTCCTATTGCAGCTGTAACAAAAGACCACAAGCTTAGACGCTTATAACAACACATTTATTATACAGATGTGGACAAAAGTAAATTTACAGTTGTGCTTACACAAAAGTTTATTCTTGTATTATTATTTATTAATCATTGTATTATTTTTCATACAAACAACTGGAAACTGACTTTTGCCCATGCCCATATCATACTTCTGGAGGTCTGACGTTCAACAGAGCTCTCACTGGGCAAAAGTCCAGGTGTCAGCAGGAAAAGGCTCAAAGGGAAAATATGTCTCTGCTTTTTCCAGCTTCTAGAGGATACCTGTATGCCCTGGCTCATGGCCCTTTCCTTGCATTGGCATCACTTCCACCTCTGCTACTGCTGTCACATCTCCTTCTCATGCTGACTCTCCTGCCTGGCTCCTTATAAGGACGCTGTGGTTACATTGGGCCTAGCCAGGTAATCCAGGATAAGTTTCCATCTCAGGGTCTCTAACTTACATCTGCTAAAATCTCTTTTGCCATGTAAGATAATATATTCACAGGCTTCAGCAATTAAGATTTACGTATCTGTAGGAGTCCTTTATCCTGTCTAACCCTATACAGGTTTCGAGCCTTATTCTAGGGATAGAGCCTGGTGGGCCTCTCTTTTTTCTTTTTTTTTTAAATGTAAGGAAGTCTGACATATACCCTAGATTGGGAACCACTGTATATATTCCATGAAAACAAGTTTTCAAATACTAGTTATTTTAGGGTGTTTTTTCAGGGTTTTTTTTTGTTTGTTTGTTTGTTTTTGTATTTTTCTGAAGCTAGAAACGGGGAGAGACAGTCAGACAGACTCCCGCATGCGCCCAACTGGGATTCACCCGGCACGCCCACCAGAGGGCGATGCCCTGCCCCTCTGGGGCATCGCTCTGCCGCGACCAGAGCCACTCTAGCGCCTGGGGCAGAGGCCAAGGAGCCATCCCCAGCGCCTGGGCCATCTTTGCTCCAATGGTGCCTCGGCTGCGGGAGGAGAAGAGACAGACAGAGAGGAAGGAGAGGGGGAGGAGTGGAGAAGCAGATGGGCGCTTCTCCTGTGTGCCCTGGCCGGGAATCGAACCCAGGACTTCTGCACGCCAGGCCAACGCTCTATCACTGAGCCAACCGGCCAGGGCAGGGTGTTTTTTCAGTTTTTGCTATGTAGGGCACCTTTCTGAATTCTTTCCAGTGCCTTCAGTTTACATTTTTCTTTCTCATATATACTGTACTGTGCCCCAGACAAAAAGTTTAGAAGAAATTTAGGGAGAATTTTTCATTCCCATTACTTCCTTACTACTGTACTATTTGGTATTTGAAGAGACTGTAGACACCAACAGAGGCATCTATTAGTGCTATTTTGATTTTGTGAAGACAGAGGAGGTGACCCAAACAGCAGCGGCTGACAGCTATTCACAATTTGGATTGGGTTTAGAGTATGAGTTAATAATGACTTTTTCTTTATCCATCTACCTCATTCTTATCCTCCAAGTCCAACTGTATCTGACATTGAAGCTTTTTCCTAGTAGTTCTTAATTCTGGTTGAACGTTGGAATCCCCTGTGGAGTTTTTAATATACCAGTGGAGAGGCCTCATCCTCAGGGGTTCCAGTTTAATCGGTTTCAGTATAGTCTGAGCATTGGTATTTTCTAACCATACCCTTAAAAGGGAATGCAAAATGTGTAGGCCACCTGTGGGTTATTTGGGAACCAGCTCTTTGTAATTGACTGGAAATCGCCCTTAGTTGACACTGTCTTTGACTAAATATTGCAAGATGGCTGAAAAGAGGAGAAACAGGCTGTGGCCTCCAACTTGTAGAGAGCTATGTGAGAGAAGGTAAGCGCTGACTCCTGGGAATAAGTCTTGTCTCTTTAAATCAGTTGTGGCAGTGTGCCAGCAGAGGGCACCCGAGGCATGCCAGGGTGTTAGCCACCTCCCTGTGCCAGGGTCAGAAACACCACAGGGTTCGGACCTGGTGCTTTCTCTGTGCCTCTGGCTTCCCTGTTAATTGCTGAATGGCCATCACTCCTGCTGACCAGCCTTCATGTCTGGAGATTATTGTTCAAGGATTCTCCCTGCTGATAATGCCAGATGTTAAAGAATTGCCATTTTCTTTGAAAACCCGTGTTTCCTCTTATTATTCTTGAAGTCTCATTAATCCTCAGTTCTGCAAAGCTTTCTTTCCTTTTTACGGAAAAGAAAGGTAGCTTGCTCTGACAGCCACCCTTCTGGTTTGAGAAACAATAAGTACTCCAAGGAGCCAATCTGATGCTTCCTGTAGAGCTAGTGGAAAATACTGCATGCTTGCATATTTGGGATGAAATAATTTAAATCATTCATATCAAAAGTGTGCTTTGTAAATATTTTCCCAGCATGCCTTCAATTAAAGAGATTTTTGCAACTGGATTAAACAGCAGGGTTTTGGTTATATTGAAAACAATGGAGGGCTTTAGTGTTTAGTGTATAATTGTGTTTAATACTTTTAGTATTTTTATTTGAATTTCTAAAATAGAGATATTTGAGAGCCTTTATATATTCTGTAATGATGATGTCTTGGAAATCATTGAATATTTGTCATCAAAAATCATTATTTACTAAAATACCAGACCTTCATGGAGTGGCTTAAAACTGAAACTAATTTGATGTACTTGTCAGTTGAAATAGGGTCAGTCTTTGGAAGAGAAATGGTCCATGTGGCCTTCTGTTCCCTCCTTAAATTTAGAGTGGGCTGACAATATAGAATGGGCGCAGTAACCTGTAGGACTCTCTGGTAGATGTGATCATGGCTACTCTGAATGTGTAGCTATTTTTCAGAATAGAGAAGTGGATATTACCTTTTTAATTTTTTTGAGATTTTACTTTTCCCAAATTCATGGGCTGAGGAAAGGAAGAAGCAGGAATGTGGGTAGACACTGAGTTCCGTATAAAGTTGTTTTGGTAACTTAGTAACAACAGATTCTGTCCGAGATAAACCAGAAGAGAAGCAGGGAGGTCACATGATGCCATTTATCAGAGTGGTGCTGGAGTGTGTCGGAATCCTGCCGGAATGACCTCAGAACAGTGGGGCTTGCATTTTGGGACCACAGCCAAAGGAGATTCCAGAGCCTTGTGGAGATGTCAGTTCTGCATTTCAGATTACCTGAAGAGAATCTGACTGGTTCAGCCCGGGTGCAGCTTCTACCTGGGGCTAGACAGCTCTGGTCTGGGAAACCAGTGCTATAGTAGAGATGGTGACATAGAGGTGGGCAAAAGTAGGTATACAGTTGTAACACAAATAAATAATGCAATAATTATAATACAAGAATTAACTGTTTCACGTAATTACAATTGTACACCTGTGTTTGCCCCCACCCCTGTACGCTTCTGAGGAAAGCGTATTTGTCGTAAACAAGGCGCCCTCCCAAGAGCCTGTCTGCACACAGGTGTTCATCAGCTCTCTGACTCAGAAGGGCCATGCGTGAGTCACACACACACTAAAAATTAGACTTATTTGAAATACGAAAGGTGTTTACTATGTGAATTTCTTTCTTTCTTTTTTACAAAAGCTTTCTGTCACCGAGTGAGTCCTAGTACACTGGTTCTCCACGTGCCTCCACCCAGTGCGCCATGCTGTGCTAACAAGTGAGATAGGGTCCGGCTGGGGACTTGCCACACAGTATCTGGAGTTGAATTCTGCAGCGTACTTGCTGTCCAGCGGGGAGCTCAGGATGGATCTAGTTCCCTGGCTGGCTGGGCCCCCTCCCCGCCCTGCGGAGAGCTCTGGGAGCTGCTCAGTTCAGACATAGCTACTGAACTCCCCTGTTTCCTCCTCCACTTCAGAAGGCAGGGGAGCAGGAGCGAAAACGCCTGAACTCCCAGCACTGCTTTTTGTATTTATTTTTCAAAGCACATCGTTGGCAAACTTTGGTCCTTGGGGTAAACTCTAGATCCTGATTTAAGTTGTGGGAGAGTGAGAACTCCTGTCTTGAAACAGGTCTTATCTGTCGAGGAGGAGCAAGACCGCCATCGTCTTTTTTAAGTAAAGTTTGTGTCTGATTGCACGAAACGCGGTCTCACGGAGCTCTCTGGCTTTGCAGACTCGGAGAAGATGGCGCAGTACCTGGAAGAGGAGCGCCACATGCGCGAGGAGAACCTGCGGCTGCAGAGGAAGCTGCAGAGGGAGATGGAGAGGAGAGAGGCCCTCTGCCGGCAGCTCTCCGAGAGCGAGTCCAGCCTGGAGATGGACGACGAAAGGTGCGCCTGTGTCGTAGGAGCCTTGGTTTTCCTGTGTTGTTGTTGCTGTCTGGTGGTGGTGGGGGGGGGGGCGTTAAGGCTCTAAGAGGTCTCTGTTCACATCCTGTTAGTTGCGGAAAGAGATGGCGTTAACATTTATTTGTTGTAATGATGAACACCACTGCTTAGAAGTAGATGCAGAGACTAGGGTAAAGAAAGAAGATTGACCATTTTCCTTAAACCTAAAAAGATGAAAGAAAGTTGTCTTTCCATACTCATGTGGTTGTGGAAGAAGTGGAAGCAGGGTCATGTGTAGAGAGGCAGGGTTTGCATTTGTCTATAGATTTGTCTCATCCTGAGTTATGTCTACTTAAAGCATGGGAGCACCTTAAGTCATAGATCCAGGGAGGCTAGCCAGGTTACAGCCTGAGGAAACAGATGTGTACACAGGTCGGAAGAATCAGCAGGAGTCAGGAAGTTGTGGAAAGCCAGAGTCTTGCCTTAACATACTTAGTAACTTTTGAGCCTTTTTGCAGCTATTTTAAAATAATAATAACAATGCAGTGCATTTATCTGCTGAAGCCTAACATCAAACCCTCTGATTGGTCCACTGAGAAATGGGGTAATGTAAGAATCATCCTTTGGTTAAATTAGAGAGTATGGTCTCAACATTTCTCTCTCATTCAGACTTTCCTTTCCTTCCACTCTTCCTTCTCCTTCCCCTTTCCACCCCAACTCTGGATTTGGGAGTGTGGTGATTGTTAAGATAAGCAACAAATTAGAATTAGAAAAATTGTTGAGTCAACAGAGAAACCCAGCAGTTGAAGAATTAGCCTGTCTCTGAACATGTCTACAAAGAAATTTTTTGTTCTGGATCAGGGTATCCTGCCCGGGCCTTACAGGTCAGTGTCACAGTGTGGGAAGTGAGACTTATCGTCCTCAGGGGCCCCTCCAACAGGACTGAGTAGCCAGGTCTGAGACCAGGGGCTGCTAATGTCTGTGATGAGTTGTACAGACTATTGATGTCAAAACTTACTGGTTAAAGATGTAGGCAGTATTACCACATCAGCACTCTCCCTTCTTTCTGTTATTGAAGAGATTCAGAGGGCTAAAAAAAGTTGTTTTTTTTAATCTGAGATTTTTGGCTGTACTGTATTAGCACATGGATAAAGCGTTGACCTGGAGTGGTGAGGTCTCCAGTTCAAAACCCTGGGCTTGCCTGGTCAAGGCACATATGGGAGTTGATGCTTCCTGTTCCTCCTTTCCTCCTCTCTCTCCCTCTTTCACTCACAGGAAGATGTATTTTTAAGCTTTAATTTCATCACATAAATCTCTCTCTCTACTCTCAAATAATCTTTTAAAAAAAAGATTTTCTATAATAAAGGTCTATAATTTTGAAATGTAAAAGAATTATGAAAACAGAGCAGTGGGTCGTCCTATTGAAAATATCTGTGTATATGTTTCCTCATTTGAAAAGACTGAAGAGTATTTTTTCTCAGAAGTTTATATCATAAAACTATCATCCTTACTCTGGATTTTATTTCTTTCTTTCTGGGAGTGTCCATCTTCTCTGAAATTCTTATCCTCTGAAAAGCATTTCACTAAAAACATAGCTCAGGTACTAAATAACTTATTCACTGCCTTAAGACACAAAGCAGACCATCTGTTAACATGCACAGTATCCTGTACTTGACTTGAGTTAAATGTGCTCTGGAATTTCTTCCAACTAAGGTAACAATACTAAAGCTACTTCAGACTCCCAGATACACATTTTTTTTTTCTCTTCAGAACTGGTGTTGACTCCAGCAGCTCTGCTTTATCTTTGGTATATCAGATTATCCCAGGTAGAGTATAGCTTCCCAATTAAAGACATCTCCTCTTCCTACTGGGAATTGATGTCACATCTGTGAGAAATTAGTCAGATACTCAAGACATCTATAAGTCTGTTTATCCCTTAAATAGCAAGAGGTGGGCTTAGCTGCTAGCTAGATGGTAGAATATAGAAGTCTAGCCTAGTGCCACCATGGTGGCTGCTCCGAAGAGTAGAGGAAGAATTAGTGGTGGCTCTCTAGGTGAGAGATGCATGTCAAACTCAGGAGCTTGGGTTTCTTCCAGTCGAATAAATCAGTGCAGAAATTATACTGTTCAAATTTTGTGAACTAAATGAATATTTGGGCTGGGATCTTCCCTGGACACATATCTCAGCCTTTTCCTTCCTTTGGCCATAAAACCGGTGGAAGTAGCTTATTAGGAAGTCTCTCGACCAGAAATTTCTCCTCATCAGCACTCTTTTAAGTGTCTTTTATTCTAACATGTGACTGTTAAGGAAATCTTGCCTTGTAAATAATTTGACATCCAGTTTACAAGAAAACGTATTTTTAAGCTTTAATTTGATTACATAAATCTCAGAGGGCTTATTTGGGTTTGACTTTCAAAGAACAATTTAATTGTAGCCATTACCACATGGACATGTCTGTGATTGCTGGGACAGTGGAAGTGAACTTCCACATAGCTGTTGTTTGATAGAGAGGCCCCGTCCTCTCTGGTGTCGGGTCATCTGCCACCAGGCCCCCATCCTGAGCGAGGCCATCCAGGCGCCCCAGCCTACAGGCTGAGAAGAGAGGTTTGTTGAGCAATGAGCAGCAAGGGTTCGTTTTATACATGTCTCCCAGCTGCAGCGTCGCTCTCTGCACATTCTGGAGGTGGGCCCCAATCATCTTCTCATAGGAACTCTCTCAGGAATTATTGAAATGCAGGTGGTTTTGATCATTTCCCTGCTCCTCTTAGGTGTTTTAACGAGATGTCTGCACAAGGATTGAGACCTCGCACTGTGTCCAGCCCGATTCCTTACACTCCTTCTCCAAGCTCCAGCAGGCCTATATCACCTGGTGAGTACATGTTCTTGCTGTTTCTGGAACTGATTTCTGTAATTATGCTAGGCATCCCTGAATATGTTCCCTGCTAGCATATAAAAATCTTACAAACAGAATGGTCATGTGTTTTTGAAAAACCTCAAAAACAAATCACTGTCAGGACTGTGTCTTAGCTTGTAATTTTTTTTTTAAACTATTTCAAAAATATAATTTTTTAATTTCAATAACCAACTTAAAATAGTTTTTTCTTTTTTTTTTTTTCCCAAAGATAACATGTCCAGGTTATCTTGTCGTTTAATTATGTTGCATACCCATCACCCAAAGTCAGATTGTCCTCTGTCACCTTCTATCTAGTTTTCTTTGTGCCCCTCCCCCTTCCCCTTTCCCTCTCCCTCTCCCCCCTCCCCCTGTAACCACCACACTCTTATCAATGTCTCTTAGTTTCACTTTTATGTCCCACCTACGTATGGAATAATGCAGTTCCTGTTTTTTTCTGATTTACTTATTTCACTTCGTATAATGTTATCAAGATCCCACCATTTTGCTGTAAAGGATCCGATGTCATCATTTCTTATGGCTGAGTAGTATTCCATAGTGTATGTGTGCCACATCTTCTTTATCCAGTCATCTATTGACGGGCTTTTTGGTTGTTTCCATGTCCTGGCCACTGTGAACAATGCTGCAATAAACATGGGGCTGCATGTGTCTTTACGTATCAATGTCTCTGAGTTTTGGGGGTATATACCCAGTAGAGGGATTGCTGGGTCATAAGGTAGTTCTATTTTCAGTTTTTGAGGAACCACCATACTTTCTTCCATAATGGTTGTACTACTTTACATTCCCACCAACAGTGTATGAGGGTTCCTTTTTCTCCACAGCCTCTCCAACATTTGCTATTACCTGTCTTGTTAATAATATTAGCTTGTAATTTTTAAGCCTAAATGTTACAGAGCCAGCTGCTGTTTTTCTTTAATTTTTTTTAATTAAAAGGGATTTAACTTCAAAAACCTTTTTTAAGATTGTCTTTGTGATTGTAAGTGCCAATGCATTGACAAAACCTTGGGTAGGTTTTTAACAGACATCATAACACATCTTTATGGGTTCTTTTATTATGTTCTTACGCACATAATCTCATTTTTATTCACAGAAGAAGTAATGTAAATATCATTTTTCCCATGTTAAAATTGAGGAAGCAGTGAGTGATTGGAAGCTACTGGTCACATGTCCAGGAAGTGACAGGAAGAGTGTGTCTTATTGCAAACCCTGTGTTCTTTCAAACAAGAGCTATATCCTAATATTTCCAGTGAATCATGAGTGGGACTAACCCTTGTAGCGAGGTCATGCAAGAAGGAGCCGGCTTCACTCCTTGGGAGCCTTTTCCTCAAAGGCATGCTTGTTTCCTTCTGATGCTGAAAACTCTCTCCCCGGGGGTCTCTGGCTCCAGTACCAGCACATAGGACTCTCTGGCTGGGAGGGCAGATGAATAACCCAGCAGGGAAGAAAGAGGAAGCAGTGGGGCAGAGGGTTTGGCTGGTGGAGAGAGGGAGGGAAGAAAAGGTAGCAGGCCAAAGATTGTGTCTTGTGACTGAAGCGAAGAGACTGATTTTCTTGTTATTACTGGTAAACAGATTTTCAACGGAGTTAGGGAAAAAGTGTGTGGGGGGTGGGGGAGTAGAGAAGGAGTTTCACAACAGAATCTAGTGAAGTGGCTGCTTGGGAGAGTGGTGGTAGTCATGGTTTTGTGGTTTGGAAAAGTGAAAGAACTTCATGTCAGGGTGACACCTCAGATTGTCTGTCTCAGTGATTAAAAACAAGGAGCATCCTTCAGGTTAGTGAAGGGAAATGCAGTCATGCAGGTAGCCAGAGGCAAAGTGGCAGGTGGACATGGCTTGGTTTTGTGAGTTTAGGATCCAGCCCAGCTCTATGGTCCTGCGATTATCATTATTTTTTTAATATTTGCAATCAGAAGAAAGCTCTAGACAAAGCATGGCAGTGCTGGTACATTGGGGGCCAGCGTACTGGCTCTGGCCTCCCGCAATGTAAAGAGGGGCTGTTTGCAAATCATAGTGACGTTGTGTCCCGGATCCATGTCCTGATCATTCCCCCTTGTTCTTGCCCAGAAGATGTTCCTGAAACTGTTTCTGTGTCCTTCGTGTCTCACCAAAAGCCTCCCTTTTTAGCTCTCTTCCTTTCCCCGAAATAGCACTTGGGTTTTATTACCACGATAAAAGTCTTTTCTGCTTTCTGATTTATCGATGTAAGAAGAGGGCGTGCATGAGGAAGAATCAAGATGGAAGCAAGGTGGACGGTAGCCTTTAGAGTTGCTGGGCGGTGCTGATTCATACCACATACAGATTAACGTTCTGTTTATTTAAGCCGAAAGAAATCTTTAGTAAAGGCACGTACTTTCCAGTGGATTAAATATAATGTGATCATTGAAACCAAAACGGTCAGGCCTTTGTTGTCGATAATAACTTATATTGTAACAAATATTCTGTAGGAAGATCTCCATTTTCACTTTCAAGGAGCTCTGTTTCCGGAGTATGGGGCTTGCTGGTATAGATAAGCTATTTGGTTTTTCCTTAAGCCGTAGAATAAATAACACTTAGATTTTTTTTTTTCTTTCAGACAGTCTGAGAACATTTGTAGCCTATTTTAGGTTCTAGAATATCATCAAAATCAATTTTATCTCCTATTGGGCAGCAGAATCACCCTATTCTAGTCCGTTGCAGTCCTGTACATAATGTATCGGCAAAACCTGAATTCTCAGGTGTTCTTTTTACTTTCACTTTTAGTGGAAGACATTTGAGGTTCTCAAAATTAAGACTATCTAATCACTTCCTTAGTGGAATGATGATGTTCTTAGACTTTCTGTTTCCTTTTAAGCACGTTGGCTCTTCTTCCTCCCCTACCATTTGACCTTGGCAGTCTTGCATTTTCACCAACTTGCTGACATACGCTAAATCCTGACTCACTGTTTGAAAGGTAAATTTCCTAGGACTTCAGAGAGATCCATCTCTTGATTATATGTGGATTTGTATATGTAATTATCTATGAAGGAAGTATTACTTTACAATAACTATTTTCCGGTTGTCCATTATTTTATACAGCCTAAGAAAGAGACATTCCCAATTAGTAAATTTTGATGTGCCTCCATCAGGAATGAGGAATAAGGTAGTTTAAAAAAGAGTCTATACCCCACTGGCCGCATGCACAGCCACCACTCAAATCATGGTGTTTAACTTCATCAGTGAGAAGAGCTAGGCCTTCTTGGAGCAGCGGCCATTTCTAGGGCTGGGACGGGGAATGTCTAGGGCGGACCTGGAAAACCTGGTACTGCCGGAGAGTCAGGAAGTGCTCAGAGGTCAGAGATGAGGGTGTGTCCGAGCAGCACAGGGGCCGACTGAAAGAGCCTGCCTAAGGCCAAACTGGAACAGCTTGAACGATAACATGTAAACCAAAGATAAAATAAATGTCCATGAGCCCATACTGATGTCAATATATGACTGAGTAAATAAGGGAGAAGGGACAAATCTCCCATACGGAAGTATTTCCAACAATTCACGTAGGTACTCCACCCCCTGGCAAGTGGATATAACTCCCCGCTCGTTAGTTCTGGGCTTCATATAGTGACTTCCTCCCGGAAATACAGCATGGAAGGGGAGAAAAAAGGAGTAATTTTACAGTGGGGGTACTTGCGGGAAACCGCCCGAGCTAGGTACTCAAGGTCAGCGCCGACAGTGGTACGTCATGTCGGTAGTACGTGCTCTCAATGTGATATGATGAGAATGCACTTTGCCTTTGTGGGTTTTTCCCTCAGAACCCATAACCTCAGTCTAACCATGTGGCAAACGTCAGACAAATCCCAGTTGTAAGGGACAGGATGTTTACAGAATACCTGATCAATATACCTCAAAATTGACATGGTCATCAAAAACCAAGGAAAATTAAGGAATGTCTCAGCCAAAAAGTGCCTAAGGAGACACGACAATTAAATGTAGTGTGGTATTCTAAGTGGGACCCTGTAACAGGGACAGGACATTAGGTAAAAACCTCAGGAAATACAAACAAAGGATGGACCTGAGTTTGGAATAATGTATCAGTATTGGTTTATTAGTTATGACGGTGTATCACATATTACTATATAAGATGGTAATAATAGGGGACTCTGAGTGTGGGGTATATAGGAACTCTCTCTACTACTGTTGCCACTTTTCTATAACCCTAAACTCCTCTAAAATTGGAAAAGCTACTGAAGTGAGATGAGAGCGCCTAGTCGCAGGAGGATACAGGGAACGGAGAGAACCTCCTGTCTGATCCTGAAGTGACTATACTATTTGGAGGTCAGGTGTGGGAGGAAAATCTAGCTAAGGAGATTGGAAAGGGGAAGGAGAATTGGCACACAATGCCCCTGAGTTAAGAGAGCATTTCAGTGAGAACAGAGTGCTCCGGGGTCAAGTAAAGTGAGGAGTAGTGGCCTTTGCAGGCGGCAGACCGCTGACCCTAGAGCGGGCCCAGTGAAGTGGTTTTGGGGCTGGGGGCGGGTCAGGGAGAGGCACGAGGTTCTGCAGCTAGATTGTATGAATGTTTACAAAGACAGTGTTTGCATGCGTGACTTTTGTAACTAAAAAAAAAAAAAAGCCTGCCTTTACTTTGCGTATACGTTTTTCTTTAGCAAAGATATATCAGGAGATTTGGGGAAAGTTAGAAGGGTATAAAGAAGCAGAAATAAAATCACCCAGAATCCTTTTATCCGAAGGTGGTGTTATTACTTTACTGTTTTTGAGTGGTTCCTCTCCCTACCCTCACCTCTCGCAATTTTCCTTTCGGCACTTGGCTTTAAATGGATTATACGTTTTTGTATCTTACTTCATTTTGCTTATTTTTTTCTGTCATGAATTGCTTTTAATTAATTAATTATCTTCTAAATTTACAGTCAAGTTTGTGGACAGTGAATCTTAAATTTTTTACTTTAATGTATTTCTGTATCAGAATAAGAGAAATTTATTCCAGCAATAGCTTCATAAAGCCATAGTATTCTATTTAAGTAGGTCAGTGTTGAGGGTTTGGCATTTTCAACCCAGGTTTTTTTGGATTCTTATTCTTTGTTATTTTCCTGGGTCAGAGGCTCAGGTGCATGATGATTAGAATTTAAAGAAAAACAAATGAGTAAGACATTGTCTCTGGTCTCTGTAAGCTTCTAATCAACTACAGGGCCTAGGAAGTCAGTGAGTGGGGAGAATCTAAAAAACGAGAAACTCTTCATACAAGGCCAGCTGTGATAGTTTTTATATATTTATATCCCTTAGAAAGTTTAGTACTTAAACTGTAGTACACCTGCTCCATGGAGTACCACTCAGCAATAAAAAAAGAATTAACTTAATACATGCCATTAAATTAGCTTGGACAGGTTACAAGGGTGTTATGATGAATGAAAATGGCTAATCTCAAAGGGTTGCATACTGTTTGATTTTATTTCTGTAACAATCTCAATGTGACAGAAGTATAGTGATGGAGAATTGATGGGTCCTTGCCAGGGGTTAGGATTAAAGCGACTGTTATTAAAGGGCGGTGATGGGAACACCAAGGTGGTGATGGGGACAGTTCTGTGTCCCGATTGTGGTGACGGTTACTCGAATCTAGACTTGGTAAAACTATTTTGAGCAGTCCACATATGTGCACTCAGAGAGAATACAGTAAAAACAGATGAAACCCAAATCGTCGTACCTTAGTCACTAGTGTCAGAGCAATGTCAGTTTCCTGGTCTTGATCATGTGCTGTTATTATGTCGGGGATCATTGAGGGAGGCTGGAGGAAGGCTACATGGGAGCCCTGTAGTGTTTTTGCAGCTTCTTGTGAATTATAAACTATTACTTCATATGATAAAATATCCCCTAATTTTTGTGAGCAGAATATTTTTAAATGTTTTACAAAAGAAAGAAAACTAATAGTTTTTTTAAAAAGGTTTAAACAGAGAGCTCCCAGATTAGAGAGCGTACATGACTGGCCTTGAAGGAAACTTTTGTAAGCTGAAACTTGGTGCCAGACACGCTGAGTATTTTGTGACATTAACTCATTTCATACTCCCAACAACTTTGTGAAGTCACTATGATAATCTCATTTTGTAGTTGAAGAATTAAAAGTCCACAGTCACTCAATGCCAAGTGGCAGAACAAAAGTCTGAGGTAATATGGCAGCTGACTGTAGAGTCTGGGCTCTTGGCCTCTTCAAAAAGGCCAAGTGGGGTCCTGATTGACAGGGTAGGGGGAGGGGGAGTAAGTTAAGTTCTGTGGTGAAGAGAAGATATCCCAGGCGGAGGGCATGGCATGAACTGAAATGTGGATGTCAGAATCAAGAGTGATACGGTCACTGTGGTTCTTAATACCTGTTGCCCTAGAACTTGGTTCCTCATAGACTCTGATTCATATGATTTGGGTTGGTCAAGGGCATTGAGATCCACTAACCTGGAAAACATCAGGAGATAGGTTGGAGCCAAATGCTAAGGCCTTTATAAGAGCCAGAGAAGAGATTTTATTTTATTTTTTTATTTAGATAGGCAACAGGGAGTCTTTGAAGATTCTTGATTAGTAGTTTGACATAATAACAATTAACCTTGTAATTCTAGAATATAGGCTAGATCTTATTTTTATTAACATGATCGAACTCTCTGAGCTTCTCTGGGGATAAGGATCCACTTTCATAGCCTTTCTCTTAAATTACATCACTTTCATAAGAAATAGAATTAGGATTGTATTCCACAAAGCTGTTCAAAGAAAACCTCTTCTTCCTTCTCCCTCTCCCAGCTGAACAAAGTCCTTATCATACACATAAACGTCACAGTAAACGATCGCCAGCAACCATGGGGTCATGTCTATGATCCCACACTCAAGCCGGGTGAGCCTGCGCTCAGGCCAGTGACCTCGGGGTTTTGAACCTGGGTCCTCTGCAGCCCAGTCCTTTGCTCTGTCCACTGCGTCACTGCCTGGTTAGGCTGTATATATCTTTTGATCTCTGTTTTTATTTCTTTTTTGATCTAGTCATTTTTCGAAGTATGTTGTTTAATTTCCACATTTTTGTGGGTTTCTTTACTTTCCTTTTTTCAGTTGAATTCTAATTTCAAAGCCTTACGGTCAGAAAATATGCTTGGTATAATTTCAGTCTTTTTGAATTTGTTAATGTTAGTTTTGTGGCTGAATATTCAGTCTATCCTTGGGAAGGTTCCGTGCACACTGGAGAAGAATGTATTGATATAATCTGATGATCTGGGATGAAATGTCCTGTAACTGTCTATTATGTCCATTTGGTCTAGTGTGTTGTTTAAGGCCAATATTTTTTTTTATTGATTTTCTGTTTAGATAATCTATCTAAAGCCATCAATGGTGTGTTAGCCTCTAAGTGTGATCATGTTTTTGTCTTTTTCTATTTTTTGATCAGTTAGTAGATGTCTTATATAATATATTAAAGAGTGTTATATCTACTTGATATAATGTCCCCTTTATCATTTTGAAATATCCATCTTTGTCTCTGGTTACATTTGCTGGCTTGAAGTCAGCATTGTCAGATACGAGTATGGCTGCACCTGCTTTTCTCTGGATGTTATTTGCTTGGCGAATTATTTCCCAACCTTTCACTTTGAGTCTACTTTTGTCCTTGCAGCTCAGATGTGTCTCTTGAAGGCAGCATATGGTTTGGTTTTGCTTTTTGATCTAATCTGCTACTCTGTGCCTCCATTGGTGAGTTCGGTCCATTTACATTTAGGGTAATTACTGACACTTGAGGATTTCCTATAGACATTTTATGTTTTGTTTTCTGGTAGCTCTGTGTCTCCTTTGGTTCTTCTGTTTTGTGTTTCCATCAGTTGTTTCTGTTTGATGGTATGCCATACTTTGTTCCTTGTTTCTTCTTTATTTTAAGTTATGTGTTTCAGTAGTGGCTTTTTCATGGGCGGTTACCATTAGGTTATTAAGAAAAAATTTTCATATGTTTTAGAGTCCTTTGTCTTATAAATGCTTTTGCACTTCATCCTCTGTTGCTACTGCAGATCTTGATCCTCTCCTCTGTTATGTTATTGTTGTCACAGATAATTCTTATTTTTATTGTGACCTTGTTGAATCTTTTACTTGTAGTTTTCTGTTATTTTGTTCTTTGTATCTGGTTGAATAACCCCTTGAATATTTTCTGCAGTGGAGGTTTTCTGGTGATAAATTTCCTCAGCTTCTATATATCTGCAAAAGTTTTTATTCTTATTCAATGGATGGCTTTGATAGATATAGTATTCTTGATTGGTAATTCCTCTCAATACTTTAAATGTTTGGGTCAACTCTCTTTTAGCTTGTAGAGTTTCTGCTGAGAAGTATGATGATAATCTAATGGGCCTTCCTTTATATGTTAAGTTCTTTGCCCTCGGTACTTTGAAGATTCTGTCGTTCTCATTGATTTTTTGACAATTATATTGTTCTCTGCCTTCGAGAAGATCTGTTTGGGTTGAGGTAACTCAGCATTATGTTTGCTTCTTGGATTCGAGAATCTAACTCTCCACAGGCTTGAGAAGTTTTAGTTTTTTGTTTGAATAGTCTCTCCATTCCCTTTTCCCCCTCTTCTTCTTTTGATATACCCATTATTCTTTTTATAGCTGAGCAGAATCTTTTTAGTTTTATGTCTATTTTTGCTTTTATGCCAAGACCAATATCAGGAAGCTTTTTCCCTGTGTTTTCTTTTAGGAGTTTCAGTTTCAGATGTCACATTGAAGTCTTTAATCTGTTTTGAGTTGTTTTTGTGTATGGTGTAAATAGGGGTCTGGTTTCATTCTTTTGTGTGTGGATATCCAATCTTTCAAACACTGTTTATTGAAGAGACTTCCCTTTCCCCATTGTGAATTCTCAGCACTTCTGTTGAAGACCATTGGACCAGGTATGTTTATAATTATTTTAGCCTCTCTGCTCTGTTCCAAGGCTTGGCTGATATACCCCTGGTTATCTGGCAGGCCATTCATTGAACCCACCATGCTTTGCATCTAGTTTTATTTTTGTAGGTGACTTGAGAAATTCTACATTTTAAAGTATCCTAGATGGTTGATGAGAACAGATAATTTGAGTTTGAAATCATACTTACAAGGTGATGTTTATTTCAGGTCTATCATATGCAAGTCACACGGTTGGTTTCACACCCCCAGCTTCACTGACTAGAGCCGGAATGTCTTACTACAATTCCCCCGGTCTTCACGTGCAGCATATGGGAGCGTCCCATGGTATCACAGTGAGTATCCGTGCAGTTTGAAGAAGTACTTTATTTCAGATGGTGGTAGCAACTGGTCCTCCTTAGGAGACCAGGGTTGATGCCCTTAGACATTCACTTTTCTTCCTCCCAGTTTGATACTAAATTCACCTCCTTCCTCATAGTCTGTACTGAATTCTGTTATTGATGCTAAAGTCCATCTTTGAAGCAAAATTTCAACTTTGCTTTCTTTGAAAAATTGCACTTTTGAAACCTGTGAGCTCTGACCAGTGCCTTGATTGAACTCCAGCCAGCTCCTTGTCCTAACAAATTATTGTTAGTTGCCATAGTGTCTAAAATACTTATTGTCTATACTTTCATGGTTCACTAGCCCTCAGTATTCTTCCTGAAATTAGCCTTATGTGTAATTTTACTCAGAACTTTTTCAAACTTCATTTTGGGAATTTCTTTTCTTTAGAACTTATTATTTAGTGGAGTAATAGAGAAATTGGAAATATAGCTAATGGGAGTTTGTAAGTAGGAGAGCATGGAAGTTATTCCCAATAAAGGAATCTCTCTCTCTCTCTCTCTCTCTCTCTCTCTTTTTTTAGCAAGGATGGGGAAGGAGAGAAGCATCAACTTGTAGGTGCTTCATTTTAGTTGTTCATTGCTTGCTTCTCATAAGTGCCTTTATTGGGGGGCTCAAGCCAGCAACCGTGAGATCATGTCAGTAATCCCAGGCTCAACCCAGAGACCCCATGCTGAAGCTGGGGAGCCTGCTCTCAAGCTGGCAACCTCAGGTTTTGAACCTGGGACCTCAGCATCGTAGATCTACACTCTATCCATTGTACGACCACCAGTCAGGCCCAATAAAGGAATCTTTAAAAGGAGAAACTACTCACCAAAAGCATGTGAGATCTTTCTGAAACTATTCTGCTGGTTTGATGGGCTTTATGTAAAAGTAAAACTGTAGCTTTTAGGATATTGAAAACGTTTTAGTGACAGAAGTCTGTTGGGACAGATACAAGGAGAGGATGTGACAGATGTATAGACTTTAATGTTTGGACTGTCCCGTTGAAAGAGGACAGGTGAAGTAGTGTGGCCAATGCAAGTTTTATAGTAATTTTGCTTTTTCATGGGTGTAGGTATAAACTCTGCCTTATTTAACTTTTCATTACCAGTTTAGAAACCAGCAGAGATGGGTAAGGAAATCACTGGGGGTTTTTTGTCTGTCTTTGTCAGTTTTTCACTGGCTTCAGGCCCGAGTCAGACTGTGTTGGAAATGAACTGTCTGTACCTAACCTGACCTGCTCTGTTCCTCTCCTCTCTACAGAGACCTTCACCACGGAGAAGCAACAGTCCTGACAAATTCAAACGGCCCACCCCGCCTCCGTCTCCCAACACACAGACCCCAGTGCAGCCGCCCCCGCCCCCGCCCCCACCGCCCATGCAGCCCACGGCCCCCTCAGCAGCCCCCACGCAGCCCGCCGCTTCCCAACATCCAGTGCACCCCTCCTCCCAGCCTTAATGCATGTGCGCAGTCGGAATCTCGTGTTGGGACTCAGACAGTGGAGCCGTCTACTCGATGCCAAAGGCTTCCTTCCCTGGCATATTTGGATCTGACTTATTTGCACTGAGGTTATCTAGGCTTCACTATTAATTGTGTTGTAAATGTTTGTCGGAAACGCAGCCGGTGTTGTGGGTTACAACACTAGACAGGTGACTTTTCCATCAGCGTTGTACTTGAATCGACATGTGCGTCCGTTCCCCGGCTGCACCCTTTGCTGTTCAGTGTTTGGTCAGCCAGCAGCAGTGTGCAGTTTTTGCTTGGCCCAGAGCTTCATTTTCCTGGCTTTTAGTTTTGTAAAATAAAAAAGGGATATCTTTTTTACATTTTTTTCCCACGAAGTTGCAGAAAATTACTGAGCTATTATCACCATCCCCCCATTATAATGGTGTTTACTGAACATACCAGTAATTCAGCACTACAATTCAGACCTTTGGAAATTTAGCTTTCAGTGTAGAATGGAAAGTTAGACGGGTCAGTGCCCAAGACAATATACTGTTTAAGAGAGCTTTCTACAGACACACTTTTTATAGGTTATTTTCAGTATCGCAACATCTGTGTCTCTTGCAAAACAGCCAAAAGTAATGGATCACCTGGCTGTACCTTTTCTACCTGCATAGGATGGATGATTACTGTATATTAAAGTGTGATTCTTTCTTTGTTCTGAATGTTAATCTACCCAAGCTGGCCCCCTTTAACATGAATCCATAGATGTTGACCTCCCACCGAGGTTGTGACGGCTGATTAGAACATGCTCTTTGATTTCTGCTGCAGAAGGCAAATGCAGTTATAACAACAACAAAGGCTATTATCCCTTTCCGTTTTTTGTATTCCCCTAAAATAGAGTTTGAACAAATATTTTAAAAGGTGCAAAATGATTAGAAGATACTATTTGAAGTGAACGTTACAGGAATACCTTGGCATAGGTAATGGCCAGACGATACCTTACTGCGTGGTGAAAAGAGGAGGTGCAGAGGAAAGTAGCACATTAGTACTGATGACTGCTTATGTCGCCCAGTGTGAGCAAGGGCAGTGTGTACAAAGAAGTATATCCTGAATACCATATCTTCATTCTTTTAGCACAAGTAAATCATTTGGTTTCACTTTGAAGTGAAACACTGTAAGTCACTCTTTTCTTAATACTTGCAACATCTTTATTTTTGCTTTTCAGCAGTTACTGTTTTGTACTTTGGTAGTAAAATGATTTTTACCACCTGTGTTTGCATATTTATATATGCTGTGGACGAAAATAACTTACTAGAGAATGTATATTTTATGATGAGAATGTGTATCTGTTGGATATAATCAGAGGACTGAAAGTTAATTTATCCGTAATTTTTAAGAGTCCATGTTTTGTGACAACCATCTCTAATAGCTAGCTCTTTATTGAACACACTCCTAAACATAAGGAACCATGACATTGTAGATATTTAATATTGTACAGTATAGAAGCCTCCATTTTTGCCTTTGAATGAATATTTAAGAGTTACAGAAAGAAAAAAGTCTTGTTGGAATATAGTGTTTGACTAGCATTTTAAGAACTTGAGAGTAAAAGCAACAATAGAATTCTTCACCTCTTCCTGTTTCCACCCCCAGAACTGAGAGCGTCACTCCTTAATTGGTTGGAAGGAATTGTACGTCTATATAAATTGTATTTATAATGTGTGTGTAATATACATAATTATAGTACAGTTCTCAAAAAGGAGGAGAAGTTTGTCATAGTATTGAGGCTTTAGATTGTTACTATGATCAGCCTGGGTCAGACCCGACCCGGGGAATTTCACCGACAGCTCCTTGTCCCTCCTGGTACATTGCCATTCCGGGGGATTCTGAGAGTAGGCAAACAAAATTTGCCTTCATGGTACAGTTCTTGGTGTTCCTCCTAGGAGAAATATGGCATATGTTTACAAGAATCTTCTACAAGATTTTAGATTTCAGTGCTGTTGGGTAATGTCTTACGCTCAAACAAGAAAGTCTTTAATATAAGGATCTTCCCTCTACTTCCTATCAATTTAGTAACCTGCTGAAAGCACAACAGTGAAAGCATTGCCATGTGGCGAATGACAAAGCACCTGGAGTGAGCAAACAGCCCCTAATAAATGCCTTTTAGAGACACGGTCCTTGACCTTCCGATTCCTGCTGAAATGTAATGCTGGGTTCCCTTGATCAGTCATTTCATTTCAGCTAAAACACAGCTCCTTCGAACAGCACCTTTTCAACATAAATCTAGCTTCCTTTCCCTGCAGACATTCAGAATCAGTCAAACAAATACTACTATTTTAAATTTATACCGTTTCCTGTCCTTGTAAAGTGATTTTGTGACCCCATATGGAGCCTGTCACACTTGGGCAGTACCTGCTATGACAATTTCTTGGCAATGATTTAACCGTCAGGGACCCATCAGATTCAGACCCTGAGCCCATGGGAAGCTGACTTACCTCAGCCATTTGTCACGAGGGCAGAACAGGAGTACTGCCATTCCTGTTGCCCACTCGCCCTGGGTACCTCTGGGCTGACTCCCAAAAGGCCCCTGTAAGATCAGTGGCCGTCCCAAAGGCAGGCGGGAGGGGGCGAGAGTAGCGTCCGTAGCTTCATTTTCCTGTCTGCAGACAGAGACCCTTGGCTACACTGTGCTGCTAATGGGATAAGGACTCCATTGCCAGATTACCATGCCTTTACACGAAACCAAAAGAACTTACCTAATACCTGACACCTCTCTGGGCTCTGAACTGCTTTCTCTCAAAAGCATGCTGGCATTCTAGACAGAATTCTAGACATTTGGCAGATGATGGAAGAATTTAAGATTTCCTGTACCTTGCTCCTCTGTTGACTGAAGGGAGTTTTAAATTCTGAGCTCTTGAGATACCACAGCCATGGAATGAATGTGACCAGAATGTGGCTTTAACACCAAGTGCTGCTGTCCTTTTGTAATTGATTTCAGATTTGACCAGAAATAAGGAATAATGTGACTTTTTGTTAACTGTTCAATTGTAGGAAAATAGCATAGGTAACACCCTTTGTTAGGTAGACACAAACTTTCCCTTCACAAAGCCTTGCTTGTAGGGAGTGCCCAGTAAGACAAGAAAAAACATAGTAAATTGCTTCGAGAGCTCAACAATTTTATCGAACTCAGTACAGAAGAGATACTTCTGTGTAACTTGATCTTCTCTCCAGTACTTGTCTTATAGATAACCAACACTGAAAACTTCGTAGTGATGACTACCAAAGAAATACATAGAAACACCACCTTTTATTTCCAAATTATTCAAGAGCCAGCCATCGATGCTGCTAATGAGTTCCATGCTCAAGAGCCATTGGAAGAGGTTAAGGGGTTTTTAGGTTTTTGTTTGGTTTTTGCATATTTTTTCTCTTAAAAAAATTTTTTTTGATAAAACACACACATAGCTGTTTGCATAAAATGACGGGGAGCATATTGCAGAATGCTCAGCAGTTGTGGTTAACCGCCAAGCTCGGACTGCCTCCCGTCCGTTAGGCAATCGGAGGAATCCTATCTGTGTCCATGACAGGGGGGGTGCTGTGTGTGTGCACGTGTGCGTGTGTGCGTTCATGCCTTAACTTGGTTACTGCTCAACTTAGTTCTTGACTTAGTTTGCACCGTCATCTAGATTGTATTATACATCTCGATCTGAACTTCATCCTGGCAAAAACAAAGTTGCAGGCACAACAGTTAAAGAATGCGTTTCTCCAGAAGAGTGTTGGATCAGGTTGACCCTGAGGCTTCTTTGGACTTTCTCTGGAACTGAGCATGGAAAGCAAAAGTGGACTGTCAGACAGACATCAGTGAGGAAGAGAAGAGAGTCCAGTGCTAGCATGTCCTGGCCGCTGCGTATCTGTGCACACTGTATGTTCATGATAGCTTGTATACAACTTGAATAGGTTGAAGTTCTGGTAATAGAAGCAATCTTGACATTCTTGGTCAGAGTTTAGAGAGATGTAAGACTTCCAATTAATGTCTTATTTACTTTATGTTGATTAGTCTTTGATACATGTGCTGAATCAGAAACCTAAATAAAGATAATTTTTTAAAATGTACCTCTTGAGCCTTAAACCTTATTTCTTTCTGGTCTGTGAGTTGGAAAATGAACATTGTTTCCCTGTTGTTTCTGATAGATATCTAACATAGAATCTGAATCCTAAAGGCTCCCTTAGAAAATAAACTTACCAAAAGGACAGAAAAGGGTCAGGTATTGTTCTGTTTCTTAATTGGGGTGCTGGTTACCTAGATATATTGACTTTTTGAAATTTCCTTGAGCTATATGCCTATGATTCGTGCATTGTTCTTTGTTGTATTTAAATCTATAACTGGAAACCTAGGGGATTCTGAAAATTAAATAACACTCTTGAATTCCAAAAATGTTATATAAACAGTTTTATTATCAGACTTTGGACATTCTATTTGATATATTAGCTTTTTTTTTTTTTTTAAATAAGTTTTATTTATTTTCTTAATTTTTTTTTATTCTATTTTTTTTTTTTTTTTTTTTAGAGAGGAGAGAGAGAGGGAGAGAGACTGACAGAGAGGGAGAGAGAGGAGAGAGAAGGGGGGAGGAGCTGGAAGCATCAACTCCCATATGTGCCTTGACCAGGCAAGCCCAGGGTTTTGAACCGGCGACCTCAGCATTTCCAGGTCGACGCTTTATCCACTGCGCCACCACAGGTCAGGCTATTAGCTTTTCTTAACATTTTAAATCTCTGTATGGTTTCCTCTTCCTACTTTGTAGGAAGCACGGCTTTTGAATTAGTTCCAGGTTTGAGGAGCAGTTCTTTCACTAGGCCAGTCACTTAGCCTCTGAAGCTCAAGTCCCTTCCCTATGAAACAGGGATATTCGATACCTTGCCAAAATGCGAAAGTTGAGGTGAGAGCTAGTACCGCTCCTTACACACAAGACACAGTCCAGTGCCTTCCGTATCCGTTCCCTTAGGGAGAACCTTGGTATGTGCAGTGATTTTCATACACGTTTGGGCAGGGAGGGTGGATGCTGCATTTAGTTAGGCCCCAGCAGTTGGCGTTTATATTCTGGGGGGAAGCACAATACTTAGCAGGATCCCTAGTCCTTAGGAACTTAGTCCTCAAGACCCGAGTTGTGATACCGTTTTAGGAGTTCAAACTGTTTAAACCTAGGCCCCTTTCTATATAAAAGTGCAATAAAACTTGAGTCTTGACTCACTCTGGCTTAATCAAGATTCCATGTTAATTCAGTTACTAGAAAAGGTTTTTTAATTTGGTTAGTCATGTGGTAAAGTGAAATGACCAAAATCTCAAAATGCTTCTCTATTCTTGGCAGCTAGATTTGAGTTGTAACTTGGTGAAAATGTTGACCAGACCCAGGACCTCTAGATTCAAGTCCTGGGTATGTCTGCCAGCTTCAGTTTTCTGATCTGTGTAATGGAGATGGCCACTCTGATTACGGTTAGAGTTTGAAGAAAATAGGATCTACACAGAATGCTGTAACATGTAGGTGAAGTTTAAGCTGCACGGGAACAATTTTTTCCTTTTAATGCCTTCTAGAGGCTGTGTCCACATGGTTCTTCTAAAATTGAAATGGTTGATTTAGAAAAGTGTTTATGTAAAACTCAAGGAGATTTGGGTTATTTTTAACATATAGGCTACTTGAATCAAAATGTTTTGTGGAGCCTGACCAGGTGATGGCGCAGTGGATAGAGCATCGGACTGGGATGCAGAGGACCCAGGTTCGAAATCCCGAGGTCGCCTGCTTGAGCGCAGGCAGGCTCACCAGCTTGAGTGTGGGGTCACTGGCTTGAGTATGGGATCATAAACACGATCCCAAGATTTCTGGCTTGAGCCAAGGTCACTGGCTTGAGCAAGGGATCACTCGCTCTGCTGTAGCCCCATAAGCAAGGCACATATGAGAAAGTATCAATGAACAACTAAGGAGCCACAACGAAGAATTGATGCTTCTCATCTTTCTCCCTGTCTGTCCCTCTCTCTGTCTCTCTGTCTCCGTCACACACAAAAACATTTTGTGTAGAAATACAATTGCATTCAGTCACTAATGTTTAATCTAGGCCTAAACACTCTTTAGAAATAGATGAAATCAGTGCATAGTTGGTTATGGGATGTGCCTGATGTCTGTGTTGACCTAGGAAATTTAATTCCTGCCCCTTAGATTTTTCTGTTCCCTTACATACCCCCCTCATTCCATATCACACTGAATGCTGTTGAACTAAATATATTTAGGTCTTTTTCTAAAGATCTGATTTTTAATACCCTCTGTAATGATGGTACAACTTCAAGATTATTAATGGTCCCAAAAAGAGGTCTTAGTAATTGATCTTAACAATGTCTACCCTTAAAAACAAAAAAAGTCAGACCCAGCCGGAAGTGAAATAGGTGACAAAATTGATGAGAATGTGAGAAAAGCTATTGTGAACATTCCCTGTGTGTTCGGCAGGGTGGGGGAAAGCACTAGTATGTGAGAAAAATAGTGCAAAAAGACCCAGAGTGAACTTTGAAAGATGAAAATACAACATCTGAAATTTAACAAAAACATTTGCTTTAAGTCTCTTGTGGATTTAGGGTTTGCTCTTTAAATGTTCCTAAGGGACTTTAAAAAGGCAAATCTTGAAATTCAAGTTAAGTCTCGTTGGCCTTCTTTTCTCCCCACGCCCCATCCCCTGGAAATAGCTCTGCCGGGATTGAACCACTGTTGGGAAATTATTAACCTTGGGGACCGACTGAACTCCTATTAGTCACTTTAATGTCAGGCACAATGCCTCAAGCTGTAAGGTACCCGGGTAGAAGGTAGAAAGTGTCCAGTGAGTTCAGTTCTGGTCTAAATCCAGTTTTCTCACCTACAAAGTAGGAATGAGAATGGGATCATTAGGGTCCAGTGAACATTCTGTTAAAACTTAAGAGTATTAGGTTCTGTGGATTATAACTTTTTAACTATTTCCAATATAATTCATTCTACAACTTTTTTTACGCATGAATCATGCCAGCCATTGTGTACAGTACCGGAAATGTGGAGGGCAAGAATGCTACCATTCCCTCTCGTTCGGAGCTTAGGTTTACAGGTGTGGTCAGTGTTATGACTGGCAACAATGCAGCAGGATCCCTCTGCATTAGAAAAGAGGAAAGGTCAGAGAAGACTTCCAGAGGAACTGATGATCATCAAGCAGGTTCTGGAAGAACAGAAGAGCAGGTGGGAATTAAGTGAAGAGTGCTAGGGACAGATGACACAGCATGTGCAAATCCTGGAGGTAAGAGCATCAATCCAAGTGATGTCTGGGTTCCCTGAACACAGACTGAGACAAGGACTTGGTGCAGGAAGCTTACTTGAGAGGTGAGTATAACGGAGAGAAGGAGACCAAAGAGGGATGTGTTGAACCTGTTAGCATTTTAGGCAGCTGGAGCCCAGTCCAGTTCCATGGGGTTGTTCCAAGGAATCACTTAGAAAGGACCTCAGAGGACAGGAATGCTGGGACCTAGGTCCACTAATTCCTTTACCTTTGGGTGTAAGGTACCGATAAGAATGACCCCATGTTAGGATTTTCTGAATTGTGCATGAGGCTTCCTTGGAAGTCTGAGGCAGCAAAGCCAAGAGTTGCCACTCCAAGTTGGATGAGGGATGTTGGCAAGGTGCATGAGTGGTGAAATCTGTCGGCCGATGGGGTGTGAAGCATTGTACCAGGTTTACAGCAGGGGCATGGCCTGGGCGCTAAATACCTCCTGCTATCATTTATTTGGTTTGGCCTGAAGGGTTCGGGGGAAAAAATATTTTCCCCAAGGGTGGAAAAATGTAACATGTTTTATTTTCCACTTTTTCCTCCCCCCGCCAGCTTTCCTGAGGGGAAAAAATGATATACAATACTGTATAAGTTCAAAGTATATAATGTAATGATCTGATACATGTATATTGTGAAATGATCACAATAATATTAGTTAACATATCCATCGCCTCACATAGTGACAATTTATGAAAATTGTAAAAAATATTTTTTTTATTTAAATGGAGGTATTTTATTTTTCAAAAAAATCAGATTCTTAATTTCTCTTGAAAAGTAAGATTGCTGCAGGGCCTCAACCCCTCCGAGCACAGTGATCATGGGGCCTGCAGGCTTCTGAGTTTGTGGACCCCTTGCGGAATGAAGGAGGCGTGGCTAGAGATTGTGCCTATGCATGGGGACTAGGAAAGGGGAAGGGGAGGTGAAAACGGAAGCCCCTCTTACATGGGAATTCCTAGCACAAGTTCAGCTAATAAGAAGAAAGTAGTATGTTGATTACCTAAATTAGGTGATGGATACCTGAGAGTTCCTTAGACTAGTTTCTGCTTCTGTGTTTTTAACCTCTTCATCATAAAATTTTCAGAAATCAAAAGAGGAGAGGATCAAGAGATTTTTAAGAATGGAAAGGAAGAAGGGAGTCTTGGGGAAGACAGTGCTAGAGATGCCACCCGGGGAAAATTCTAATTTTTGCAAGAAGGCAGCAGTATTTTATATACCACCCTATGAAAAAATAAAAAAGTGAAAGTTGTTCTGAACTGAGCGTAAGTTTATGGGCTTACGAGCTGTTGACTCTGGGGAACTGGATTGGACTGATTGACGTCCTGGTGAAGTTAAACAAGAGAACGTTCTCTCCTTTATTCCCTTTTTGTTTCCATATGCCCATTTCCACAGGTGATAGGTCTGGCCTGCTCAGGGCTTCTCTTCTGCTTGGGAAAGGCCACTGATTGCCGCTGTCCTGCAGTTCTAATTCTTAAGTTGAGATGTGATGTTTACGTTTTGGGTTGACTTCATGAAATTTTGGGGTAAGAGAGGGTGAATTCAAAAGTCCCAATGAAGGTACATCAGTAATGAGGTTATACTTAAGCAAATATGGAGTGAGACACCCCCTTCCCATAGCCTCCCTGACTTTAATAATGTGGTTAGGGAAAGAAATCATTGAGCTGTATTTTACTTTGACTTTGTAGAAATAGGAGGTTCAACTTGTGGGTGCTTTCTGTGTGGTCAGCCTTCCTCTGTGGACTCGCTTTACATGCCTTTCAGGTTATACAATTTGTTACTAGGTTGAGTAGCACAACTGGGCATAAATCAAGGTGAGATGCAGAGTAAGGGGTCAGTCCTCTGTGGCTCTGGTTCAGGTATGATTAATGTCCTGTTTGATCAGTTTCAGACCTTTGAGTAGCTTCTAACTTGCTTCTCTCACTAGTTCTAGGTCAGTACTTAAGAAGAGAGATAGCCCTGGCCGGTTGGCTCAGCGGTAGAGCGTTGGCCTGGCGTGCGGGGGACCCGGGTTCGATTCCCGGCCAGGGCACACAGGGGAAGCGCCCATTTGCTTCTCCACCCCCCCTCCTTCCTCTCTGTCTCTCTCTTCCCCTCCCGCAGCCAAGGCTCCATTGGAGCAAAGATGGCCCGGGCGCTGGGGATGGCTCCTTGGCCTCTGCCCCAGGCACTAGAGTGGCTCTGGTCTAGGCAGAGCGATGTCCCGGAGGGGCAGAGCATCGCCCCCTGGTGGGCAGAGCGTCGCCCCTGGTGGGCGTGCAGGGTGGATCCCGGTCGGGCGCATGCGGGAGTCTGTCTGACTGTCTCTCCCCGTTTCCAGCTTCAGAAAAATACAAAAAAAAAAAAAAAATCAAAAAGAATTTGAATACCCAATAATAAAAAAAAAAGAAAAAAAAAGAAGAGAGATAAAAAATATTTAAATGGCCACGTGGAAATGGGAAGCACATTTCTGATACTTCTGAGCTCCATCTCTAAAAGGATCATCACATATTTCATCTTGGCTATTAAACCAAATTGTTCAAAAAACTAAATAAATGTAGGGTGGAGGAAACCTCTAACATTCTTTCCTTCTAACTTCTTTACAAGGATAAAATTTGTTAATTTGACATTGTTAGTCTAGGACAGTGGCGACTGAGCAATGGAACCAGCAATAGTTTGATTAGATTCTACTAGCACCCAGATTTCCAGCCACCTTCCTCTCCTAATCTGAAGAGCTCCGTCTGTGAATTCCATACCTTTATCTGAAAAGAGGTCCTTGTTTTCCTTGGTCATGAAGAAGATACTTCAGACCAGTCTGACTCAGCCATCAAGAGTTAGTTTCCTGAGATGGGAACTGTAGCAGCGTGGAGGAGGAAAGAAGTGATTTCATTTGTAAAACAATTAAAAACCAAGTGATTGTTTTAATATTATTTACTCTCTGTATGCTTTAGGAAAACAAGTGCCTTGAATCGACATTAAGATCCTCAGTTGTTAAATAACTTTTATTACCATTCAGACAAAGTTCAGGTTGTTCATGTTACTGGCCCATTTTATGCGTTGAAAGTCTCTCCCAATGTTAGAAAAAAGATACCCACTTTTCAAACTCAGGGCCAGGTTTGACCTGAAATACCTGTGAGCCCATATCATGAGTTACATTTTTCTTAGTTTTTGCATGATAAATAAAATTATCTGTAAGCTTGAGTCCATTTCTGTCTCTGAAGGAAAGTTCAGCCTATATATAAAGAGGTTGCCAACACCCATTATCTTGATCTCTCTAGGTTAATCAGTTTCTAAGAATTATACTTCTCCAAGATTTACCCTCTTGTCAAATCTGGTTACAGGAAGACCAGAGAAAGAAGTTCATTGATATTAGGTGTGGCTCCTTTTCACTTTTTTCTTCATCAAAACCTGCTTTTGTTGTAGCTATTGATGTATATGTTCAGCGTGTAGGTGAGAGGATGAGCGCTGGACTTAAGTGCCTAGTTTCAGATAATGGGTCTGACACTGAGGTCCTTAGGTAAATTGCATAACCACTCGGAGTCCATTTTCTCATCTTCATAGAGTTGTGTGAAATAAGTGTGTTATTATATACAAAGTTTTTTTTCTATTTTTTTAAGTGAGAGGAGGGAAGACAAACAAATTCCCATATGTCCCCCCCAACCAGGATCCACCTGACAACTCCTGTGTGGGGCCGATGCTGAATCAACTGAGCTATTTTTAGCACCTGAGGCTGATGTGCTCAGACCAATCGAGCTTTCCTCAGCACCCAGGGCCAATGCTTGAATCAATTAAGCCATGCAGGAGGGAAAGAAGGAGAGAAGGGGAAAAGAAAAAGAGGTAGGGGGAGAGAGAGAAGGAGAGAGAGAAGGATAGAGGGAGGGGTAGAGAAGCAGATGATCTCTTCTCTTGTGTGTCTCTTTACTTGGGATTGAACCCAGGACGTCTGTACACTGGGCTGGTGCTCCATCCAATGAGCCAATTGGACAGGGCTTATATGTAAAGTTTTTACAACATGAACTTAGAACTTGGGACAAGTTAAGCCTTCAATATATGAGAGCTGTTACTATATACCATATTTCCACCCTATTTTGAAAAATTTGGGGTCTAAAAACTGGGTGCATCTTATACAGTGGTTGATTTTTTTTACTTGCATTTCCCGCTTTTTCATGCTTAAGGAGTTGTATGAATTTTATGATGAATAAAACTTGAGTTCAATAACTTTATGTAATACAATTTTTTTCAAGTTTTGGGCCCCAAAATTAAGGTACATCTTATACATGAGGAAATATGGTATTCCTGTATCCCACGGCTTTGCAGCACCAGGGCTGTTCTGCCAATAGATGTCAAATTAGCTTGTCATATCACCAAGATTTTCTTTTTTAATTTTCACTTTCTGAAAATGCAATTTTATAAAAAGACAGTTGCGTTCTTCAAAACTGATATTTCTTTTTCCAGCAATACTGGTGTATAAATGCTGTGTCTAAAAGGTGTCATATTACTTTTCAGAATTTTCCTGAGTTTTATATAATCTCACTTGGAGCGCTGTATGGAAGCACTTGTCCTCATCAAGTTCCCACCTTGAAAATGTGGCCCTGGCCGGTTGGCTCAGCGGTAGAGCGTCAGCCTGGCGTGCGGGGGACCCGGGTTCGATTCCCGGCCAGGGCACATAGGAGAAGCACCCATTTGCTTCTCCCCCCCCCCCTTCCTCTCTGTCTCTCTCTCTTCCCCTCCCGCAGCCGAGGCTCCATTGGAGCAAAGATGGCTCGGGCGCTGGGGATGGCTCCTTGGCCTCTGCCCCAGGCGCTGGAGTGGCTCTGGTCGCGGCAGAGCGACGCCCCGGAGGGGCAGAGCATCGCCCCCTGATGGGCAGAGCTTCGCCCCTGGTGGGCGTGCTGGGTGGATCCCGGTCGGGCGCATGCGGGAGTCTGTCTGACTGTCTCTCTCCGTTTCCAGCTTCAGAAAAATACAAAAAAAGGAAAAAAAAAAAGAAAAAGAAAAAAAAAAGAAAATGTGATGACGTATCTGGCAGTCCTGGAAACTGGGCAGAATGCTCCTTTACTTGCCTGTATCTGCTACCCACCCTTCCCTCAGCTTGCCCAGAAATGAAACGGGGCCAAGACCCATTTATATGGGTATACAGTGTCTCTGGATGGGGCAGAGACACTGTATACACAACTTGATAACTGTCCTTTGTCACATCCTCTTTCCTGTCCCCACTGTGCCCAAGCCAGTCTCATCTCTAAACACACTGGGCTGATTAAGGACAGGAAGTTAATTTCCTAATAAATATTTTCAAGGGCTGAAGGGCAGTTCTTTGGGTGCACGTTGCCAGTTACCTTCACTTGGACGAACCTTCCTGCAAGAAGCCGAGTCTCCCTCAAACAGCCCTGCGGCCACCTGGGACCATGTGCGTTCTGCCAAGGGAAAACGGGAACGGGCTCTGTCCCACTCTGGCAGGATTGTTGAGGGATGTTTGGAACCTGGAGTGTGAGAAACACTTTCTTCTGTTGCTGTGAGGTCACATGGAGAGGTCGTGAGCTTGTGAGAAGAGAATGTGTTGGTTATTGAATTTTATTGTTTGAGAATTTGCTTGGTTTTTCTTACGAGCTTCATGGATTCTTTCATTCAATAGACATTTACCAAGCCAGGTTCTACTTAATAAAACAAACAAACAAGCATACCAAAAAAAAAAAAACCCGAACAAACAAACAAAAAACTTCAAACCAGTTTCTTGAAATGTAATCGGGGAAAAGATACCTAAAAAACAGGTTGAATACATAATTCCATAGGGTGTTTTTTTCACTTCTTTTTTTGTTTTGTTTTGTTTTACACATGTTAAAACCTGTAGCCTTTCTACTCATGCTCCCACCAAGTACAGCCAGAGCAGAAACACCGGGGCCCGGACCCCGGGTTACACCCTCCCAGGCCCTGACCCCAGACCTGCTCCTGTGAGCTAGGCGTACAAAGCGCTGCAGTGCGGGGATCCCCTGGGGAATGCCAAAGGGCTTGAGAGCCCCACCCCGGCACCCAGGCGGCATCCGCGGACTCTGCCCCGGGAGGGCGGGCATCGCCCTCCATTCCCAGAGGGCTGAGAGGAAGGGCTTGCGGCCGCCACCGCTGGAGCGGGGGCTTGGGAAACTCAGTGCAGTCCTGGACTGGAGGAGAATGAACAAGGACGCCTTCAGCAAGGAGTTCTAAGAGGGTGGGGCGGGGAAGGGCGTGTTTCTGAGTGCCTGTGAAGGGAGGCACAGTGGGGCAGGAGGGGAAGCCTCGGGGACCTCAGAGAATGGGTCTGCCCCTCAGGCGCTTGTTCTTGCAGACCTGGAGGCCAACCCCAGTGGCCACTCGAGTAACTCCTGCAACCCCTCCTTAGTCTTGAACACCTGAGGTAGACACTTGAGGTAGCCAAAGGCACTGATCTAGTTCGCCCTGGCCTGGCCTTTCACAGATGCACCGGCTCCTGATTCATCTGGGCCCGCTCTCTGCTGGTCTGCGCATCCTGCGGCAGCCCTTCCTATTTCCCGGGAAGATGACGGGCGTATCAGGGCAGAGAGGTGTTTCACCTCCAGAGTGCACTTCTCAGGAGTGTTTCCCGGGCTGTCCCGGCTGTCGATGAGAACGATATCATTGTTGGGGGTAGGAGAGAGGCTGGTGGCGACCATAGTCTTCCTGCCCTGCTGTGTCCCACAGGGCCAGCTCCACCTGCTTGCCGTCTGCCTCTGTGTCTACCATGCAGACAGTGGGGACACAGACCTCTGGAACTGGTCCTTGCTGAAGACAATGAGGGGCAGGTCTTCCCACAGGCCCCCTCCTCCACAATCACCAGTTTCTTTCCGATCACAACCATAATCCTAAGCCACCTTCAGCTACGAGGCTGGTGCTGGACACAGAGCTTCTGTCGTTCATTTCTTATAGTCATTGGCAGGCTGGACTGTAACACTTCTGGAAAGTTAAAAAAAAAACACACAGGAGATCTGCCTCCAGCAATAAAAATGGGTGTGAGAGACAAAGTATTCAAGTGTGTATAGCATGTATTAAATAAAAATAAAAGCAATAAAATGAATTTGCCAGTGTGAGGTGACTTCAGATAATACACTTTTATTATTTTTGGTGCGGAAAACCCTAGAAGTTCAAAAGTCCTCCCTTCCGCCTCCTGTAGTGCCTGAATTTTCCTTGTTGATCTTTATGGATTAGGAGTCGTGATGGGAAAGGCAGAAATGTCATCCCTGGGAAGGATCCATTTCTCAGGTTGCAGTGCAGAGTGTTGCAAAGTGCATAAACCTGGACCTGGAGAGAATGTTTCCAGTCTTCCTTGGCCACTTGTTCACACGCTGTGGCCCTGGACCAGTTCACCATCTCTTGCCATCAAGAGTCTATCTCTGGGCCTGACCAGGTGGTGGCGCAGTGGACCCAGACGCGGAAGACCCAGGTTTGAAACCTTGAGGTCGCCGGCTTGAGTGCGGCTCATTCGGCTTGGGTGGAGCTCACCAGCTTGAGGGAGGGTTTGCTGTCTTGAGCGTGGGATCATAGACATGACCCCATGGTCACTGGCTTGAGCCCAAAGTTTGCTGCCTTGAAGCCCAAGGTCACTGGCTTGATCAAGAGGTCACTCATTCTGCTGCAGCTCCCTGGTCAAGGCACATAAGAAAAAGCAATCAATGAACAACAAAGATGCTGCAATGAAGAATTGATGCTTCTCATCTCTCTCCCTTCTTGTCTGTCTGTCCATCTCTCTGTCTCTCACTCTGTCTTGGTCACACATACAAAAAAAGAGTCTATCTGTGTGCCTGATACATAGAAAATGGTCACAAATTTCTTATTTTTCAGAATCTTACCCACCCAAGTTCCTTAACCCGGAAATCTGGGCAGTGTCCTGAACTTGTCACACTCTCTCTGCACCCAATTCAAACCAGGCACAAAATCTTGCCAATTTTCTCTGCATTTAGTTTAATCTTGCTTGTCCTCTCCACTCCTGCCCCAAGTCAGTTCAGTTCTTTTTTAAAATTTTTATTGTTTACTTTATTGTGTTGACACAGTTTCAAGCGTCCCACTCAATATAGCACCCTGCATTGTGCCCCGTATGCCCCCTGCAAAGTCTCTTCCATATGCTCCTCACCCCCTAACTAGACCCCCTTTCCCTCTGGCTATTGCTACCCTGTTGTCTGTATGTATCCTCATGGGGTATTTGAGCTCCTGCATAGTTGTAAGTATAATGTTGTCATAATTTATCCCACCTGTGTCTGTCAATTTATTTCCACTTGCCTCCTCTCTTAATGGTCTGGCTCATGTTTCTTCATAAAGCTCTAGGCCAGTTATTAATACCAGCCCAGTGACTTTCCTGATCAACCTAGGAGCATGTGGTATTTTTCACAAAAGAGGAAGATTATCTCTATGACTTTGGACTTCGCTTATTGAACCCCCTGAACAGTAAGTTTTGGTTTTTCAAAAACATGGTATTTTAAAATGTTGATATAGGAGAAAAATTTAGTATAACTTTTGTTTGCTTCTCGTAGAGAGAAAATATAGTAAGTTAAAATTTAGAATCATAAGGCCTATATCCCCTTCCTGCATTTCAACATCTCTCTAATTTTTATAAGGCTGATTATTAGATAAATTAATGAATCGGAACTCTATTCTTTTCATTTCCTTCTGGCTAAATAAAGGCAGGAGAAGAAGCAAGGGATTAGTATGATATCTAAATTACTTGGACAAGCCTTGGGGCTCTGCTTGATATTCCTGTCCCTGTGTTTTCTCTCCAAATACAGGATTTCCATGATTTTGAACAGAAATTTCACATGTAGAAAGTATCGCAGGGAGTATTGGACAGGAGACTTGGCATTTTTTTCCCCGTGTTTGAGATTTGGATCAGAAAGAGCACTGGTCTTGTTCCACAGATTCGTTGCCTTCTTGTTATTTTAGCCAAAGTCTTTCTCTCTAAAACCTTTCTATAATGTTTGCTTCTGAGAGTCCTGCAAAGTAGGTCACCATGTCTTCTGCCTGGAAAGGGGGACCCTGACGTGCAGAAAGGCTGGTGCCCAGCAGGCATGAAAGCCGACACTTCAATCCTTCTTCGGGACTATGAACTGATACAGCATTCTGCTTTGGTCACTAATGTTTAGTTCTCTTGCACATGTGCATGACGCTTCTCGATGGAATGTATAAGAGAGGCATTCTGGTGAGTTGGAAGCAGGCAGATGTCCACCCGGTACTGAGCCCTGGCTAGGACCACTCACAAATTGTGTGACCTTACGCCAGTGCTTCACCTCTCTGAGCCTCAGTTTCCTTGTCTGTGAAACGAGAGTCATCACCTGCTTTACAGGGTAGTGGGGTTTTCTCATAATGTATATGAATTTCCAAGTATGGTGTTTAGGTAAATGCCTCATTTGAATTTTTCTTGAATATTCTTTCTTTTTAAATTTTGTTTTAAAAATTATTTTTATTTGTTACTTACAGTTGATGTATTATATTAGTTTCATGTGTACAGCCCTGTGATTAGATATTTATATAGCTTATGATCACCACCATAAATCCAGTACCTGAATCTTCTCAATCATCTCTCATTTGTTTCAAATTCAAGCCTACAGCCTTCAGTGTGGTACTTGATGGAAAACATTAACCTAAGCTGTAGAGACAATAATTAGCTTTAACTCCTTTTAATAACTTCATCGTCAGGATGGTGTAGGCTGTGTGAATGCCGAGGATGGGAGCGTTGGAGGGTGATGTGTGGTTAGCGGTTCAGAGCACTAGGCAACAGCTAAGATCAGCGATGGCTGAGAACCTTGCAAAACAATTTTAAAGCATAAGCTATTGTTTAATAAACTTACCTGCTCTACTGCAGTCAGTATTCTTTAAGTTTTGATTGTGGTTACAAAGGACAGGTTTGCTGCTTTCCTAGATTCAATTCTATGTCTGGACGAGACAGAAAGGAGGGTTGAGACAGAGAATACCTGCTTTCCAAAACGTCATTCTGTAGTTCAGGAGTTTGGGTGAGGTTTTTGTTTTCTTCTGTAAGCTATCATTCTGCAAACTTTTATTTGATTCTTCTTGCATGCAAGAAACAGTGTTAACTTAGCAAGGGGTCAAAAAGCTCAAAATGGAGGTGATAGAAGGCGTTTCACAATACAAGTCAGAGTGTGCTTGTCCCGTGGTACAGGAAAGTATACACAGGTACTACCGAGGTGATAGAAGGCGTTTCACGACACAAGTCAGAGTGTGCTTGTTCCGTGGTACAGGAAAGTGTACACAGGTACTACCGAGGTGATAGAAGGCGTTTCACGACACAAGTCAGAGTGTGCTTGTCCCGTGGTACAGGAAAGTATACACAGGTACTACCGAGGTGATAGAAGGCGTTTCACGACACAAGTCAGAGTGTGCTTGTTCCGTGGTACAGGAAAGTGTACACAGGTACTACCGAGGTGATAGAAGGCGTTTCACGACACAAGTCAGAGTGTGCTTGTCCCGTGGTACAGGAAAGTATACACAGGTACTACCGAGGTGATAGAAGGCGTTTCACGACACAAGTCAGAGTGTGCTTGTCCCGTGGTACAGGAAAGTATACACAGGTACTACCGAGGTGATAGAAGGCATTTCACGACACAAGTCAGAGTGTGCTTGTTCCGTGGTACAGGAAAGTATACACAGGTACTACCGAGGTGATAGAAGGCGTTTCACGATACAAGTCAGAGTGTGCTTGTTCTGTGATACAGGAAAAGTATACTCAGGTACTACTGTAGGTGTCCCCAGGGCCTCACGACCAACACTTATTCACAAAACAATGAGCATTATTGGTCAGATTCTTCCTTGGAAAGCTGTACATTCTTGGAAAAATTATTCAGGCTTCTCCTTGGGTCCACCTGCTAAGTAATGAGCTTATAAGGCAGAAGCACAGCACCTTAAAGTGGTGGTGGGATTCAGCCGGTTCTCACTGGTTCAGCAGAATCGATACCTAATTTCTGATTCGGTGAATCGGTTATTAAAATGCCACTTGTTATCAGGGTTCTCTCTAAGGTGGATGCCTGGACAGTCACTCATGTGGAAATCACAAGTTTACATTCCTTACTCTTTTTTTTTTAAAACATTCATCTGCACAACAGCGTATTCTAAGCGCCTGTAGTAATGTTCATTCCGTCCATAGGTGAAAATACTGGGTGGAACTATGTTTGTAATATTTATTTATTCATTTCATAAAACTCATTATACCTTTGATGCAATACTCTATTTTAATTCCCTCACGTTTGTTACTTCAGTAAACAAACATATAAAGTAAAGAGAAAAAGTGCCAAACAACCAGAGGGTGACAAGCTGTCATCGGAAAGATCTTAAATAACAGTTTTATTGTTTTTTGTCAGGTATTATTTAATATTTTTTCATTAGTATTTTAAAACTCTCTCTTATAACATAATCTAGTTTTGGGTACCTTTTATTATTCTTATTTAACTATTAAATGCATGAAATAATGAGCTACCTTCTGGTATATAGTTTTTTTATACTTAAAACAGTCACTGGCCTGACCTGTGGTGGCACAGTGGATAAAGCGTCGACCTGGAAATGCTGAGGTCGCCGGTTCAAAACCCTGGGCTTTCCTGGTCAAGGCACATATGGGAGTTGATGCTTCTAGCTCCTCCCCCCTGTCTCTCTTTCCTCTCTCTCTCTGTCTCTCTCTCTCTCTCTCCTCTCTAAAAATTAATAAATAAAAATTAAAAAAAAAACAGTCACTAAGCAGGAACCGGTTGTTAAATTATTTTAATCCCACCACTGCCTTAAATTCATAGCTCATCCTCCCCCACTCCACATTTTATTATTGAGCACCTATTTTGTTCCAAGCCCTGTGATAAATTTTGGAAGAATAATTCTGCCTAAAAAGAGGTCACAGACTTTCCTTTAACTGGAAATTGTGTTTTCCAACCTAGCCATCTATCTTCCCAGCTCACCTCGACTCCGAAGAACACTGAGCTGGTTTCAGATATCACAACTGTCCCGCAGTGGTTAAAAATCGTCACCAATGAGTTTACACAGAGGAGTGTATGCTATGGGCCGAAAAAGTAGCTTAAAAGATTCTGGGAAATGCTTTTTAGAACTCAAACAGGTCCAGAGGTTCTCTATTCTTCTCTACATACTGCCCCAAACCTGTAGTGACATATGTTTGGATGTCTGAGTTCTGCAAATTAGAAACACCCTCTGTTCTATTCCTCATATCATAAAAAAGATGAGGGTTGGATGGTACTGCCCCATGTTGGGGCTTCCTTTGAAAGCCTGGTGGGACAGGGGACCAGCCAGGGCTCTGGACAGTTCATCTGGCTTGTAAGAGTATTCTTTGCTGCAATTCATGGAGAGGGTTGGGGAACTTGGCAGGGAGAAGTTTGAAAACATTTTGATTATTTCGTTTCTAGAATATTTCTTAATGTTAAGTACCTGTAACTGAATAGTTTATGTCTTCTTAAGGGAAATACCAAATCTGCTATTTTGGGCAAGAATGTGGTATCAGGAAATATCAGCCTTTGGGTGTCTTGGTAGTGGGTGATCAAGAGGAGATGTTTGTTCATTTGTAGAAAAAGAGTTTCTTTTAGGGCCAGTTACTTAAAACATTTGAAGTATGGTCATAGATTGCTTGGGAATGCCCACACTGGACAGGTGTTGACATAAGAAAGGAAGCATGAGAGGGACCGTTGAAGAGAAAAGGCATGGTGTAACTGGCAGGATTCGAACCTGCGTGGGGAAACCACGTTGGATTTCAACTCTGTGGTTCTTCTGTGGTCTGTCTGGATCCAGTGTGAACCTTCCTGGCCACAGCCACCCGCAATACACGTGGAGTGGTTCCACACAGGTCTGGGACCCCCTGCCCAACTGAAGGATCAGGTTTTCCTCTCATCTGATCACTCATCTCTCTTAACTGCACTTGGGCTGCAGGGAAGCGGCCGTCTCTCTGACTCTGCTGCTTCCTCGTACCAACCGCCATGGAGCCCAGCATCAGGCAGCGTGCCGGGCTCGCATCTTACCTTTTTCCAGTCCTGGGATACGGCAGTGGCAATGGCTCTGGGGCCAGACAGACCTCTGTTCCAATCCTTCGTCATCCCTGATGTGTGTGATCTTGCAGAGTGTTCCTTAACCTCTCTGGAAATAGGAGCCTTAACAATTCACTCCCTAAGGTTTTATGAGATTAAAATCAAAGAATGTATGGGCGCATTCCTCCAACTAAGAAAATAGAAGTGTGATAACTTACTCCAGAAGGTTTAATGAGGTTAAAATGAAAGCATATGTAGGCCCTTCTTAACTGTAGTTATGAGTGAAATCCTTCCAAATCCCCTGTACGACAAGTGCCATCTCTGTTCTCCGTATGAGGTGGCAGGTGGAGCTAAGTTCCTGGTCCAAGGCCACAGAGCTAAAACCAGCCAGAACCAGGATCGAAAACCAGTTCCATCTTGCCTCCAGATCTACATTCTCTCCCCACCCCGCCAACCATGTGTGACAAAGCTTACGTTTTTATTTTCAGTCAAAGTCCGCTTTGTCAAGTTCTGTGCCTTGTGAGTGTGCCCGGCCACGTGTTCTAGTTTTCACTTGTCACCTGCTTGATTCTGGACATTCTGGTCTTACCTTGGCCTGAACCAAAGAAGCTGGGAGGTGATGAAAGAATACCTCCAAATAGCAGCCACGTCTTGTGAAACACAAAATCCAACTTATCAGAAATTTTGAACAATTGCTGAGGCGTGTATGATAAACTAGTATCACACTGATGAAGAGTAATTGTGTGACTGGAGACAAGTTGCTGTATTCTCCAGGCCTCAGTTTGTCAAATGAGAAGTTTACAAAATCTCAAATCTCTTTCCCAGTGCCAAAATCTCTGTATTAGTTCAGATCTTTCACTACTGTTGTTTTTCTTAGCTGGAAAGAGAAGAATTTCCTTGAAATCATATTTTAATCAGAAAATAAGATACAACAATTTTGCTTGCAATCATTTTAGTATAAAGTCATATGCTGTTTATTATGATTCTCATTCAAGCTTTCTCTCATACTATGCTCCTATGATTGATGAATTGATTTCTCAGATGTGTGTTAAATTTCCTTTCTCACATAACGCAGCTTTGGGAAAATCAAATGGAGCCTTAATTAGTTCACAAAACGCAACTTGAACTCAAATTTTAGAAATGTACAGAACTGGCCCTGGCTGGTTGGCTCAGTGGTAGAGCACCAGCCTGGTGTATGGATGTCCCAGGTTCAATTCCTGGTCAGGGCCCACAGGAAAAGCGCCATCTGCTTCTCCATCTCTCCCCCTCTCAATTCTCTCTCTTTCTCTCTACCTTCCTCTCCTGAGGCCATGGCTCAATTGGAGCAAATTGTTCCTAGGCACTGAGGATGGCTCCCCGGCCTTTGCCTCAGGAACTAAGAAGGGTTCTGTTGCTGAGCAATGGAGCAATGCTCCAGATGGGCAGAGCATTGCCCCCTAGTGGACTTGCCAGGTGGATTGCAGTCAGGGCTTATATGGGAGTCTGTCTCTGTCTCCTCTCCTCTCACTGAATTAAAAAAAAAAGAGAGAAAAATAATGTATAGAACATACAAAATCCATTTACCGTTAAATATTCCCAACTTTTTATTTAACTTCTGAATGACTCACATTTCAAGAGTTGATGTCCCCTGCCCTGCCGTGTCAGCATCCACTTCGGTAGTCTCCAGGGGACAAATCTCCATTATGCCATAGACACAGTAGCCATCCCAACAGGACACTCCTATCTGAAGACCCAGAGGGCTGGTGCCAAATTTTTGTTGCCTTCTAACAACTTGACTTGCTTTCTTAATTACAAACAAAAACAAAAACAACAAAAAAATAATAGTGAAACAAGAACATAATTACCATATAATTTTTCCAGTTTCTTTTTTTTTTTTTTTGTATTTTTCTGAAGCTGGAAACGGGGAGAGACAGTCAGACAGACTCCCGCATGCGCCCGACCAGGATCCACCCAGCACGCCCACCAGGGGCGACGCTCTGCCCCTCCGGGCGTTGCTCTGCCGCAACCAGAGCCACTCTAGCACCTGGGGCAGAGGCCAAGGAGCCATCCCCAGCGCCCGGGCCATCTTTGCTCCAATGGAGCCTTGGCTGCAGGAGGGGAAGAGAGAGACAGAGAGGAAGGGGGGGTGGAGAAGCAAATGGGCGCTTCTCCCATGTGCCCTGGCGGGGAATCGAACCGGGTCCCCCGCATGCCAGGCCGACACTCTACCGCTGATCCAACTGGCCAGGGCATTTTTCCAGTTTCTTAAAGATAATTTTATTGAACATAACTTTTATGGGAAGGAGACATTTTTTTATGTGGAGATAAATTAAAAACACCCAACTTTGGGATTTTATTTTTAAAATATTTTCCGGGAAAAGCAGACTTAATATACAAGACTTGGCAAAACACTAGCCATTATTATCTAAAAGATAAATGATAAGTAAGAACATAAAATAATACCATTAATAAGAAGACAAACAATACAAATAAATAATATAGGTAATAAATACCCATAAGTAATAATACAAGAATAAACGTGCATACTTACAACTGTGAAACTCCTTTTGCTCACCCCTGTATGTGTTTTTTGCTCACCCCTGTATGTGTTTTTCCTGTCATTGTCATTTCAACAAAATGAATTTTTAGTCTCCCAAGAAAGCTTCTACTGTAGTGCAGTTATTATGAGACGCTGGGATCCAGGATGAGTAAGACCATCTTCACCTTCCAGGAAGACAACAACTACCTATGGCCGTGATGGCGAACCTTTTATAAAAACCACCCCCTTTTGCAGTGCTGGTCAACCTGGTCCCTCCCGCCCACTAGTGGGAGTTCCAGCTTTCATAGTGGGTGAGTAGCGAAGCAACCAAACAGCACCATGATTGGCCCACCATGAAAGCTGGAACTCCCACTAGTGGGCGGGAGGGACCAGATTGACCAGCACTGCAAAAGTGGGTGGTTTTTATAAAAAGGTTCGCCATCACGGACCTATGGGGTGGTACATGCAAACTACCATAATACAGTGTAGTGAGCTGCACTATGTTACAGACAAGTGAGCAATAAATTTTTCCTGAAGAAGGCAGAATGGATCACAGAGGAGGTAACACTGGGTTTCAAAAGATAAGTAGGCATGTGACAAGTTTTGCATGTTTAGGTGCTTAAAAAAGAACCTGAAAGGGACGATTCACCCAAAGGGTGAATTACCTTTAGTAGGTAATATGCTAAGTAATAATTAATATTAATAGTCATTATCTCTTATAAGATGTTTACTTGCTAGACACAAGTCCTATCTCATTTAATTTTCACACTTACCCTAAGAGGTAGGTACTATTATCATCTTCCCCATTTTATAGACATGCTGAAGCACAGAGAGTTCATGTAACTGGTTTAAGGTCTCATGGCAAGTAGCTGATCTGAATCAAACCCCTGCAGTCTAATTCCAGACCCATCTCTCAGCTGCCATGTCCTAAAAGCATTCTTGCTATTTCTTGGTACAGCTAATGTTAAGGAGGTAAAGGAGAGAAACTTGTCAGTCATAAGTTGATCAGCGGGTAGATAATGAACTAGTGCTAAACAAGAATAAAATTGCAGTAGTAAAAGCTAATGAAAAAATAGATTTAAAAGAACTGTACTTGCAGCTAACCTGGTTGCTAGAAAATAACTTCCTAGTAGTGGTTTGTGAATGCCCCATTCACAAAGAGCAGGTTGTATTGATGTGAATAACAACTGCTGTTGTAAAGATATTCTGGCAAAGTATTCTGGGTCATCAGGCCCAGAGACTAACTGCAAGACTGTCCATTTCACTGTTTAACCAGAAGTTCACTTTTGCAAAAAGGAGCCAAGACAAAGAAAAAGAGAGGTCATTCATAATTACGTGTGGATATTTCCATTTCAGTATACTTTCCATTGCAAAACAGATCTTCTCAGAAGTGACTTTTCATTGGAAAACATTGATAAATCCATGTAGTTGAAAGAGGGTGGCATTTGGGGACTGGAGGCTGGGTTAGTATAGGCTCCAATATAGCATACTGAGTAGCTTGGGCAGCTGTTCCATATCCTGACTGTGCATAACATGGCCTGGCACATACTAGACCAGGGGTCAGGAACCTATGGCTCCCCAGCCAGATGTGGCTCTTTTGATGGCTGCATCTGGCTCGCAGACAAATCTTTAATAAAAAAACAATAACGTTAAAAATATAAAACATTCTCATGTATTACAATCTATTCATTTCCTACCGCTCATGTTCATGGTTGCGGATGGCTGGAGCAAGTCACAGCTGTCCTCCGGGACAACACCAAATTTTTATTGGATAATGCGTAACACATACGGGTCGATGTATGGCTCTCACAGAATTACATTTTAAAATATGTGGCATTCATGGCTCTCTCAGCCTAAAAGGTTCCCGACCCCTGTACTAGGCCCTCAATAAAGGGTCAGCATTATACTTTATTTAAGTCGCCTATGAAGCAAAAATAGATGGATTTCAATTATGTCTCATTTTTTAAAACGTGTCTCTAGGGAACTTCCGTCAATATTATCTTGACCATTGGATATTGATGGAAACAAGAAGTAGGATTAGCACATTCTTGTCGAAAAAGAAAATAGTTTTGAAATGTGACTCATGTTTAAGACTATGAACTTGAATCCAATGAAAAGTGTTTTTCTTTTGATTGAAAAAGAAATTCAACAAAGTATGTTCCGTTCTTTGTCTTGACCAAGTATCTGCGTCTAATAGGGGGAAACAGTCAAATTTGAGAGAAATTGAGAAAGAGCTGATGTCTTAGAAGGAATAATTAGGAGGAACAATTTTATATAATAGAGTTTTTCATTTGTTTGTTTTGCAGTGTTTTGTTTATGTCAGGGGACCAAGCCATTTAGCCAATGTGCTCTTTTTATAGTCTCAGGAGTCAGAGTTGATTTGAGAAGCCCTGTTTTATATAAAAATATGATGATAAAGGTTTTAATCAAGAGCCTACAAGCTGATGTCAGGGTGAAGAACAGAGAATACAATGAAGTTCAACTCCCAGAGACCAACAGTTACTTCTACTCTTGATTTGTCCAGCTTACTTTGTGGGATACCACTGTTCACCCATTCAATAAACAATGAACAGGTCACTTTGAGTTAGATTATTTGAAATCTTGATGAAATCAAAAGAAAAGAAAATAAAGACAAGTTTTAAAAGTGAGACAAGAGGGTATTCATTCTATATCCAGTACAACATTCAATAAAATAATAAATTGATTCCCAATGTCTTCTGGAAATAGAGGGGGGAAAGTCAGGTAGAGCATACAAGTGGGAGAGGAAATTACTTGCAATAATCACAAACTTTAACATGAAATATATTTGGCCCAAAACAATCTGCAATGGCTCATATAAAAAATCTGAGGTGATACTATTTTAGGTATGGTATTTAAATACTACGTTCAAGATCAGACTACAGTTTTGAGATAGTCACACTATAGATATCTATATTCTAGCATACTTTCTTAGGCATCCTAACTTGTTTGAAATTTATTTGTATTTTTGGTATTGTTTTAACCAATAACAATTTTTTTTCCTAAAAATTGCTGCTGTTAAATAGGCTTTCCCTAAAAAAATGTCCCTGCAGTCCCAAAGGGAAAACACTTGCTTACTGAGCTTCTAGCTAATGTAAATCAAAGTAGTGTGCTACTCATAATGTTAACAGTAGAATCTGAGTGTATTTATAAACTTGTGATGATGCAGATCTGCGTCCCTCTAATAATTTAGATCTACAAACGAATCTAACATCAAGGAGAACCAAACAGGAATCGGGCACGTTCTTGTATCTCATGAACATTTTGAATGAGACAGGAGCATGTGCTTTAGCAAAAAAGCGAATCTATTACAAAAGTCCAGACTATAATTATTTGCTAAATGATGAATTTGACAAAAAAATAAAGTCAGTATACATTACTTTTAAATGCATAGGGAAGGAAGAAGAATACCAGTTACTGGACTATTTTCTCTAGTTGTCTAATGTTACATAAGCAGCACTCTTTTAAATCAAACGATGAGAAATGGAAAAAGCAAAAGCAAAAAAGAAAAAAAGTTACACATGGTCATTGTACCCTAACTCGACTATTAGGACCACTATTCACATGTGCAGGTATTTCTTTTAAAAATATTTCAATTGTGAAGTCTAACATACATACAGAAAAGCACATAAAACTTCTATTTACAGTTTAGCAAGTAGTTAAAAGTGATTGCCAATTTAACCACACCCAGGACGAGAAATGAAACATTGCTGGGCGCTCCCTACATCCACCTATCCCTTCTCTGACCCTCACTAAAGTCACCACTTTTTTTGACTTTATGGTAGCCAATGCCTTGCTCTTCTTGACAAATTTACCACTACACTATTGTCACCTGTCTAGGTACTACTAAACCATGAACTTTTTAAAATTAAAAAAAAAATTAATTATAGTTCACATATATTATATTAGCTTCAGGTGTGATTCAACCTTTATGTACTTTATGAAGTAATATCATAATAAATCTAGTAACCATCTGTTAGTGTCTGTAGTATTTACAATATTAATAACTATACTCCTTATGCATTACCTCCCCATGACTTATTTTAGAACTGGAAGTTTGTACTTTTTAATCTCTTTCTCCTGCTCTGCCCATCCTCATACTCCTTCCCTGGGCAACCATCAATTTGTTCTAGGGATCTATTAGTTTGTTTCTTAGACCATGTACTTTTTTAACTGTTTTTCTTTACATAAATATACTTATACTGTGTTTTCTTTTATACCTTGCTTTAAAATTTTTTTAATATTATGCTTGTAAAAATTAATTCTGTTTTTGTATAAAGCTGTAGTTTAATTTTCATTATTGTAAAAAAAATTGCTACATGTATCTATTATCTATGTATCTATCTATTAATGAGCATTTGAGTTAAAGATTTTACAAGTAATATTTGGATATGTGCCCTAATGTGAATATCCTTGTATTTCTTCAGGGTATATACCTATGATTGTAATAGGTGGTCATAAGTATTGGTTTTAATTGTAACAATTTTCTATTTATTTAATCGTAACAATTTTCAAAATTGCTTCTATTATTTCATAGTCATGATAATCATCCTGTTATCAGACAAAACTACCTTCCATTGTGACTGAATTTTATAGCCTGGTCTTTGGTAATAAATTCACTCCTCCATTACCTAATTTTTTAATGAAAGTAATAAAAAGCTTAAAACATAGAATTTATAGCAGAGATAAAATTTCATGAGTTATGTCCTCTTATCTAGACAGAGAAGTCAGTTTGTTGTCACCGTAGATGTTGAAACTAATACATTTAAAATAATTTTTAGAGTGACGTCATGGAAATGGCGCCGTGAGCAGCGCGTCCGACAGCTCTCCCCTAAATCACAACAAATTTATCAACTAGAAACAGAAAAATTTATCCTCGGAGCATTCCGGAGTTCCACACAAACTGATAGCGAAAGGACTGTTATCACTTGAATCTGAGAGACGAGGGTGTGGAGGAAGCTACCGCAGGGGCATTCATTCAAGCCGCGAGGTTGCGCGCCTGTGGTGAGTCAGCCCACACTCGGGAGCTGCGAGCAGCCGCAAGCCACCGCCGCGAGCCGCCGCCGTGAGCCGCCACCACGAGCCGCCGCCGCGAGCAGCCGAGCAGCCGCGGGCGCGCGCCCGGTCCGGTTGCAGAGCGAGCACCGCTAACGTTCCCAGCGGCCCGCGCACTGCGAGTGAGAGTCGCCAGCCACCGGTGCCCGGAGCACCCCATTTGCGTGCGTGCCCTGGGCATTCCACGCGCCCAGAGCGCCCTACTGGCCCGCACACCCAGGGTGCCCCATTATCCTGTGCCTGGTGCGATCCAGCCGCCAGCGGCAGGGCGAGCGGGAAAGGCACCAGGGTGGTCTTCCCTACTTGGGAGATTCTCTCCGTGGGCGGGGCACCTCACCCAGCCATTCAAGCTAACAATCAAGCATTGGGGGAGGGGCGCGCGCAGGCAGCCTAAAATACCTTCGGGAGCACAGCTGCGACCCAATCACTGAAATTAGCTTAACCCATGAAATCTGTGTACCCTCGGTTCTAATTGATAAGATCTCTCTCAGTTCAGCGACCCAAGACAAGAGGCGTGATATTTTTTAGTGCCTCTCGCTAAAGGGGCGGGGGCAACTTCTGATTGATAGAGCCTCCATATTCAGGGATAAACGCTAACAAGAAGGACTTGGCAGATAATAAGATCTATACTACACTAGTCGCAAGCAGAGACTAGTGCCTCTTCTTCCCAGCAAAAACAGGCTACAAAGTGTGGAAAGCCTGGGTTGAGAGGTCCAACTGAATGATAGGCGCTGAACAGTCACCTTGACAACAATTGACTCCCACCCCCGCCTGATTACACTGGAGGCCCTGACTACCAGAGCCTTTCCCAAAGCCTTGCACTGAGTGGGGATAGAGTGGGGATTTCCCAGCTCTTTGAGCCTCTTACTCCCCAGGCAGAAGCAGTTGCAGCCTTATAGCTGGATCACCAGGCTGCTAATTCAGAAAGGGGGACTAGGAGAGAGAATCCAGGAAAGCAAACTCTCTCATCGTTGGACCCTGCAAACGCCAACAAGCCTTGACTACCAGCAAGACTAAAGCCAATTATAGGACATTGCCATAGAATCCCATCAACTGCAAATCCCTACCTAAGTGTGACACAGGGGCAGAGCCTGGGGTACAGAGTCACCGACCAGGAAGAGGGAGAGAAAAGAAAAAGGAAGAAGTTAACCTCTCAAAATCAAGAAAAATCCACAGACTTTACAACTTGTTCCACTAATTTTTTTTTGTTGTTGTTGTTGTTGTTTGTTTCTTCTATCTTATTGCCTTTATTTCCTCCATCTCGGTCCTTCTATTCTCTGCCCATCTTATGCTTCCCTTTTCTTGAACTACACTACCCATGAGTGTTACATTTTATTTCTCTTCTTCATCCTCACCCTTCTTTAAGGTTATACTCCAAAACACTTAACTCTCACTCTCTCCTCTTTTGATTTTTTTTGTTTGTTTTGCTTTATTTTGTTTTTTTTTCTTTTCCTTTTTATTTCTTCCTTCGTTTTTCTCTTTTTCTTATTTTTTCCTTTCTATTCGTTTTTTCTTCTCTCATTGTACTTTCCTCCCATTCAATCCTCAATCACGAACAAATTAGTTAATTTGGGACTCAAGGCTTTTTTTGGCTTTATTTTTCTTATTTGCTTTTGTTTTTATTTTTTTCTTGTTTGTTTATTTTTGTGGCATTTTGGGTCCTCCCAACCCAAGGTCTCCATTGTATTTAGTCTTCGCTCCACTTAATACAACAGATTTTTACTTATTATTTTTATTTTTCTCTTTTTTATTATTCTTTTTTGGTCCTTTTTTCTGGTTCCCTCTTATCCCTCTCATTATATCTCTTAGTTGACCATCACTTACAAGCAAATCATCTTATGCTTGTCTAAGATTTTCTTCCTTTTTTTTTTTTTTTGCATTTAATAGGTCCCTACTCCCTTTTTTTTTGCCCCTTGAACTCTTCACCCCAAATCAGGCCCTCCATTATAGGCACGATATTTCCCTGAGGAGGGGAGAGGAGGGAAAGAGAAGAAAGAAAAAAGGGGGAAATAATAAATTATTACTGTTTTTTTTGTGGGGTGTTTTACCTTTTTTTTTTTTTTTTTTTTACTTTTTACTCTTTATTAATTCTAATTAGTGCTATCAACAAGACCACCCTCAGATGCCGATAAGAAAGAGGAAATCGAATATTATGGATACAAAAGAAAGAGAGGTAACACAAATAGATGTGGAAAAATCTATGGAGAAAAGACTTAACATATTGGAAGCCTTAGAGCTAAATGACAGAGAATTTAAAATAGAAATCTTAAAAATACTCAGAGATATACAAGAAAACACAGAAAGGCAATATAGGGAGATCAGAAAACAACTCAATGAACACAAAGAATATATTACCAAGGAAATTGAAACTATAAAAACAAATCAAACAGAAATGAAAAACTCAATTCACGAGCTGAAAAACGAGGTAACAAGCTTAGCTAACAGAACAGCCCAGATTGAAGATAGGATTAGTGAAATAGAAGACAAACAACTGGAGGCACAACAGAGAGAAGAAGAAAGAGACTCAAAAATAATAAAAAATGAGAAAGCCCTACAGGAATTGTCTGACTCCATCAGAAAGAATAACATAAGAATAATAGGTATATCAGAGGGAGAAGAGAAAGAAAATGGAATGGAGAATATACTCAAACAAATAATAGACGAGAACTTCCCAAGCCTGTGGAAGGAACTAAAGCCTCAAATTCAAGAAGCAAACAGAACACCGAGTTTTCTTAACCCCAACAAACCCACTCCAAGGCACATCATAATAAAGATGACACAAACCAATGACAAAGAAAAAATTCTCAAGGCAGCCAGGGAAAAGAAGAGTACAACATATAAAGGAAGGCCTATTAGATTATCATCAGATTTCTCAGCAGAAACTCTACAAGCTAGAAGAGAGTGGACCCCAATATTTAAAGCCCTGAAAGAGAGGAACTTTCAGCCAAGAATACTATACCCATCAAAGCTATCCTTCAAGTATGAAGGAGATATAAAAACATTCACAAATACAGAAAAGATGAGAGAATTTATCAACAGAAAGCCCCCACTCCAGGAAATACTAAAGGGGGTTTTCCAACCAGATTCAAAGAACAAAAGAAAACAACACCACAAGTAACAGCTCCACCAAGAACACAATAAAACCAAACTTAAACTGTGACAACAAAGGAAAAAAAGGGGGGAGAGGTTGGAGATTCACAGTAGCAAAGGACGATGAAGTGCAGAAATACTTATAAGATAGGGTACTACAATGAATATGGTAGGTACCCTTTTCATTACTTAATGGTAACCACCCTTAAAAAAACCACCACAAAAACACTTGACTTAAAAAAGGTAGCAACAGAGGAAAGAAGTATGGAAGACAAACAAACAAAAACAAATGATAGAAAAACAAAAGAGAAGAATCAAACTAGATACAAAACTAACAGAAAGCAATTTATAAAATGGCAGTAGGGAACCCACAAGTGTCAATAATTACATTAAATGTAAATGGATTAAACTTACCAATAAAAAGACACAGAGTAGCAGAATGGATTAAAAAAGAAAATCCAACTATATGCTGCCTACAAGAAACACATCTAAGCAACAAGGATAAAAACAAATTCAAAGTGAAAGGCTGGAAAACAATACTCCAAGCAAACAACACCCAAAAAAAAGCAGGTGTAGCAATACTCATATCTAATAATGCTGACTACAAGACAGAAAAAGTACTCAGAGACAAAAATGGTCATTTCATAATGATTAAGGGGAAGTTGAATCAAGAAGACATAACAATCCTTAATATATATGCACCAAACCAAGGAGCACCAAAATATATAAGACAGCTACTTATTGACCTTAAAACAAAAACTAACAAAAATACAATCATACTTGGTGACCTCAATACACTGCTGACGGCTCTAGATCGGTCATCCAAACAGAGAATCAATAAAGATATAGTGGCCTTAAATGAAATACTAGAACACCTGGATATGATAGACATCTACAGGACACTTCATCCCAAAGCGACAGAGTATACATTTTTCTCTAGTGTACATGGAACATTCTCAAGAATTGACCATATGTTGGGCCACAAAGACAATATCAGCAAATTTAGAGAAATTGAAATTGTACCAAGCATATTTTCTGATCATAAAGCCTTGAAACTAGAATTCAACTGCAAAAAAGAGGGGGAAAAACCCACAAAAATGTGGAAACTAAACAACATACTTCTAAAAAATGAATGGGTCAAAGAAGAAATAAGCGCAGAGATCAAAAGATATATACAGACAAATGAAAATGAAAAGACGACATATCAGAATCTCTGGGATGCAGCAAAAGCAGTAATAAGAGGAAAGTTCATATCACTTCAGGCCTATATGAACAAACAAGAGAGAGCCGAAGTAAACCACTTAACTTCACACCTTAAGGAACTAGAAAAAGAAGAACAAAGACAACCCAAAACCAGCTGAAGAAAGGAGATAATAAAAATCAGAGCAGAAATAAATGAAATAGAGAACAGAAAAACTATAGAAAAAATCAATAAAACAAGGAGCTGGTTCTTTGAAAAGATCAACAAAATTGACAAACCCTTAGCAAGACTCACCAAGGAAAAAAGACACAGGCCTCAAATAAATAAAATCCAAAATGAAAGAGGAGAGATCACCACAGACATCATAGATATACAAAGAATTATTGTAGAATACTATGAAAAATTATATGCCACCAAATACAACAATCTAGAAGAAATGGATAAATTCCTAGAACAATACAACCTTCCTAGACTGAGTCATGAAGAAGCAGAAAGCCTAAATAGACCAATCAGCAGGGAGGAAATAGAAAAAACTATTAAAAACCTCCCCAAAAATAAAAGTCCAGGCCCAGATGGTTATACTAGTGAATTCTATCAAACATTCAAAGAAGACTTGGTTCCTATTCTACTCAAAGTCTTCCAAAAAATTGAGGAAGAAGCAATACTTCCAAACACATTTTATGAGGCCAACATAACCCTCATACCAAAACCTGGCAAGGATGGCACAAAGAAAGAAAACTACAGACCAATATCTCTAATGAATACAGATGCTAAAATACTAAACAAAATACTGGCAAACCGAATACAACAACATATTAAAAAAATAATACATCATGATCAAGTGGGATTCATCCCAGATTCTCAAGGATGGTTCAACATACGCAAAACGGTTAACGTAATACACCATATCAACAAAACAAAGAACAAAAACCACATGATCTTATCAATAGATGCAGAAAAGGCTTTTGATAAAATACAACACAATTTTATGTTTAAGATTCTCAACAAAATGGGTATAGAAGGAAAATACCTCAACATGATAAAGGCCATATATGATAAACCATCAGCCAACATCCTATTAAACGGCATAAAACTGAGGACTTTCTACCTTAAATCAGGAACAAGACAGGGTTGTCCACTCTCTCCACTCTTATTCAACGTGGTGCTAGAAGTTCTGGCCAGAGCAATCAGACAAGACAAAGAAATAAAAGGCATCCATATCGGAAAAGAAGAAGTAAAGCTATCACTTTTTGCTGATGATATGATCCTATACATCGAAAACCCGAAGGACTCCACAAAAAGATTATTAGAAACAATAAACCAATACAGTAAGGTCGCAGGATACAAAATTAACATACAAAAGTCCATAGCCTTTCTATATGCCAACAATGAAATATTAGAAAACGAACTCAAACAAATAATCCCCTTCACGATTGCAACAAAAAAAATAAAATACCTAGGAATAAACATAACAAAGAACGTAAAGGACCTATATAATGAAAATTACAAAGCATTGTTAAGGGAAATCGAAAAAGATACAATGAGATGGAAAAATATTCCTTGTTCTTGGATAGGAAGAATAAATATAATCAAAATGGCCATATTACCCAAAGCAATATACAAATTTAATGCAATTCCCATCAAAATCCCTATGAGATTTTTTAAAGAAATGGAACAAAAAATCATCAGATTTATATGGAACTATAAAAAACCTCGAATAGCCAAAACAATCCTAAGGAAAAAGAATGAAGCTGGGGGCATTACAATACCTGACTTTAAACTATATTATAGGGCCACGATAATCAAAACAGCATGGTATTGGCAGAAAAATAGACACTCAGACCAATAGAACAGAATAGAAAGCCCAGAAATAAAACCACATATATATGGTCAAATAATCTTTGATAAAGGGGCCAACAACACACAATGGAGAAAAGAAAGCCTCTTCAACAAATGGTGTTGGGAAAACTGGAAAGCCACATGCAAAAGAATGAAACTCGACTACAGCCTGTCCCCGTGTACTAAAATTAATTCAAAATGGATCAAAGACCTAAATATAAGACCTGAAACAATAAAGTACATAGAAGAAGACATAGGTACTAAAATCATGGACCTGGGTTTTAAAGAACATTTTATGAACTTGACTCCAATGGCAAGAGAAGTGAAGGCAAAGATAAATGAATGGGACTACATCAGAATAAAAAGTTTTTGCTCAGCAAGAGAAACTGATATCAAAATAAACAGACAGCCAACTAAATGGGAAATGATATTTTCAAACAACAGCTCAGATAAGGGCCTAATATCCAAAATTTACAAAGAACTCATAAAACTCAACAACAAACAAACAAACAATCCAATAAAAAAATGGGAAGAAGACATGAACAGACACTTCTCCCAGGAAGAGATACAAATGGCCAACAGATATATGAAAAGATGCTCAGCTTCATTAGTTATTAGAGAAATGCAAATCAAAACTACAATGAGATACCACCTCACTACTGTTAGATTAGCTATTATCAACAAGACGGGTAATAGCAAATGTTGGAGAGGCTGTGGAGAAAAAGGAACCCTCATTCACTGTTGGTGGGACTGTAAAGTAGTACAACCATTATGGAGGAAAGTATGGTGGTTCCTCAAAAAACTGCAAATAGAACTACCTTATGACCCAGCAATCCCTCTACTGGGTATATACCCCAAAATCTCAGAAACATTGATACGTGAAGACACATGTAGCCCCATATTCATTGCAGCACTGTTCACAGTGGCCAAGACATGGAAACAACCAAAAAGCCCTTCAATAGAAGACTGGATAAAGAAGATGTGGCACATATACACTATGGAATACTACTCAGCCATAAGAAATGATGACATCAGATCATTTACAGCAAAATGGTGGGATCTTGATAACATTATAAGGAGTGAAATAAGTAAATCAGAAAAAAACAAGAACTACATGATTCCATACATTGGTGGAACATAAAAATGAGACTAAGAGACATGGACAAGAGTGTGGTGGTTACCAAGGGTGGGGGGGGAGGGAGGACATGGGAGGGAGGGAGGGAGAGAGTTAGGGGGAGGGAGAGGGGCACAGAGAACTAGTTAGAGGGTGGTGGAGGACAATCTGACTTTGGGCGAGGGGTATGCAACATAATTTAATGACAAAATAACCTAGACATGTTTTCTTTGAATATATGTACCCTGATTTATTAATGTCATCCCATTACCATTAATAAAAATTTATTAAAAAAAAAATTTTTAGGGATATTTTTACTGAGTTATATTTAACATGCAACATTGTATAAGTTTAAAGTGTACAACATATGTATTGAAATGATACATTTATACTGTAACAAGATTGCCATAAAAGGGTTACCTAACACCTGTATTGGGACACATAATTACTATTTTTTCTGGAGTTGAGAACAACTAAAATCTAGTCTCTTAGTAAGTTTAATGTTTATAATAGTTTTGTGGGGTTTTGTTCTTTGTTTTTTGGTCTATAATCACTATACTATTATATGTGTTAGGTCTCCAGGACTTATCTACTAGTTACAAGTATGTACAAACAACAGTTCTCCCATTCTCCCTCCACCCCCACCCCCTGCCCCAAGAATTTTTGTTTTTAAAAGTGTCATGAATGTTTGCCCTGCCAGGAAAATCCTAGAATTCAGTTTAACCCTTTTGTGTAGTTTTAGCTATACAATTTTGTGATAAAATAAATTAAAATGTCATATTTTCCAAAGTCCACTCTTCGACATCTCTTTCCTGACTTCTCTGAAAGTGATTTTAGAGTTTCTCCATGCATGTTCCCTGTCCTTCAACTTCATATACTGCCTCACTATCTAATAAAACCTTTTAATGTGCTTTGACCCAGGAACCAAGGTTGCTAAGAGACCACCTGTGCTGAATGCACTTTGCTCTAGCAAGAGCAGACAGAGAAAACCAAAGAGCAGTGTGATCACTACAACCTGGGATAAAGTCAGGTGAGCAGTGGGTTTCTACTCTTCAGTCCTTACAGGTTGTCTGGTCTGTCCCTCACTTCCTCTGCTTGAGTCTCTCTTTTACTGCTGTTGAAGAAAACTGAAGGTATCTCTCAGGGTACAAAGAAAGGAGACACAATCTGGAGGCTGAGATTATAGGAGAGAAAGCCACTTTACAAATCCAGGCTTTATTCTCTTCCCTCTTGTTTCTGTAACATAGGCAAAAGGAATTGTTGAATGTAGGGTAAATTCTAGGTGTTTTCTAATGTTTGTTGTGTAATTTGGGCCACATTTTCCCTTTCTTTAAAAATTAGGCTAGTTGCCTGACCGGGCGGTTGCGCAGTGGATGGAGCGTTGGACTGGGATGCTGAGGACTCAGGTTCAGGACCCCGAGGTCGCCAGCTTGGGCGAGGGCTCATCTGGTTTGAGCAAAAAAAGCTCACCAGCTTGAGCCCAACGTCGCTGGCTCAAGCAAGGGGTTACTTGGTCTGCTGAAGGCCCGCGGTCAAGGCACATAAAAAACAACAACAAATAAACAAAAAAAAATGAGGCTAGTTATTAGAGAAATTAATCAAGATTGCTAAAAGAGGGAGAAAATGACACTTGTATAAATATCATCTATCTCCCCCCTCCTTAAAATTTAACTCACCTTTTTGAGTTTTGAGTGAAAATTGCACTACCCCAATCTTGCCACTTTTATTTTTTATTCGTTTGAGAGAGGAGAGAGAGAGAGGGAGACACAAAGGGGTAGGGGCGGAGCAGGAAGCATCAGCTCCCCTATGTGCCTTGACGGGGTAAACCCAGGGTCTGAACCGGAACCTCAGTGTTCCAGGTTTTCGCTTTATCCACTGTGCCACCACAGGTCAGGCCAATCTTGCCGCTTTTAAAGAGGACGGATTTTCATTTTAGGTTGAGTGTAAATAAGGGAGTTTGATGTAAGCATTTGAAAATTGCTTATTTAACCTTGCCTTGCTGCAAAAGGAGTTAAGAATGGTTCTTAACTCCCTAGGTGACTGACATTTTGTAAAATCTTCCAACAGTATGCTAAATTAACTACAAATTAATACTTTTACAAATTTAATTATGTTTTAAAATTCCACTATTTTAAAACAGTTAGATTATCATTGAAATGTGGAGGAAATTAAATGATTGATGTCTTATTAAGTGGCCAGAATATGAGAGAGAAGATTTTGAGGAAAAATCAATAAAATTAAAAGTTCTTTTGTTTTTAAATTAAAAAAATTTTTTTTATTTATTCATTTTAGAGAGGAGAGGGAGAGAGAGAGAGAAAGAGAGAGAGGAGAGACAGAGAGAGAGAAGGGGGGAGGAGCTGGAAGCATCAACTCCCATATGTGCCTTGACCAGGCAAACCCAGGGTTTCAAACCGGCAACCTCAGCATTTCCAGGTCGACGCTTTATCCACTGCGCCACCACAGGTCAGGCCTAAATTTTTTTAATTAAAAAGATTCACCTGCTTTTTCCATATTTTCAAATTTTCATTTCCTGGTAATACCTACTGTATTATAGGTTGGCAGAATGGCATCAGTTGATGCCATTGTAAAATAATGCCAATGATTTAGCAGATAAGACTTTAGATGACTTAGCAGATAGGATTGTAGATAACTTTGCAGATAAGATTTCATTAATACTGATAACATAGAAAAAGAATAGTTATTCTGATAGTTCTTTGACCTGTTTCTTTTCTTTTTAAAAATATTTATTTTTCAATTACAGTTGACATATACTGTTATATTAGTTTTAGATGTATAGCAGTGATTAGACATTTATATACTTTACAAAGAGGTTGAGCTGTTTCTTTGAGAAAGAAAACAAACTTGGCATGTAGAAAAATCTATGATTATAAAATCTAAAGTGGCCAAAATGAGTGGATGAAAAATATTTTAATTCATTAGGAGTAAAACATTTTAGTTCATTGGTTAGTTATAAATATGTTGAGTTTTGCCTAAAAAATGTTTCCTCATCACTATTTCTTCAAAGTGAAAATATTAGATTGAGTTTTAAAAATCAGAATTATAAATTTATTCATTTGAGGATACTTTTCTCTTTTCCCCCTAGGAAGCGGGAGCATTCTAGCTATGACATGTAAAAACTGGGTATTAATTTCCACTGCCACCCCTACAAGTCTGGAAGATGAAATTGTGGGAAGACTTCTAAAAATTTTGCTTGTTATCTTTGTTGACTTCATGTCTATTATATATGTTGTTGTAACTTCTTAGAAAGCTGACTTCCTTTACTTTATAGATAAATTTTATATTAAATTCCCATGAATAAAAGTTTGTAGTTTAATGTGTTGAGTGATTTTAATTTGATGACATCTCCAATTATTTTAGAAGCCAATAGGACATTACAATAAAAACAATATTGTCTACTGTTTAGTACTTTATGGTTTATACAACATTTTCATGAATTGAAGTGGAATTTCCCCCCCCAAATCAATACTACTGAGTCATAAAACTTTCTGATTTTTAACATGATTTTTGTTTGGTAAACTGACTAAAATTTGTTGGTGAAATTATTAATAAAGTTGATTGTTTTAAGGGTGCATACCTATGTAAAATTTTATATGATTCTATTTTTAACATATAATCATCTTTTCATACAATATATCAATAGTTTATTCTTTTTTTTTTTTTTTTTTTTTTTGTATTTTTCTGAAGTTGGAAACGGGAGGCAGTCAGACTCCCGCATGCGCCTGACCGGGATCCACCAGGCATGCCCACCAGGGGGCGATGCTCTGCCCATCTGGGGCATTGCTCTGTTGCTACCAGAGCCATTTGCCTGAGGCAGGGGCCGTGGAGCCATCCCCAGCGC